>NC_069501.1:929384432-929747765 GCF_027579735.1 Bombina bombina | reverse complement strand
TTGTTTTGGATTAGACTGTCCCTTTAAATGGTGGTGACCAGTGGGGGATGAGGGAGGGAAGAGAGCTATTTGGAAGGGATTAGTTAGGGATCAGGGGGTGTGAGGTGTCAGGTGGGAGGGTAATCTCTACACTAAAGCCAAAATTAACCATTTAAGATACCTGATTAACCCCTTCACTGCTGGGAATAATAGAAGTGTGGTGCATAGCTGCAATTAGCGGCTTTCTAACTACCAAAAAGCAATGTCAAAACCATGTGTGTCTGCTATTTCTGAACAAAGGGTATCTCAGAGAAGCTATTACAATAATTTGTGCCATGATTGCACAAATGGTATGTAAAACATTTCAGTGAGAAACCCAAAGTTTGTGAAAAAGTTAATGATTTTTTTATATATTATCACATTAGGCGGTCAAATGGTGGCATGAAATATACTAGAATGGGTCTACATCAACACCTTGGGTTGTCTACTTAAAAATATATATATATATAGTTTTCACAGGTAAATAAAACAACATAAGACTGTATTCCTTGATTAAATGGAGTGATAGCAAAAATGCTAAAAATTCTCCTGTATTTTGGGCACGTTCTTCTCTGAAAGTCCCGTTAGTGAAGAGGTTAAAAGCCTGCAGCTGTGAACGCCATTTCAACAGAAAAGTTCCTGCAAAGGCATTTTTTTTTCTCCTGTTTTTGGAATGGAAACTAAGAGGCTGACATTTTGGAATGGTAACATCTGAAGCTGACAGCTACAACAGACATTTCACACCTCTTAAGGTTACAGTAAAAGGCTTTTGAATTAAGACCTTAGTTTACTGCTTAGCCCTTTAACTGCAGAACCATTTGCATCTCTGTACTTAGCTGTTTTACCATTTTTATATACTGCTAACATTTAGGCCCTTCTGTAGGCTATTTATAAGTGAGAAACCTACACATGTTACATAGATATCATGACATTTAAGAAACCTCCTACAAAAAGTGTGGAACATGCATATTTTTAATTACATTTTATAAAAAAAAGGATATAAAAACTAGTGTTGGTGTGTTTTTCCCCCTAAACCCTATAGTAAAAATAAGTGGTTACTCTTATATAAATAATGGTCCTTCGGTATAGCTAAGTAACATTGATTGGTACATGCAGGTTCCCATGAGCTTTTTTAATTTATTCATGTCAAGGGATCACCGTTACATTGGCTACCTTGCTATTCAAATTTGTGTATGGGTTTTTATTTTAAAGCGGGTGTGGTCTTTTAAACAAGAGGTCTTCTTTTACTTATTTTTTATTTTTATTTTTTTTTAGCTAAAGTTTTTAAATCTTTACCCCAAGACACACACTTGCAAGAGCAGGTAATTAACTTCAAAACAATGGGTCTTGGGGGCTTCTAGGGTTTTAATAAGCTGAGATGGGATTTTAATACCAACCCCCCTCCACACACACACACACACACATCCAGCTACCTTAAGCCCTGTGGTCCTTCCTGGAACTTCTGTGTTTTTGGGACTTGGAGCATCTGCATAGTGACATCACTGGCATTTCCAGACTCCCTGGTTGATCCTGGAGCACTAGACCATCAGGTATGCAGGGTAAGTGCAGGGGGGCATGGCAAGTTCTGAATGCGATTCCACAGAATGATGACGTGCTTATCATCCACCCTAAATACATTGTGCAAATAACGACCACGTGACATCATTTGCAATTAAGGGATTAAGAGAAATAATCATGTACATGTTGTAGGTTAACTTATTGCGATATGATTCCATCCTCACCACTGTTAGAACATCTGAATGCCAATTGAATGTTGCCATGATGGGCATACTGAGCACAATTCCTCAATTGCTACAGTGTCACTTAATATTTGACAAGTGTTATTTTTACAATATTTATTTTTATGGTTGTAAATGCACTGATACTGGTTTGGCATGATCTTAAAAGATGGAGAGTACAGGGTTTTATTAAAAAGACTTATGATATCTTGTTATACTGCATTTTAATAGTGCTGACTCTGTAAACAGTAAAGCCACTCTCTCACAACATAATAATTGCATAGAAGCTGCTTAAATAAGAGTGCGTGTTTGTGACCAGGTATTATAGGGGACATGTCTTTATCTACGCTGAGTTCTAACATGGTCAAACAAGTGCGTTTTACAGGGTTTGCTTCTACATAATAAGGTTCATGTTTATGATGGCACAGTCTAATTTCCAAGTTCAATATTGTTGGCATAAGCACTTTAAAATGTACTATGTGGCATTCTAAAAAACACTGGTTTTATCATGACAAAGAAATAATATATATATATATATATATATACATACTTAAACATTTGGGGCCAGATTAGCGCTTCAGCTAGCGGTAAGCCTTTTGCGCTCATCGGGTTGTGCTGGTATTAATAGTTGAAAGTAAAAAGTTATTGTGCTATCTTGACAATTGCAAAAAAGCCGATCTTACACTATCACGCATGATATCTTATTCCCCCATAGAAGTCAACAGAGAAAAAAAGTGAAAAACAACACCCTACTTTCCCAAACCCGAACACCATAAGCTCCTACTCTAATAACCCCAAAACCGACATATAGCCCACCACAAAGACTTCACTACACTATTAACCCCTAAACTCTCAGTCCCAATGCATAGTAAAACATTATACTATTAACTCCATAAATGGCTAGCCCCCCCCCAAAAGAAAAATAACCAACTAACATCTAACCCACCTAACCTAACACCCCCTAGGTTAACCAAAAATAGACTAACCTTTACCAAAAAAAAAAATAACTACCTTTAAAAAAATCTACTCTTACCTTTTAAAATAAAGAAAATATACCATTACGATTAAAATAAAAAGGCAGACTTTACGATATGGGGGGCTGGCAGATTAGGGGTTAATAGTGTGAAGAGGTAGTTTCCAATGTGGGGGGTCATTTAGGGGTTCACAGTGCACAGTGTAGTCTAGGGCAACTGTTTTATCAGGATAAAAGGTTTGAGCGGTAAATGCGATTGTGTAATACGAGCACATATTACCACTTTACACTTACAAAAGAAAATATGGGGAGCATAAACTTTGTGCAAACAAATTTGCAGTAATTTCAACAGAGCACCACCTGTAATAAGAATTTGAGAACACTGTGATCTCACGATTGCGTTTACGCTCCTTGTGCTAATGATATTGTTCCACTTGTAATCTGGCCCTTGTAATCTGGCCTTAAGCCTTTTCTATAAAATAGTGAAAAACGCAACCACTCGCAATGATGTGAGCTCGTTTGGGTTTTACACTCGCTGACATGAACTTTGTGAATTTTTGTTAATTATCTGTGTTTCTCGTACATGGGCACCTATCAGCTAAGTTGTGGGTGGGGCATCCATCCAGCACATCAAAAATATGTTATTATTATTACTTTTATATTAAATTGTAATTATATATTATGACTCAACTGTCATATGTGAAAAAAAATTATAATTTTCTTTTAGTGATATCTATATCTTAAGATCTACTTACGTTAGGAGCAAGAAATTTGGCATGTAAAGATCTACTTTTCTAACATCTTTGTTTTTTGAGATATAGATACCCTCATTAATCACCCCCTTGTCACCCCCTTTAAGTGGATTTTCGAGAACTGGTAAAACATGTGTGTCTGTATTTTTTTTTTTTAAAGGAGAAACTAAATACCAATTTTCATGTCTGTAACATCTTTGGTTTTTGAGATATAGGTATCCTCAAAAATCACCACCTTCAAGTGGATTTTCTGGAAATGGTAAAATAGGTTTTTCTTTCATTTTAAAGATATACGTAGGTATCCTCATAAGTCACCCCTTTTAAGAGGATTTTCGTGAAATTGAAAAACACGTTTCTTTTTAAAGGAGAATCTAAATAGCCATTTTCACGTTTGTAACATCTTCGTTTTTTGAGATCTAGGTATCCTCATAAATCAGCCCCCACTTTCCACCCCCTTTAAGTGGATTTTTGATAAATGGTAAAACACAATTTCTTTATTTTTAAAGGAGAATCTAAATACCAATTTTCACATTTGTAACATCTTTGTTTTTTGAGATATAGGCATCCTCATAAATAACACCTCCCCTTTTCACCCCCCTTAAGTGGATTTTCGGTAAATGGTAAAACTCGTGTTTCTTTATTTTTAAAGGAGAGTCTAAATACCAATAATTTTATGGGTGTCTGCAATATTCCCTTTACTCTGTTCTGACAGTCGCATGTAAAGATAGTTATACAACTGATTTTATGTCATATACAATTATATAGATAAAACTAGTTTGGAAGTAAAAAATATGTAATCCTTCAAAGATTATCCCTAACCTTTGTTTATCATATTATACTGATGGGGTTCTCATGTTGCAAGGTGTTTAGTGCTAGTTGTGCTGGGAGAAGTGGATATTATGGGGCTGAATTATCAGGTTCGCCGGAAACAGCAGTTATGAAGCAGCGGTCTTAAGACAACTGCTCCTTAACTGGTCCGCTGCCTCTGAGTATGCGGACATCAATTTGCCCGATCCTATATGATCAGGTTGATTGAAACCCCCTGCTAGCGGCTGCAAATCTGCAGGGGGGCGGCATTGCACAAGCAGTTCACCAGAACTACTTGTGCAATGTTAAATGCCAACAGCATATGCTGTCAGCATTCAGCAATGTCTGTCGGACATATTATGCTACAGCGTATCATGACAGAAATACATTGATTAATTGTGCTGGGGCTGTTGGAACAGTGGTGGTTAGGGTTAATTCATTAAGCACTGGTATCTACTTATGTAATAAAAAAATAGTATTTTAGCTGTTGTGGTTATAAACTCTTTGACCAGCTGCCAGGAACAGTAAATGATCCCCCAGCACTGCAAAATCCCTTTGCACGCTGTCTCTTGCAAGTTTTGGAATATGTTGATGAGGGCGTAAAGGAGAACCCTGACAGCACAAGTATAAGCCATAAGCTGGTTGGATGAGACCAGCACCGGAAGAGGATGCATGCTGGGGTACTGACCCACAATTGTGTGCGCACACTGTAATCAACGGATACTCACTGAACCGATTGGAAGGAGTCTCTACACCGGAGGCAGTGAGTATTACAAGCTGTGCGGAGCTTTCTTGGAGCTTTCGCGTCTCGGGTAACGAGGTGCTTGTATTTCCTTTGCCCCTTCTCCTTGCTCCCCTGTCGTATCCCTGTTTTTTGGCCTTGCACCCATTCCTTCAACTGGTCTTTCTGGGAGCCTTTTAGGAGTGGACGTGGATATGGGAGTATCTGGTGCAGACGATTTTGAATCATTCTTAGATGTTGAGCTCTCAAAGCTGGAGAAGGTAACTTTTTTAGAGCTGTTTGCTTTGCTTTCACCATTTCTTGAGTGGCCCTTGTTTTTATTCTTACCATTTTTATTTTTATTACCTTTGCCAGATGTCGGTTTTCCATAATCTTTATTGTCCCTCTCATATTTCTTGTATTTGTTATCAGATAATTAATTGTTAAGCTTCCCTAGAGTGTCTTTCAGTTGTTTTTGGTATGTTTCAAAATTGTATTCATCTTTAGATACTTCCATATCCTTAGTGACTTGCTGAATTTAACTGAGAATTCCTTCCCTTTGTTCTCTTTTAAATTTAATTACATTTTCTATCAAAATCACAGAGCAATCACTTAATGCCTCATTCCACTCAACCATAAACTGGGGAAATTTTCTGTAGAAAGCAGGGCACTTTTTTATTTGCAAACCCCTCACATTATCTTCTCTTTAACATACAACTCCAAAAACTCAATGTCCCACCAGAGTTTAAAGGAACAGTCTACTCAAAATTAAAGTTTCATGATTCAGATAGGGCATGCAATTTTAAACAACTTTCCACTTTTACTTTTATCATTAAATTTGCTTTGTTCCCTTGGTGGTATTTTTTAAAAGCTAAACCTAGGTAGGCTCAAACTGAATTCTAAACCATTGAAAACCGCTTCCATTTTGAAAGTTTTTTTTTTCACAGTTAGACAGTACTAGTTCATGTGTGTCATATAGATAATGTTGTGCTCACTCCTGTGGAGTTATTTATGAGTCTGAACTGATTGGCTAAACTGTATGTCTGTCAAAAGCACTGAGAAAATGGGGCAGTCTGCAGAGGCTTAGATACAAGCTAATCAAATTGGTAAAACATATATTAATATAACAATGCTGGTTATGCAAATCTATGGGATGGATAATAAAGGGATTATCTATCTTTGTAAACAATAAAAATTCTGGTATAGACTGTCCCTTTAAATTATTTGATGCATAGTTTCTCTCTATTGGCAAAAAGAATTCTGAGAAGTGTCAGTCAGCTATGATGAAACACGGTGTGAGTGTGAAACATGTCAGCTGTAGATGCTAAGTACTGTGTGTGCTGTGCCATGTAATGGATTTTTAAACTTTTTGTACCAATAAAGAGATTATTTTATTCTTATGATATCCTGCTGCCTATACCTTCTTTGAACACTTTGCATGCTGTCTCTTGCAAGTTTTCGAATATGTCAATGAGGGTGTAAAGGAGAGCCCTGACAGAGCAAGTGTAAGCCGTAAGCTGTTTGGATGAGACCATCACCGGAAGAGGATGAACGCTGGGATATCGACATGCAATTGTGTGCGCACACTAATCAACGGATACTCACTGAAGCGATTGGAAGGAGTCTCTACACCGGAGGCAGTGAGTATTACAAGCTCTGCGGAGATACGAGCGGTAAGTCGTTCTAAATCTTCTATATACACTGTTTGTTTACATTTTGGATATACTGTTACAATAGAGGAACTTGGTATATGCTGCTAAAGAGCATCTGAATGGTTGTACTTCCACCAGTGTTGAATATAAGTGCTATACAAGTATACCTCAGAATATTATTTGACCTACAGCACCAATTCCACCAACTATTTGCTGAATTTGTGATAGTGGATGGGATTTTGTCTATATACTCCCTTAAAGTTGTTAAAGGTGCAGTGAGTTGGTTTCTGACACAAGGTTAATAACAATAACAAGGTATAATCAACTCTAAATTATGTCTGGGTGTAATGATGATGCCAGGAAGGAGAGATTTGCATGGTTATTCAAGGGCACAGTCACAGTCAGTACTACTGTGGACATTGATACAAAAGTGGATTTGAAAATACTTTTTGCCAATAGAGAGAAACAAACTTAAACTCTGTTGGGACATTGAGTTTATGGAGTTGTATATTAAAGAGAAGAAAATTCAGAGGGGGTTGCGAATTAAAAAAAAGTACCCTGCTTTCCACAGAGAATTTCCCCAGTTTATGGTTGAGTAGAATGAGGCATTAAGTGATTGCTTTGTGATTTTGATGGAAAAATGTATTCCATTTAAAAGAGAACAAAGGGAAGGAATTCTCAGTGAATTTGAGCAAGTCACTAAGGATGTGGTGGCAATCCTTGTAAAAGTTGCACTTATGCTAATGCAGGTGATTCTTTTGTATCAACACAGACAAAAAATGAGTACAAGATACAAGATCACATTAATTGCAATTGTCATAAATGTAATAACCTGCAATATTTGAAAAATGCAATATGTAGGGGTAGGGTTAACCTCAAGGCTTCTGAAAGATAGAATTTGGAAACACCTTCTATCCTTGGAAGCTAAAATACCGAAAACACAGGGGGCAAAACATTTTGCTAAACATAAGACACAGCTTAAAGCTTTCAGCTTTCAAGGAATAGAATGTGTTACCCTAGGTCTCAGAGGAGGCGATAGGATTACAGCTTTAAGCAAGCGTGAGATCTATTGGATCCAAACACTAAGAACAGAATACCCATATGGCATTAATAAAATCAGTGATCTAAAGTTATTTAGTGATCAAGAGTCGGTATGTTAGCCTATAGAAAGACTGGTCAAAATGTGATCATATTGGTATTATATGTCCAAATTTATTTGAAATAAGAATAGAATTACATTTGACCCCCCCACCACCACCACCTCTTTTACAGGTCAGATATTTATATGCCAGGATTCAATATGAAAATCATTAAGTAATCTTTTGAGCAAATTAAATGCATTTATTCTTGAATGTATCAGAATACATACAGATGGAGCGGAAGTAAAAATAACATTATTATTTGTACATTACAAATTATTTGTTATCTGTTAATGCAATTCTCCTTAATTCAAATTCAAACTAAAATGTATCTACCTAAATAACATAAGGCAGCCCTTGTCCCTTTAATTGTTCTCACTAATTGAGTTATGTTAAAAACTTATCAACTAATATTAATTAAGAAAAACTATTAGGCAAAAGAATGAATGTAGTCATTATTTGTAACGCCATTTGATTGGCTATTGCAAACAACTCCTAACTGTTAAATAGTTTAGTACGAGAAGTATCAGTCAGCTCTGATGAAATGCTGTGTGGGTGTGAAATGCGTCAGCTGTGGAGGCTAAGTACTGTTTGTGCTCTGCCCTGTAATGGATTTTTAAACCTTTTGTACCCATTTTTTTTATTTTTATAATATCTTGACGCCTATACATTCTTTAAACACTTTGCACGCTGTCTCTTGCAAGTTTTGGAATATGTCTCTGACAGCGCAAGTGTAAGCCGTAAGCTGGTTGGATGAGACCAGAACCGGAAGAGGATGCATGCTGGGGTATCGACACGCAATGGATACTCACAGAACCGATTGGAAGGAATCTCTACACCGGTAGCAGTGTGTCAGGATTCTTCACTATCTGTGTTTACCTTTAATTCTCAGCCTTCAACTGTTTAGCCCTGCCCACAGAGTATTTAAATTCACCTGTTCTCCTAATAGCCAGTGCTTAGTATTTTGTTGTTTGCACTGAACAGCTACTGCTCATACTGAGCTTGTTCTTTTCCTTACCAGGATTACTTCAACTTCTACATTTGCTATTGTGGATTACAAACAACCTTGCGTTATCTCCATAACGCTCCTAAAAATCAGTTTACACTTTCTGTGTCTACATTCAATCTGAGCTCACCTGTGCCATAGTATTACGGCACTTGCCATGTTCACAACCAACCTGCCGCAACTGAGTTCTCTCATTCTCAAGCTTATTGCAGTCTCCTCTCTAACTCTCTTACTTACCTCCGGAGGCTAATCACCACCTGTCTCTCAACCGGTTTCCCTGTAGCAGCATTTGCAAAGAAAATAACCGGGACTCAGTAGCGGTCTGCGCTGTCAATCATCCAGCGTGTCACTGAGTAACTCCTCCCCAGACTCCTGCGCTCCAGCTGCCTGTGTGCTGCGTGAAGCAGCTGAAGATAGCAGGTAAAGGATTTTCACTCTATCTCCCTGCTACTGTGAATTTGAACGGGATTCTTAAATATTAAACAGAGAGTGGGGTTTACTCCTATAAGATCTACACTCACTCAAGGTTGCTAGAGACTTTCTGTTACTTATATAAAAAACATTTACATCCAAGCAGTTGATGAACTTTTAGAACCACCTTGGCAATTTAACTAAAGTTTCTTTATAAGTTCTACCATTCATATAACCTTGTGATACATAATCACTGGGTCCTGACTAATACGCTCCTCTATCTCTACTGATATCACTGACTTCCCATAGTGATACCATTCAGAGGGGTGAAACATTTCAAACATTTACTTCTACTTCTGCAGTTGTGTTCCATAAAGCTACTAATTCAGATCAGCATTACATGATACTAAGCCACTAAGATAATGGAACCAGCAGAACTCCCACAAGTTGTTTACAAGTTGACACAGAAAGTGGATCAAATTGTTCACGCTGTTAGAGAGCTTCAGATTGAGAATAAGACACTGAAAGATTTAATTAAGCACTCCATAGCAGTCAAGTCTGCTCAAGAGACTTTACCTGAACCACAAATCTCACTCCCAGAGTCTTTCAGTGGCAACAGATGTTCATATAAACAATTCAAAAACGCCTGCCATTTGTTGTTCACATTAAGACCTAAAAGCTATTCTATGGAAAAGATAAGAGTTCTCACAGTAATCACATTTCTAAGAGGGGAGCCTAGGGTTTGGGCAGACAATTTATGTGACCATGAAGATTCCACACTTGCCACCTTAGGTTCATTATTCAGTGCTATGGATGAGTTATACTTGGATAAGGACACTCAACTGACCGCTGAAGCTCTTATGAGAGATCTTAAACAGGGCAAAAGGCCCATGGAAGACTACATCGCGGAGTTCAAACTATATGCATCTGACTCCCATAGCACTCCGTAACCAGTTCCGTTTAGGATTGGCGGAGAATCTGAAGGATGAGTTGGCACGGATCGAATTACCATCCACCTTAGAAGCCTTGATGAGGATCTCCTCTCAAATTGACAGAAGACTTAGAGAGAGGCGTTCAGAGAAATACCATAGCGACTCTTACGCCAGGAATACTGTATCTACAACACCACCCATACCCACACCTCAAGCATCAGTTCCTATGGAGATTGGGGTTGTCAGAGGACCCTTATCAAATGAAGAGAGGATTAGACGTAAGACTAAGAATCTTTGTATGTACTGTGGTGATCCCTCACACTCAGTACACAAATGTCCCATCCTCCAGAAGAATAAGAAAAGTAAGTCCACCACTATCTGTTCCTCTCATGATGTTCATAACAAGTTCACTTACTGTAAACTCTCTTTATTCTTGCAGTGGGATCAGAAAAGACTACCAACTGAAGCCATCATTGATTCTGAGGCTTTCGGAAACTTCATAGATTCTGAGCTTGTAAAAATAAATAAAATCCCACTTGTGTTGAAAGAGATACCACTTGTACTTCGTGTTATTGATGGCTCTACAATACATAACGGTCCCATTACACATCATACTGTTCCTTTGAGAGTTGTTACAGAGAAGGGTCATACAGAATTCATATCTTTTGATTTTTTACCTTCTCCTGATATTTCTGTAGTCCTAGGTATTACTTGGTTGCAATTGCATGAGCCTTCTATAGTGTGGACATCCTCAAAAGTTCGCTTCAGTTCTTCGTATTGCCACACTACTTTCTTCCCACAACAACATCTTCTTCATACTCTTCCTGATCCACAGCTTCTACCTAGTTACTATAAGGATTTCACTGACATGTTTAGTAAGACCGAAGCTGAGACTCTTCCGCCTCACCGACCTTATGATTGCCCTATTCAACTACAGCCAGGGGCAAGTATACCATTTGGGCATATTTATCCATTAAACGAATCTGAATTAGTACATCTGAAGAATTACCTAGAAGAAAATCTTAAGAAGGGTTTCATAAGAGCATCCACATCACCAGCTGGAGCCGGCATGTTCTTTGTGAAAAACAAAGATGAAACCCTTCGGCCTATCATAGATTATTGAGAGCTTAACAAGCGTACTATAAAGAATCGGTATCCGTTACCACTAATTTCGGAAATGATAGAACGCTTATCAGAAGCTACCATCTTCTCTAAACTCAATCTCAGAGGAGCATATAACCTTGTACGGATACAGGAAGGTCATGAATGGCTCACAGCCTTTCGCACTAGATATGGGCTGTTCGAATACTTGGTGATGCCATTCGGACTGTGCAACGCTCCGGCGACTTTCCAACATTTTTCGGGACTTACTAGATGTCTGTATGGTAGTTTACCTTGATGACATCTTCATTTATTCCAAGACCTTAGAGGACCACATTAAACATCTTCGCTGGGGGGGGGCGGAGTTAGCCAGGCGTCTGAGCGGTCACATTCTAAGAGAGCTCTGCTCATACATTATCTTTAATCTTTAATCAGACCGCTCAGTATCGTCCTAGATTTAAAAAACGATAGCTAATGACCCATAGATTGATATGGAGGGGCTCAATAAGAGAGAGAGGATCTGAAGAGCCTGACCGGAGCAGCTCCCTGTCACCAGCAGTACACACACGGTGTGTTTGCAGGGCGGCCATATTACAGTCCACGTGGAACCTGGTGCGAGTGTTAACTCAGACATACTGATTGTTCTGAGCTGACTGAGATCATGAGCCGAACTACTCTATCCACATTTAGCGCCTTGGGGCTTGAGAAGCCAGCTTATAAACTGGAGTCCGATATTGGACATTACCCCACAGCAAGAGACCCCATAGAGTGCTGGGAACGTGACAGGTTGCTCTCGCTGGACCTCCACTACTGGGATCTTCGGCAACATTTTGACCGGCTTTTGTCAACTCTACAAGCGGCACTGATCAAACCAGAGGAGGCTCCCCTTATGCCATCAGACATGTTATGTGTCTCTGATATTCACGCTGCTGCAGTACGAGATGTACAGTATGTTATGGGCGACAGCCTTACTCAAGATACCTCTGAAACTGCCGTAACTCTCGAAAGTACCACTCACCCAGCTATGGAGCTATCTCAGACTTTGAGCATTACGATCCGGAATCAGTATGCATTGTGCTCTCATGAAGAAGAAGCATCGGATTCCCTAGACCGCATAACTACTGCTCCGTGTCCTATCCAGAAAACAGCACACTCCATGCCTTTGTGCAGAGTAGCAAGACTTACACAGCCTTCCTCAATAGCACAACGGAGCAGATCTCGACTCAGAGGACTTTCATCAAAGGAAACACCGCAAGCCCATACAGATATTCAACTGAACTATTCCACATTTAACACCCAAAGAAGTGAATCAGCCCCACCAGCATTGACATACTGCAATTGTCGATTGGGTATAGGGTAAAGTGGAATGTGCATCATTGTTAGTCGCTTGTTTTGTCTGGAGTTGAATCTTATGCAGAGACATGGTAGAGACTATACAAGCTAATTCGAAAAGTTATAACCTGAGTTATGGTTTCCTATTATTGTTAATATTACAATGTTAATCTGTTTATTCAGTGTATATCAATGCCCCTATCCTTCTAGTGTCAGTACATAGCTAGGAATTTAGTCGCAGCCTGCTAACCCTTGCTGTTCTCTTTAAGTCTGCATTGATAATTATATAACTCTTCTCTCCTTTATAGCACTGAGGCTGATGTCCTAATTAGTCAGTAATGTGATCTGTTTTAATACTCTATCCACAGGTAAATACAATGATATGCCTCCCCACACAATATAAGCAAAGTAGTACTGTGAGTAGTCTGTGGTTTGGGGTTCATTATCAAAATACATGTATTGTGTAACTGGGGCATAGACGCTGCTGTTCCTGGTTGCTGCTTATGCAAGGTTTAATGACTCAGAAGCTCATTTATAATGAAATAGGGCTCCCTATGTGTATTTACTATCCCTCATGTATATTTTGTGATATTTAATTATACACCATAGAACTGCTTAGTTAGCTGTGCCCTGTCTCCCCTCCAATGCTATTAACATACTCAAGCTAGGTCTAACTTATACAACCCTTTGCTTTGTTCTTTTGTATTTACACTATGTAGATTAGAATTATGGATGCACTTGAAGACAGTCAAGGCTTACTCTAATATTTTATTATAATGACTATGTCTGTTTCATCCGCTTCAGGCTCTGGGTTAAATAAGTTGTTCACATGTCTCACCTGATATATGTTTTAGGCTCTACACTTAGTGTGACTCTTTCAGATACCCCCAAAGTTCACCCAGCTAATACAGTTGATATTGTCGCTAGTTCCACACACCAGTATGATCATTGTCATTACTGTGTGTTAGTGTGTTGATATATCTTTCTTAGATTTTAAGGCACATCTCATAGGTATGCATGTCTTTCCGCGGGGGGACGAGAATGTAGAGCAAATTTCCGTCAAGTTGATGTGGAACCTGAAAGTATGATCATAGTGGTCCTTGACTTACATTTAAGATTAGATAGTTTAATTTTACAGCGCAAAAGTGGAGCATATTAATTACCTTTAGGGCAGATGGACCCAGGTTAATGCATTTAACTGCATCCTACTAGTGAGATCCAAATGTTCTCTAGGTCACAGGCAAATACTACGTGGTCAATATATATGTTATACTATCCTTCTGCTATTAAATTATCAATACCCCCATTCTATGCCCTACAACATAACTTCACTTAGGAGGTACATAGACTGTTCTGCTTCCCCCCCCACGGCTTCCAAGGATATATTTACCCCCGCCCCATAGACACACATAGCACATAAGATGCCTCACATAGTTCCCTATCTTAGACATCACTCTGTACATATATGGCATACATAGATCTATAGACAAATCCATACTGCAGCCATACTAAAGGAGGCTCCGCTCCCCCCCTTGCTTTCTCCTTCCCCCCCCTCCCATAATTCGAGTGGCTTTTGCCCACTGTAATCCCTCTTCCTTCTAGTTCTCTACAACCTACTTATGGTCATCCTGAAAAGCTAACTCCCCACAATATCGCAGAAATTCTCATTTTATTCATTCTAGAGACGTGGAGACCAGATTACAATCATCAAAATGTAAAATGAAGTCTCATTTCAGTTCGCCCAAGCATATACCTGACACCCCTCTGGACACAACATAGATTTCTACATGTTCAGGCTGACCTCTCTGCATTATTATTGTTATGTTTATTCCTGTGAACCCTAAAAATGTATGTTTTACTTTGATATGTGGAACAGTTTCTATTTTACTATCCATACAGATAAAAAAGGTGTCATAATATTGTGTGTTATACTCTAATGTTATGCTTGTGATTGGGCAAATGTTGTGTTTTGTATTCTTTGTGCTCTTTGAGACTTCAATAAAAAATCTTAAAAAAAACAAAAAAACATCTTCGCTGGGTACTCTCACGGCTCCGTACTCACAAGCTTTATGCCAAGCCCGAAAAATGTCAGTTCCATTGTACAGAAATATATTTTCTTGGTTATGACATCTCCCCTGAAGGTATAAAGATGCAACATAAGAAGGTAGATACAGTATTGGACTGGCCTCAACCATCCAATATAAAGGATCTACAACGTTTTTTAGGCTTCTCCAACTACTATCGAAAATTTATCAAGGGATTTTCCAAGTTAGCAAAACCCCTGACTCAACTCACATCCCAGTCCAAACCATTCACTTGGACTAAGGAAGCATCCACAGCTTTTGAATTTCTAAAGACCAGTTTTTCCACAGCACCTATACTACGGTTCCCTGATGCAATCTTGCCTTATACCCTTGAGGTTGATTCGTCAGATTTTGCCATTGGGGCTGTCCTCTCACAACAACAATCTCTGACGGAACCTTTACATCCAGTCTCATACTTCTCCAAAATTATGTCTCCGGCGGAGATGAATTATACTATAGGTGACAAAGAACTTCTCGCCATTCGAAGAGCTTTAGAGAACTGGAGGCACTTATTGGAAGGAGCTAAATATCCTGTCACCCTCTATACAGATCATAAAAACCTCCAATACCTCCAGAACAATAAAACCTTATCAGCGAGACAGGTTCGTTGGAGCCTCTATTTTTCCAAGTTTGACTTCATTATTCTATACCGACCAGCCAGCAAGAATGGGAAGGCTGATGCTCTCTCTAGGAGAGATAAAAGACCATCTACATCTCCATAAAACCAATCAGTGATTCCCGAAGAACGGTTCATAGGCGTCGCTACGCATCTACTATCCGAGGTAAGGAGACATCAAACACAAGATAACGAAGTCTCAGGTTATCAACTATAGCGAAAAGAGGGGTTGTATTATCAAAAGGATAATCTTTACATACCTCAAGCACTAAGGACACAGATTTTAAAATATCATCACGACATCCCGATGTCTGGTCACCCTGATGTCCGACGTACTTTGTATTTACTGAATAGATCTTACTGGTGGCCTGATATGAAACAAACAGTCAGAGACTATGTTAGCACCTGCTCCACCTGTATTACTTCAAAAAATGAAAGGTTAAAACCTTACGGATTACTGATGTCTCTGCCCATCCCTAGCCGTCCCTGGGAACAAATAAGTATGGATTTCATAGTTGAACTACCCCTTTCTCATAAACAGAACACCATACTAGTCGTAGTGGACATGTTCACCAAAATGTGACATTTCATTCCCTTTCATAAGGTTCCTTCATCATCAGAAACAGCCCGTCTTTTTATAGATAATATCGTTAAATTACATGGCGTACCTACTAGAGTAATCACTGACAGAGGTACGCAATTCACCTCTCGATTTTGGTCTACATTGAGCAAACTCCTCCAAGTAGATCATCGATTCACTACCACTTACCATCCCCAAACCAATGGGCAGACGGAAAGATTGAATCAATGGCTCGAGGAATATCTTTGTTGTTTCTGTTCCTATCAGCAGGACCAGTGGATCTCCTTCCTACCCATGGCTGAATATGCCTATAACAACTTAACCAGCTCATCCACTAAACTATCTCCATTCTTTGCGAATTACAGATTCCACCCTACTCTGTTTCTAAACCCTACCTCAAGTACTGATTCACCCAAGTTGGATGATTTTACTAACAGGATTTTAGACAACTTTGATTTCATCAAACGGAATATTCAGAATGCTCAGGCTTACCAAAAGAGGTACTATGACCTAAGAAGAAGAACTCCCCCCAGCTATTCCATAGGGGACAAGGTTTGGCTTTCCACGAAGAACCTAAAACTTCAAGTGCCTAGTAAGAAACTTGCCAGGAAATTTATCGGTCCTTTTGAGATAAACCACATAGTCAACCCTAACGCTGTCACTTTGCAATTGCCCCCTGGAATTAAAGTCCACCCCACGTTCCACGTCTCTCTTATCAAACCGTATATCAGTACTAGACAGCAAGAACCTCTTTATGCAGACACCACTGTTTCGACCGATACGGATGTATACAAAGTTCATTCCATTCTGGACTCCCATTACAGGCCTTCTGTACTGCAGTATCTTATCCACTGGAAAAATTATCCGTCGGAGGAAGATTCCTGGGAGGCTGCTTCGGACATTAATGCTCCTAGGCTCATTTCTGCTTATCACAGTCGCTACCCGGATAAACCTCGGACTCAAGCTGTGGCACAGCTTGCTTGAGGAGGGAGTGATGTCAGGATTCTTCACTATCTGTGTTTACCTTTAATTCTCAGCCTTCAACTGTTTAGCCCTGCCCACAGAGTCTTTAAATTCACCTGTTCTCCTAATGGCCAGTGCTTAGTATTTTGTTGTTTGCACTAAACAGCTACTGTTCATACTGAGCTTGTCCTTTTCCTTACCAGGATTACTTCAACTTCTACATTTGATATTGTGGATTACAAACAACCTTGCGTTATCTCCATAACGCTCCTAAAAATCAGCCTACACTTTCTGTGTCTACATTCAATCTGAGCTCACCTGTGCCTTAGTATTACAGCACTTGCCATGTTCACAACCAACCTGCCGCAACTGAGTTCTCTCATTCTCAAGCTTATTGCAGTCTCCTCTCTAACTCTCTTACTTACCTCCGGAGACTAATCACCGCCTGTCTCTTAACCGGTTTCCCTGTAGCAGCATTTGCAAAGAAAACAACCGGGACTCAGTAGCGGTCTGCACTGTCAATCATCCAGCGTGTCACTGAGTAACTCCTCTCCAGACTCCTGCGCTCCAGCTGCCTGTGTGCTGCGTGAAGCAGCTGAAGATAGCAGGTAAAGGATTTTCACTCTATCTCCCTGCTACTGTGAATTTGAACGGGATACTTAAATATTAAACAAAGAGTGTGGTTTACTCCTATAAGATCTACACTCGCTCAAGGTTGCTAGAGATTTTCTGTTACTTATATAAAAACCATTTACATCTAAGCAGTTGATGAAGTTTTAGAACCACCCTGGCAATTTAACTAAAGTTTCTTTATAAGTTCTACCATTCATATAACCTTGTGATACATAATCACTGGGTCCTGACTAATACTAATTCGCTCCTCTATCTCTACTGATATCACTGACTTCCCATAGTGATACCATTCAGAGGGGTGAAACATTTCAAACATTTACTTCTACTTCTGCAGTTGTGTTCCATAAAGCTACTAATTCAGATCAGCATTACACAGTGAGTATTACAAGCTGTGCAGAGATACAAGCGGAAAGTCGTTCTGATTCTTCTATATACACTGTTTGTTTACATTTTGAATATACAGTACAGTTACAATAGAGGAATTTGGTATATGCTGCTAAAGAGCATCTGAATGGTTGTATTTCCACCAGTGTTAAATATAAGCGCTATACAAGTATACCTCAGTATATTACTTGAACTACAGCACCAATACCACCAACTATTTGCTGCATTTACCCTTTGTGCTCTGTATTTTTTATCACTTTACACTTCAGATTAACCCCATGGCGACGAGGACGTGTCAGGCACGTCCTACAAAGGTTGTCAGTAAATCACCAAGGACATGCCTCACATGTCCACATGGGTTTGAAGCGAACCCGATCGCTTCCAGCCACTTTCAGGTTATTGCAGTGATGCCTCAATATTGAGGCATCCTGCAATAACCTTTTTTAAGCATCCAATGCAGAGAGAGCCACTCTGTGGCCCTCTCTGCATTGGCCAGCGATGGTGCCAATCGTTGGTGGGTGGGAGTCGTAGCAGGGGGGCAGGTGGGTGGCCCATCGTTGGAGGGACTTCCGGATCTTGTCGCTGCAATGCGTGCGAGTGAGTGAGCCGGAGCGTGCAGGGGGCACGTGCGTGTGAAAATCAGTCACAATGTATGGGAAGGAGGGAGAAGGAGGGAGGAATAAATGTTTGAAAAGGGATCTGGGAGGGGGAGGGTATTGAGGGGCCAGCTACACTACAGAAAAATGAGTTTAAAATAAAAAATAATATATTTTTTTAGCAAACTTGGTACTGCACACAGCTGCCAGTACCCAAGATGGTGGCAAATAGGTAGAGGATTAGAGATCTTTTTTGAGGGTTCACTTTTGGGGCTAAGGGGGATCCAACAATGCATTATATATATGAAAAAATATATGAAAAAAAGCCTTTTATTTTAGTACTGGCAGACTTTCTGCCAGTACTTAATATGACGGTGACAATTGTGAGGAGGGGATGGAAGACAGCTGTTTGAGGGGGGTCAGGGAGGGATCAGGGAGTGGGATGTGTCAGGTGGAAGGCTGATCTCTACCCTAAAGCTAAAATTAACCATACAAGCTACCTAATTAACCCATTAACTGCTGGGCATAATACAAGTGTGGTGCGCAGCAGCATTTAGTGGCCTTCTAATTACCAAAAAGTAATGCCAAAGCCATAAATGTCTGATATTTCTGAAAAAAGGGGATCCCAGAGAAGCATTTGCAACCATTTGTGCCATAATTGCACAAGCTTTTTGCAAATAATTTAAGTGAAAAAGCTAAAGTTTGTAAAAGTTAACAATTTTTTTATTTAATCGCATTTGGCAGTGAAATGGTGGCATGAAACATACCAAAATTGGCCTAAATCAATACTTTAGGTTGTCTATTAAAAAAAATAAAAAATAATATATATATATATATATATATATATGTATATATATATTTTTTTATATATATATATATATATATATATATATATATATATATATATATATATATATATACATGTGAAGGGTTATTCAGTGATACCTGACAGATATCAGTGTTAGAATGTAACTATCGCTAAGTTTGAGAAAAAATTGTTTGGAAATAGCAAAGTGCTACTTGTATTTTTTGCCCTATAACTTGCAAAAAAAGAAAAGAACATGTAAACATTGGGTATTTCTAAACTCAGGACAAAATTTAGAAAATATTTAGCATGGGTGTTTTTGGTGGTTGTAGATATGTAACAGATTTTGGGGGTCAAAGTAAGAAAAAGTGTGTTTTTTTCAATTTGTTGATCATATTTTATATATTTTTTATAAAAAGAAATATAAGATATGATGAAAATAATAGTATCTTTAGAAAGTCCATTTAATGGCGAGAAAAAGGTATATAATATGTATGGATACAGTAAATGAGTAAGAGTAAAATTACAGTTAAACACAAAAACAGCAGAAATGTAAAAATAGCCCTGATCCTTAAGAGTAAGAAAATTGAAAAATGGTCTGGTCACTAAGGGGTTAAGTTTTATCACATTTAAATTTGCACTTCTATTTTAATGCATATAAAATCTGTGTACAAAAATATAAGTTTAGGATAATGATTTTACAAATTCTGATTATGCTTTGACAGTTTCTGTGTAACTTTTACAAATTAAGCTCATACTTTGGGCCTAATATTCAAAACATCAACATCATGGAGAGAAATCACACAAAATCTTTGGGATTTTTTTTAGACTTTGTTTTGTAATTTAGGAGCCCCTGTTTCACATAAAGAACACTACATAGCAACATAAACATTCCTCAAGATAAGATTTGTACTTCAAAAAACTTTTTAAGGGCCTTGCTCTACCGACAAGACTTCTTACAATTTCTCAGCTGAATGGTGAGGTTTTGAATATCAGGTTACTATTATATTTATGTGTATATT
The DNA here is from genome assembly GCF_027579735.1 of Bombina bombina. Classification (NCBI taxonomy): domain Eukaryota; kingdom Metazoa; phylum Chordata; class Amphibia; order Anura; family Bombinatoridae; genus Bombina; species Bombina bombina. The sequence goes on along the minus strand of NC_069501.1, from coordinate 929,727,499 downwards.
TTACAAATTGCATTGCACTTTGTATTTGTTCTATTTAAAATAAAACTGACTGCTTTAGTTTTTCAGAAAGCTTCATTACTTTCTATAGGCATGATAAGCAAATATTCTCTAGTTTTGAGAGAGATTATAGAGCAGACTTCCAAGGGGCTGAATTCACTAAATTCTGAATAAAAGGACAGAACCTGGAAGCCTCAAAGAGATGAGAGATGCCTTCCATAGAAAGTAATGAGGCTATCTGGAACAGAGAATTTCATGCGGGAAAGTGAATTTAATATAAAGTCATATGCCTAGATTACGAGTTGTGCGGTAAGAGGAGTTCATTGCTAACTTGCAGTTTATTGTCACTGCTAACTTTCCTACAGCGCTGGTATTACGGGTCTTTATCAACACGGCATTAACAGGCAAGAAGTGAGCGTAGAGCAAAATTGCGCTCCAAACTGCACTCCAATACCAGCGCTGCTTAAGTGAGTGGTGAGCTGGTTGTAAGTGCTTGTGCACGATTTCCCCATAAACATCAATGGGGAGAGCCAGCTGAGAAAAAGTCTAACACCTGCCAAAAAGCAGCGTAAAGCTCCTTAACGCAGCCCCATTGATTCCTATGGGGAAACACATTTTATGTTTACACCTAACATCCTAACCTGAACCCCGAGTCTAAACACCCCTAATATTACACTTATTAACTCCTAATCTGCTGCCCCCGACATCGCCACCACCTACATTATATTTATTAACCCCCTAATCTGCTGCTCCAGACATCGCCCTCACCTACATTATAATTATTAACCCCTAATCTGCTGCCCCCAACATCACCGACACCTACATTATATTTATTAACCCCTAATATGCTGCCCCTAACATCACCGCCACCTACCTACATTTATTAACCCCTAATCTGCCGCCCCCAACGTCGCCATGGCTATATTATATTTATTAACCCCTAAATCTAAGTCTAAGTCTAACCCTAACCCTAACACCCCCTAACTTAAATATAATTAAAATAAATATAAAGAAAAATTCCTATCATTAACTAAATAATTCCTATTTAAAACTAAATACTTACCTGTAAAATAAACCCTAAGCTAGCTACAATATAACTAATAGGGTTTATTTTTATTTTACAGGCAAGTTTGTATTTATTTTAAATAGGTAGAATAGTTACTAAATAGTTATAAACTATTTAATAACTACCTAGCTAAAATAAATACAAATTTACCTGTAAAATAAAACCTAACCTAAGTTACAATAACACCTAACACTACATTACAATTAAATAAATTCCCTACATTAAATACAATTAAATAAATTAAATTAAATTAGCTAAATTTCCAAAAAAAACAAAACACAAAAATTATAGAAAATAAAAAACAAATTAGTTCTTTAAAGATCTTTAAACTAATTACACCTAATCTAATAGCCCCATCAAAATAAAAAAGCCCACCCAAAGTAAAAAAAAACCCTAGCCTACAAAAAACTACCAATAGCCCTTAAAAGGGCCTTTTGTGGGGCATTGCCCCAAAGAGAACAGCTTTTACCTGTAAAAAAAAATACAATCAACCCCCCCAGGTAAAACCAACCACCCACACAACCAACCCCCCAAATAAAAACTGAACTAAAAAAACCTAAGCTCACCATTGCCCTGAAAAGGGAATTTGGATAGGCATTGCCCTTAAAAGGGCATTTAGCTCTATTGCAGCCCAAAACCATAACCTAAAAAAATACCAGGAAAAAGTCTTCATCCAAGAGGCAAGATGTCCTCAACGAAGAAGTGTCCTCAACGGTAGAAGTGGTCCTCCAGACGGGCAGAAGTGGTCCTCCAGATAGGCAGAAGTCTTCATCCAGATGGCATCTTCTATCTTCATCCTTCCAACGCGGAGCGGCTCCATCTTCAAGACAACCGGCACGGAGCATCCTCTTCTTTCGATGGCTAAAGATGAATGAAGGTTCCTTTAAATGATGTCATCCAAGATGGCATCCCTTAGATTCCGATTGGCTGATAGAATTCTATCAGCCAATCAGAATTAAGGTTGAAAAAATCCTATTGGCTGATGCAATCAGCCAATAGGATTGATTCAATCAGCCAATAGGATTGAGCTTGCATTCTATTGGCTGTTCCAATCAGCTAATAGAATGTGAGCTCAATCCTATTGGCTGACTGCATCAGCCAATAGGATTTTTTCAACCTTAATTACGAATGGCTGATAGAATTCTATCAGCTAATCGGAATCTAAGGGATGCCATCTTGGATGACGTCATTTAAAGGAACCTTCATTCATCGTTAGCCATCGAAAGAAGAGGATGATCCGCACCAAAAGTCTTGAAGATGGAGCCGCTCCACGTTGGAAGGATGAAGATAGAAGATGCTGTCTGGATGAAGACTTCCGCAGCGCTAGGGGTGTATTGGGTAGGTTTCTTTTTTAGGTTAGGGCTTTGGGCTTCAATAGAGCTAAATGCCCTTTTAAGGGCAATGCCCATCCAAATGCCCTTTTCAGGGCAATGGGGATCTTAGGTTTTTTTAGTTATGCTTTTATTTGGGGGGTTGGTTGTGTGGGTGGTGGGTTTTACTGTTGGGGGGGTTGTTTGTATTTTTTTTTACAGGTAAAAGAGCTGATTTCTTTGGGGTTGGGGCAATGCCCTGCAAAAGGCCCTTTAAGGGCTATTGGTAGTTTATTGTAGGCTAGGGTTTTTTTTTATTTTGGGTGGGCTTTTTTATTTTGATAGTTCTATTAGATTAGGTGTAATTAGTTTAAAGATCTTGTTATTTGTTTTTGATTTTTCTGTAATTTAGTGTTTGTTTGTTTGTTTTTGGTAATTTAGCTAATTTTATTTAATATATTTAATTGTATAGACTTGTGCATGATCGAAAAATTTGTTTCAGTTCGTTTCAGATCGATTCGGATGTTTTCGAATTTCGGTTTGGATCGATTCAAATTCGGAAAAATTTGAATGAATTTGTTTTGGATTTGTTTCGGATTCATTCGGATTTGAATAAATTCGGCTTCATTCGGTTCGATTCGGTTCGGTTCGATTCGGAAATTCGGAATTTCGGTATGTGTTAGGTGGGATGTGCTGTAAATTAGACTAGTATTATGTACTGTATATTAGGTGTAACCCATAGCAGAGTGATATAAACTAATATACTGTACAATACTATTGTAATCCATGGCCATCGGATTCGGAACGAATCAAAACGCACATGTCTAGTATTTAATGTAGGGAATTTATTTAATTGTAGTGTAGTGTTAGGTGTTATTGTAACTTAGGTTAGGTTTTATTTTACAGGTAAATTTGAATTTATTTTAGCTAGGTAGTTATTAAATAGTTAATAACTATTTAGTAACTATTCTACCTAGTTAAAATAAATACAAACTTGCCTGTAAAATAAAAATAAACCCTAAGCTAGCTACAATGTAACTATTAGTTATATTGTAGCTAGCTTAGGGTTTATTTTATAGGTAAATATTTAGTTTTAAATAGGAATAATTTAGGTAATGATAGTAATTTGTATTTAGATTTATTTAAATTATATTTAAGTTAGGGGGTGTTAGGGTTAGGGTTAGATTTAGGTTTAAAGGGTTAATAAATTTAGAATAATGGCGGCAACATTGGGGGTGGCAGATTAGGGGTTAATAAATTTAGGTAGGTGGCAGCGATGTTGGAGGCAGCAGATTAGGGGTTAATAGGTATAATGTAGGTGGCGGCGAAGTCCTGAGTGGAAGATTAGGCATATGTACAAAAATATAAGTTTAGGATAATGATTTTACAAATTCTGATTATGCTTTGACAGTTTCTGTGTAACTTTTACAAATTAAGCTCATACTTTGGGCCTAATATTCAAAACATCAACATCATGGAGAGAAATCACACAAAATCTTTGGGATTTTTTTTAGACTTTGTTTTGTAATTTAGGAGCCCCTGTTTCACATAAAGAACACTACATAGCAACATAAACATTCCTCAAGATAAGATTTGTACTTCAAAAAACTTTTTAAGGGCCTTGCTCTACCGACAAGACTTCTTACAATTTCTCAGCTGAATGGTGAGGTTTTGAATATCAGGTTACTATTATATTTATGTGTATATTTTACAAATTGCATTGCACTTTGTATTTGTTCTATTTAAAATAAAACTGACTGCTTTAGTTTTTCAGAAAGCTTCATTACTTTCTATAGGCATGATAAGCAAATATTCTCTAGTTTTGAGAGAGATTATAGAGCAGACTTCCAAGGGGCTGAATTCACTAAATTCTGAATAAAAGGACAGAACCTGGAAGCCTCAAAGAGATGAGAGATGCCTTCCATAGAAAGTAATGAGGCTATCTGGAACAGAGAATTTCATGCGGGAAAGTGAATTTAATATAAAGTCATATGCCTAGATTACGAGTTGTGCGGTAAGAGGAGTTCATTGCTAACTTGCAGTTTATTGTCACTGCTAACTTTCCTACAGCGCTGGTATTACGGGTCTTTATCAACACGGCATTAACAGGCAAGAAGTGAGCGTAGAGCAAAATTGCGCTCCAAACTGCACTCCAATACCAGCGCTGCTTAAGTGAGTGGTGAGCTGGTTGTAAGTGCTTGTGCACGATTTCCCCATAAACATCAATGGGGAGAGCCAGCTGAGAAAAAGTCTAACACCTGCCAAAAAGCAGCGTAAAGCTCCTTAACGCAGCCCCATTGATTCCTATGGGGAAACACATTTTATGTTTACACCTAACATCCTAACCTGAACCCCGAGTCTAAACACCCCTAATATTACACTTATTAACTCCTAATCTGCTGCCCCCGACATCGCCACCACCTACATTATATTTATTAACCCCCTAATCTGCTGCTCCAGACATCGCCCTCACCTACATTATAATTATTAACCCCTAATCTGCTGCCCCCAACATCACCGACACCTACATTATATTTATTAACCCCTAATATGCTGCCCCTAACATCACCGCCACCTACCTACATTTATTAACCCCTAATCTGCCGCCCCCAACGTCGCCATGGCTATATTATATTTATTAACCCCTAAATCTAAGTCTAAGTCTAACCCTAACCCTAACACCCCCTAACTTAAATATAATTAAAATAAATATAAAGAAAAATTCCTATCATTAACTAAATAATTCCTATTTAAAACTAAATACTTACCTGTAAAATAAACCCTAAGCTAGCTACAATATAACTAATAGGGTTTATTTTTATTTTACAGGCAAGTTTGTATTTATTTTAAATAGGTAGAATAGTTACTAAATAGTTATAAACTATTTAATAACTACCTAGCTAAAATAAATACAAATTTACCTGTAAAATAAAACCTAACCTAAGTTACAATAACACCTAACACTACATTACAATTAAATAAATTCCCTACATTAAATACAATTAAATAAATTAAATTAAATTAGCTAAATTTCCAAAAAAAACAAAACACAAAAATTATAGAAAATAAAAAACAAATTAGTTCTTTAAAGATCTTTAAACTAATTACACCTAATCTAATAGCCCCATCAAAATAAAAAAGCCCACCCAAAGTAAAAAAAAACCCTAGCCTACAAAAAACTACCAATAGCCCTTAAAAGGGCCTTTTGTGGGGCATTGCCCCAAAGAGAACAGCTTTTACCTGTAAAAAAAAATACAATCAACCCCCCCAGGTAAAACCAACCACCCACACAACCAACCCCCCAAATAAAAACTGAACTAAAAAAACCTAAGCTCACCATTGCCCTGAAAAGGGAATTTGGATAGGCATTGCCCTTAAAAGGGCATTTAGCTCTATTGCAGCCCAAAACCATAACCTAAAAAAATACCAGGAAAAAGTCTTCATCCAAGAGGCAAGATGTCCTCAACGAAGAAGTGTCCTCAACGGTAGAAGTGGTCCTCCAGACGGGCAGAAGTGGTCCTCCAGATAGGCAGAAGTCTTCATCCAGATGGCATCTTCTATCTTCATCCTTCCAACGCGGAGCGGCTCCATCTTCAAGACAACCGGCACGGAGCATCCTCTTCTTTCGATGGCTAAAGATGAATGAAGGTTCCTTTAAATGATGTCATCCAAGATGGCATCCCTTAGATTCCGATTGGCTGATAGAATTCTATCAGCCAATCAGAATTAAGGTTGAAAAAATCCTATTGGCTGATGCAATCAGCCAATAGGATTGATTCAATCAGCCAATAGGATTGAGCTTGCATTCTATTGGCTGTTCCAATCAGCTAATAGAATGTGAGCTCAATCCTATTGGCTGACTGCATCAGCCAATAGGATTTTTTCAACCTTAATTACGAATGGCTGATAGAATTCTATCAGCTAATCGGAATCTAAGGGATGCCATCTTGGATGACGTCATTTAAAGGAACCTTCATTCATCGTTAGCCATCGAAAGAAGAGGATGATCCGCACCAAAAGTCTTGAAGATGGAGCCGCTCCACGTTGGAAGGATGAAGATAGAAGATGCTGTCTGGATGAAGACTTCCGCAGCGCTAGGGGTGTATTGGGTAGGTTTCTTTTTTAGGTTAGGGCTTTGGGCTTCAATAGAGCTAAATGCCCTTTTAAGGGCAATGCCCATCCAAATGCCCTTTTCAGGGCAATGGGGATCTTAGGTTTTTTTAGTTATGCTTTTATTTGGGGGGTTGGTTGTGTGGGTGGTGGGTTTTACTGTTGGGGGGGTTGTTTGTATTTTTTTTTACAGGTAAAAGAGCTGATTTCTTTGGGGTTGGGGCAATGCCCTGCAAAAGGCCCTTTAAGGGCTATTGGTAGTTTATTGTAGGCTAGGGTTTTTTTTTATTTTGGGTGGGCTTTTTTATTTTGATAGTTCTATTAGATTAGGTGTAATTAGTTTAAAGATCTTGTTATTTGTTTTTGATTTTTCTGTAATTTAGTGTTTGTTTGTTTGTTTTTGGTAATTTAGCTAATTTTATTTAATATATTTAATTGTATAGACTTGTGCATGATCGAAAAATTTGTTTCAGTTCGTTTCAGATCGATTCGGATGTTTTCGAATTTCGGTTTGGATCGATTCAAATTCGGAAAAATTTGAATGAATTTGTTTTGGATTTGTTTCGGATTCATTCGGATTTGAATAAATTCGGCTTCATTCGGTTCGATTCGGTTCGGTTCGATTCGGAAATTCGGAATTTCGGTATGTGTTAGGTGGGATGTGCTGTAAATTAGACTAGTATTATGTACTGTATATTAGGTGTAACCCATAGCAGAGTGATATAAACTAATATACTGTACAATACTATTGTAATCCATGGCCATCGGATTCGGAACGAATCAAAACGCACATGTCTAGTATTTAATGTAGGGAATTTATTTAATTGTAGTGTAGTGTTAGGTGTTATTGTAACTTAGGTTAGGTTTTATTTTACAGGTAAATTTGAATTTATTTTAGCTAGGTAGTTATTAAATAGTTAATAACTATTTAGTAACTATTCTACCTAGTTAAAATAAATACAAACTTGCCTGTAAAATAAAAATAAACCCTAAGCTAGCTACAATGTAACTATTAGTTATATTGTAGCTAGCTTAGGGTTTATTTTATAGGTAAATATTTAGTTTTAAATAGGAATAATTTAGGTAATGATAGTAATTTGTATTTAGATTTATTTAAATTATATTTAAGTTAGGGGGTGTTAGGGTTAGGGTTAGATTTAGGTTTAAAGGGTTAATAAATTTAGAATAATGGCGGCAACATTGGGGGTGGCAGATTAGGGGTTAATAAATTTAGGTAGGTGGCAGCGATGTTGGAGGCAGCAGATTAGGGGTTAATAGGTATAATGTAGGTGGCGGCGAAGTCCTGAGTGGAAGATTAGGGGTTAAAAGGTATAATGTAGGTGGCGGCGATGTTGGGGACAGCAGATTAGGGGTTAATAATATTTAACTAGTGTTTGTGAGGTGGGAGTGCATGTTTGTGAGGCAGGAGTGCAGCGGTTTAGGGGTTAATATGTTTATTATAGTGGTGGCGATGTCGGGAGTGGCAGATTAGGGGTTCATAATTTTATTTTAGTGTTTGTGAAGTGGGAGGGCCTCGGTTTAGGGGTTAATAGGTAGGTTATGGGTTTTAGTGTACTTTTTAGCACTTTAGTTATGAGTTTTATGCTACAGCTTTGTAGCGTAAAACTCATAACTACTGACTTTAAAATGCTTTAGGAATCTTGGCAGTAGAGGGTGTACCGCTCACTTTTTGGCCTCCCAGGACAAACTCATAATACTGGCGCTATGGAAGTCCCATAGAAAAAAGCCTTTACGAAATTTACGTATGTTGATTTGCGGTAAGGCCAAAAAAGTGTGCAGTACACCTATACCTGCAAGACTCATAATAGCAGCGGGCATTAAGAAGCAGCGTTAGGACGCTGCTTTTTTACTTAAACGCACATTTCGTAATCTAGCCGTTAGTTTGCTGCAAATACAAAATAAACTGAAATGTTTTATCTACAATTTAACTTACTTTTGCCTATAGTTAGAATATATTACTTTTCTGTCAGTTAAAGAAGTGTTATGTGAATTTTGAGCAAATTGTATCTGCATACAGCTGGCAAGATAATTCAATGAGACTAGCTTGTGAATAAATTAAAATTGTGAGAGCTTCAGACATTGAGACCTTGAGAACTTTCATGCTCAACCCAATGAACTCCCCTGTTCATCCCTCTTTCTGAAGCGGTGTTTTAATTTGCAATAGGGCAAATACATAGTGCAATGCAATTTGTAAAACATACACAGAAATATCCAAAATATGATCCAAATCAGAATTTGTAAAATCACTGCTGAATCTAAATCTAAATGCATTACATACAAAAGAGAATGTTTAAATCTTAAATATATTAAACTATTTCTTTTCTTCAGTATGCACAAGAGAGGAACCAATGGGAGATACATTGAAACAAACTAAAACAAAGAAACCTATACCAATAACTGTGTTATCTCTAGATGATATCAGGAAAAAATGGGACAATATCAATGTCAATAAAACTCCAGGTACATGTGGAAAACACCCAAGGGTTATAATGGCACTATTATAGCCAAACCTCAACTCTTAATTTTTCAAAACTCGTCATCCTCGGGCATAGTACCCAAGGACTGGTGTAAAGCTGATGCAGTGGCACTTTTTAAAAAGGCAAGCAGCAATGATCCAGGAAGCGATAGACCAGTTAGTCTGACATCGGTAATGGTGAAGATACTTGAAGGCATAATTAGGGAATATATTCATGTAAATAAGATTATGAGCTAAAATCAGCATGGTTTATGAGCAATATATCATGTCAGACTAATCTTATTAGATTCGATGAGTAAGTAAGTAAAAAAATAAATAAAAGGAAATCAGTTGATGTGACATAATTGCAAAGGTTTTTGATACAATGCCACATCAGAGCTTATTGTACAACAGGAAGGGACTGGGGATGACTGAAAATGGTTAGCTCGATAAATAGATAAAATGCAGAGATTAATAAGTAGTAGTAATTTGCATATGAACCTACTAAATTTAGCTTTCTACTAAGAATACCAAGAGAACAAAGCAAAATTGGTGATAAAACTAAATTGAAAAGTTGTTTAAAATTACATTCCCTATCTGAATCATAAAGGTTTATTTTGGACTAGACTGTCCCTTTAAAAGAGGCATTAATGCAAGGGAGGAAAGCTTAGTTCCATCTCTTTAAAAATCCCTGGTAAGACCTCACCTTTAGTATTGAGTGCAGTTCTGGCGACCAATCTCATAAAAAGACATTGCAGAGTTTGAAAAAGTTCAGAGAATGGCCACAAAACGTATACAGATAATTGAGAATTTAAACTATGAGGTTTGCCAAACTGGGTCTGTCTTCTCTAGAAAAAAAGGTGCTCGATAGGTAAAATGTTTACTTTATATAAATATATTCATGGCCCATATATAGAGTTGGTGGAAGCACTGTTTAATCCAAGGTAATTGTTACTAGAGGTCACTATTTAAGGCTGGAGGAAAAGTAATTTAATCTATAGCAATGTAAATGTTTTCACTGTAAGAGCAATCAAATAGTGGAGCTGAATTCCAATATCTTAGATAGATTTCAAACCGGCATAATTTGATCTCTGGCTGGATACAGAATTCAGGATATGATTACTTGTGTTAAATGGGTCACCTTTTTAATGGAATTAATTAAAGCTTAATTTTAGCTTTTTATTGGAAATCAAGTTGGATCTGTATAGGTTGATTGACTTCTGTCTTCTTTCAAACTCATCTACTATGCTACTTTGTTTGTAATAATACTGACAGGTAAGTTTGGAACTTGGAGGAGACAGGTATCTCAGAATTACAGAAGAGCAGCCCTAACATTTCAGATAAAAAAGTTCAAATACAGAAAAGGTCAGCAACAGTGAATCTTCAAGCAAGCAGTCTTTTATAGTGGAAACTGAAAGGTTGAAAACCATCATAGACTTGTTTTTTTAAGGGCATGGTTGTGTTTCTATATTCTCTCCTGCCAAAATAGCCCTTTACAAGCACAAGTTAAATGTGTTTAGAAGTAAACTCACTATGTAAATGATTTATACTGCACATATTGTGCCAGATTACAAGTGACAATGCTGGAATTAAATGGCTATTACAAGTTAAAAAAATGTTTGCTTGTGAGGGAAACCCGATACACGCTAGCTTCAGAAATTTGGATATCATGACTGCGTTAATTTCTTTTCCTCATAGACTTCAATGGAGCATGCTTTTAAAAAAATTACACTTATCGCTTGCATGCTAAACCAACACAAATTTTTTATAACTATATAGATATATGTTTATATATATAGGAATATATATTTAAAAATACTAAAAACATTTTTAACTATGTGAAGTATTTACAATAAATACACAGTGAAACACATTATAAGATATTAAAATGTAATAACATGATTTTTCATATTTTAAAGTATTTTTATAAATATATAAATACACATGAATATACACATATATGAACATATATATATATATATATATATATATATATTATATATATATATATATATATATATATATATATATATATATATATATATATATATATATATATATGTGATATATATACAGGTAGCCCTCAGTTTACATCTGGGTTAGGTTCCAGAAGCAATGGTTGTAAATCGAAACTATTGTAAATTGAAACCCAGTTTATAATGTAAGTCAATGGGAAGTGAGGGAGTTAGGTTCCAGGCCCCTCTCAAAATTGTCATAAGTAACACCTCATACATTATTTTTAAGCTTTGAAATGAAGACTTTAAATGCTAAACAGCATTATAAACCTAAAAATATAGATTGTATCAACATCAAACTAAGTTTAATGAACAAAAACATTTGCTAAACACCAGCTAATAAAATAATCACACAACAGACTGCATCAACATCAAACTAAGTTAATGAACAAAAACGTTTTTTTACTTGCATTTTTCTGCAATCAGTTCTCTGCATTGTTAGCATGTTAGATAATATTGGGTCTGCACCATTTTCTAAGCATTTCAATCTGCAGTGATTAATAAGCAGTTAGGCACCCTCACCTCTAGCTGCTGGACAGGAAGATAATAGGGAAGTGCCTGCTAAATTTTGCTCGATAGATCTGGTCTGATCTGTGTATACAGATCAATTTAAGGCTGTTAAGTTGCATTCCGGTGCAGCAAAACAAGCGGACAGCTCCACCTACTGGCTATTTTAATTAGTGCATTGGTTTCCAAAAGCTTTTCAATAGCAGTCACATGACTGAAAAAAAAGGTTGTTATTCTGAAATGGTGCAAACTGAACCGGCGTAAACCGAGGGCCACCTGTATATATATATATATATATATATATATATATATACACATACACATATTTAGACATACTGTATGTATATATATATATATATATATATATAAATAACAGCAAGGAAATAAGATGTGCTGGCTCAAAAAAAGGTCAAATGCTGGAAAAAAATTATTGATGGAAGTCCAAGTACTGGTACAAAGTAAATGGGTCACATATATATATATATATATATATATATATATATATATATATATATATATATATATATATATACATTATTATTATTGGTTATTTGTAGAGCGCCAACAGATTCCGCAGCGCTATAAACAAAGGCGGAGTACAACAAAACAATTATAGGGATCAAATGGGTAGAGGGCCCTACCAAGAGTTGCACTGTTGTAGTCAGCTCTTTAGAAGGTGATCAACAAACAGCTGGACTCTTAGGCTTACATGCTAAGGGGGTTCAGGGGATAGCAATGGAGGAGAGGAACTGGTATAAAGAAAGGTTAGAGTAGGTTGTATGCATCCCTGAACAGAGAGTCTTGTGGAGCGAGGCAGAGAGTTCCACAAAATGGGAGCCAGTCTGGAGAAGTCCTGTAAACGGGAGTGTGACGGGGTGACAAGAGAGGAGGAAAGTAGAAGGTTGTGAGCAGACGGAAGGGAATGGGAGGGAGAGTATCTGGAGACATGGTCTGAGATATAGGGGGGAGCAGTGCAGTTGAGGGCTTTGTATGTCAGAGTGAGAATTTTGTGTTTGATCCTAGAGGCAAGAGGAAGCCAGTGAAGGGATTGGCAGAGAGGTGCAGCAGATGAAGAGAGACGTGTAAGGAAGATGAGCCTGGCAGAGGCATTCATTATGGATTGTAAAGGAGCTAGGAGGCAGGTGGGGAGACCAGAGAGGACAGAGTTGCAGTAATTGAGGTGGGAGAGAATAAGAGAGTGGATTAAAATCTTAGTTGTGTCTTGTGTAAAGAAGTGTCTAATTTTAGAGATGTTTTTAAGGTGGAAGTGGCAGGCTTTAGCCAATGACTGAATGTGAGGAGTGAAAGAAAGATCTGAGTCAAATGTGACCCCGAGACATCGGGCATGCGGGGTAGGGGTAATGATGGAGTTGTCGACAGTTATAGAGAGATTGGGGGTGGAGAGTTTAGAAGAAGGGGGGAAAATAAGGAGCTCAGTTTTGGAGAGATTTAGCTTGAGGTAGTAAGAGGACATCCAGTTGGAGATGTGAGAAAGACAGTTAGTGACACGGGTTAGCAAGGAAGGAGAAAGTTCTGGTGCAGAGAAGTAGATTTGGGTGTCATCGGCATTCAAATGATATTGGAAACCGTGTGACTTTATTAGGGAACCTAAAGATGACATGTAGATTGAGAGGAGAAGGGGACTGAGGACAGAGCCTTGCGGTACTCTGACAGAAAGTGGTGACGGGGCAGAGGAGGCCACAGAGAAGGCTACACTAAAGGTACGGTTTGACAGGTAGGAAGAGAGCCACAAGAGGGCTATTTCACATATGCCGAAAGGATTGGAGGGTTTGGAGCAAAAGAGGGTGGTCAACAGTGTCAAAGGCTGCGGACAGATCAAGGAGAATAGCAGAGAGAAATGGCCTTTTGATTTTACTGTAGGTTGTTGGAGTGATGGGGACGAAATCCAGATCGCAATGGTTTGAGGAGGGAGTTTATTGTAAGGAAATGGGATAGGCGTGCATAAGCTAGTTTTTCGAGAAGCTTTGATGCAAGAGGGAGGAGGGAAATAGGGCGGTAGTTGGATGAGTAGGTAGGATCAAGGGAAGGTTTTTTGAAGATAGGTGTGACCAGTGCATGTTTCAGCAATGAGGGAAATATACCGATGCTGAGGGAGAGGTTGAAAGTGTGTGTGTGTGTATAGGGGTAAGGGTGGCAGAGAGGGAGGGGAGTAGCTGTGATGGGATAAGGTCAAGGGGACAGGTAGTGAGGTGAGAGAGCAGTATAAGTGCCGAAACTTCTTCCTCAGTAACAGGGGAGAATGAGCTAAGTTTAAGGTTATGTGGGTTGTGGTTGATTGAGAGCATTTGAGGGGGTAAGAGAATGGAATTATGTTGAGAGCTGATTTCATTTCTGATGGAGTCAATTTTGTTATTGAAGTGGTTGGCAAAGTCTTGAGCTGACAGAGAAGTTGTATTAGGTTGTGGGGGAGGGCGGAGAAGAGTATTGAAAGTGGAGAATGTTTTGGGTTTGAAGAAAGATTAGAGATAAGAGTAGAGAAGTAGTGTTGCTTAGGGAAATTAAGGGCAGAGTAGTAGGAGTTCAAGATAAATTTGTAATGTTGAAAATCAGCTGAACTCCTAGATTTTCTCCAGTGCCGCTCAGCAGTACAGGAAAATCTGTGTAGATATTGTGTCATAGGAATATGCCAGGGATGAGGATGAGTGTTTGATTTCCGAGCTATGGTAAGAGGGGCAAGATTGTCAAGGACGGATGTAAGGGTGGAATTATAGTGGCAGATAGATTGGTCAGGGCAGGAAAAGGAGCAGGAGGATGAGAGGAGAGGTTTGAGGGAATTAGAAAGCTGTTGTTGATCTAATGACATAATGATTCTGTGAAGTTTGGTGTGAGAAGCAGAAGGAAGGAGAGTTGTAGGGAGGGATGATATGTTACAAGTAAGGAGATGGTGGTCAGAAAGAGGAAAGGGGGAGTTTGTGAAGTTTGAGAGGGTGCATCGATAGCTAAAGATCAGGTCAAGGGAGGTACCATCTTTGTGAGTGGGAGAATCAGTCCATTGTGACAAACCAAAAGAGGAAGTGAGTTGCAGAAGTTTTTTTCCAGAGGAGGCAGTGGGATTGTCAAGTGGGATGTTGAAGTCACCAAGAATGAGGGAAGGGGTATCTGAGGAAAGGAAATAAGGTAGCCAGGCAGCCAAGTGATCTAGAAATTGAGTTGAGGAGTCAGGAGGACGGTATATGACTGCAACACGTATAGAAAGAGGAGAGAATAAGCAAATCATGTGGGTTTTGAATAAGGAAAATGTGAGGGAAGAGACGGGATGTATTTGTTGAAAAGTGCAACGAGAGGAAAGTAAAACACCTACACCACCTCCTTGTCTATTACCAGACCTAGGAGTGTGGCTGAAGTCGAGACCCCCATGTGACAGAGCAGCAGTGGATGCTGTGTCTAGGGGAGTGAGCCAGGTTTCTGTTAGGGCCAGAAGGTTGGGGGAGTGGGAGATAAAGAGGTCATGTATAGAAGTGAGTTTGTTGCAAACAACTTCTGCACAAGTGAAAGGGGAAGCGGCTTTTGATGCAAGAGGAATGTGAGTAAGGTTGTCAGAGTTTTCTTTTTTGAGTCTGTGGGATGGTATACATGGATGTGCATGGCTAGGCAGTTGTTGGGGACCAGGATTAGGGGAGATGTCACCAGCAGTTAGTAAAAGCAAGAGGGAGAGTGACATGAGATGATATACAGATTTACAGTAGTGAGACTGCTTTTGAGACAAGGTGCAGAGGGGAGAGAGAGTGTTTAGGAATAGGTAAAGTTCATGAGTACAAAAGTAAGGTGAGTTTAAGAGAGATGGGCTAATGAACAGTGCAGGTGGAGAGGGAGAAGGAGTAATTGAATAATGTAGTTTGTTATAGAGACAGAAGGCAGCAAAAAGGAATAAGAATATATTAGGCATTTTTACAAAAGAGGGAACCAGTTAAACACATAAGACACAGTATTACAGTAGCAATTGCGTAAGAAAACAGTAAGGTATATCAAACATAATATTACAAAAGTACCTGCCTTTTTCCTGCCCCTTGCCCAATCCTTGTTCAATTCTTGTATAATTCTATTGCTAGTGCCTCACTTATAAAATGTTCACTTAATTCTTGTATAATTCTATTGCTAGTGCCTCACTTATAAAATGTTGGAAAGGCCAATTGAAAAGTTAGATTCTGGTCTGGTCAGGGTGAGATGTTAAGTAAACAGACAATAAAATTTGGGGGAGGTTAAAACTATGGAATAAGACAGCTTTAAATTTTAGAAAAATCGCAAGTATTAGCAAGAAATAGCAAGAAATAGTGCTACAGTGGTCCTCTGCTGCATTCTATGGTTTCCCCGTGTTTTTTGTGTTTCCTGGGCTACTTTGCAATAGTGAAATGAACAGAGGCAGATATCTCTCTCCCCCTAAACTCTGACCAAAACAGACAGCAGTACATGTAAGGGAAAGACAACCCATCTCAACTCTCTTATCGTTCTTCCTTAACCCTTTGACCCCAGGAAAGCAGCAACATGGAGAACTAACACGCTTTAGGCTAACTCCCCTGAGAACTGTGAGTAGTTTCAAAGTTCTGAACAAATTGCATAAAAAAAGAGGTGTGAAAAAGTACAGAAATGTGTAAAACCCCTGAAAAAATTATTTCATTATTTAGGTAGAGAATACAATTTTAAACAACATTCTAGTTTACTTCTATCATTTAATTTGATTAATACTTTAGATATAATTTGCTGAAGAAATAACAATGCACATTGGTGAGCCAATCACACAAGACATATATGTGCAGCCACCAATCAGCAGCTACTGAGCCTATCTAGATATGCTTTTCAGCATAGGATATCAAGATAATAAAGCATATTAGATAATAGAAGTAAATTAGAAAGTTGTTTAAAATGGCATACTCTTTCCAAATCATGAAAGAATACCTAAGTCTAAGATGCCAAAATCAACCACCGCTTGCAGAAGCGTACAGAATATGTACAGGGCACAGAACGTGTCTGAAGAGTCCGGTAAACTATAAACCACTTTTTAGTGCACCAAGAAAGAAGTGTCAATATGGTCAGTGTTTCTTGGCAAGATTCTTTATATACTGACAAGCTAAATATTCACAAGTTAATAGTGATAAGCTTCACATCCTGGAGAACTGCAATCTATAATCTGTCTAATATGTATGCCAGTACTGGCTTAACAGAGACTTTGGATCCAAATTTCGCCAGAAATTACTTTTAAACTTTTTGATTTTAATTTTAAGGTGGAGTAGACTGTTTAGATTGTTTACGTCGCATGTTTCTATTATTGTTGCAAATATAGCTTGTATCTAATATAACAGATTTATTGTAATCATTCTAATGTTGAAAACTACATAAGGGTTATAAAGAGTATACCAACTGAATTATAACAAATTTTATTTTATGTTATTTTAGCAGACACAGCACTTATCAATTTAGCCTTAAGGGAGACGTCCCTGGTTTTATATGAATATATTTGTTACATTTTAATATACATTACAGTACACATAAACTGTTTTAATAAAAGCACCTAGAATTTATTATCTCCTAGACTCCTTAGCTTCTTTAGCGCTCTCTTACTTAAATATTTATTTTATATAACTTTATCAGGATGCCAAGTTGACCCTTCCACAGTTCAAAGTAGCTTGATCAGGAATGGTCTTTGGGTAAAGGGTAGCAGCCAAGAAACCACTTTTTTTGGAAGGGGAACATGGTGAAAAGGCTAAGATATGCTAAAGCTCACAAAGATTTGAATGAAGATCAGTGAAAAAGAGTATTTGGATTTGTGTCCAATCGTCTATAATATTTGATAAGAAGAGTTGGAGAGAGATGGAAGAATGAGTGCTTGCGGCCTTAAGTGAAACATTGAGTAGAGTCTGTCCTGGTTTGGGGCTGCATTTCTGCTAGCGATGTTGATGATATTGTCTGAATCAATGGGATCATGATTGCTGAAAAGTACAGAAAGGTTTTAATTCAAAATGCCATTTCTTGTGGAAAGCGCCTGATTGGGAATGGTTTTATTTTTCAGCATGATAACGATCCCAGATATACTTCTAATGCAGTGAAATCCTATTTGTAATAGCTGATCAAACACTGACAGTCATGACCGGCCCCCACAGAGTCCAGACCTGAATTTTATAGAGGCAGTATGGGATCACCTGGACAGAGAAATAAATAAAAGACAACCTAAATCTAAAGCAGAGCTCTGGAAAGTGTTGAAAGAAGCCTGGTATAGTATACCAGAAGATTACTTCAGAAAATTTCAGAATAGTCTCCCTAAAAGAGTTCAAGATGTGCTTAGTGCCAAGAGAGGTCACATTAAATACTGATTTTTGCCTGAAAAAGCCATTTTGTTCTGAAAATTGTGGGAGTTTTTATATTTTGTGTATATATTCCCTGCATTTTCTGTTTGAATCTTAATAAAGAGACCGAAAAATAAATATTTATGGTCATCAAGGCTTTGCTAAAATAAGAAAGCTGGTGGTGGCCTAAGACTTTTGCACATTACTGTGTGTATATATATATATACACAGTATATATATATATATATATATATATATCATCTTAATATTTTTCATTGTAAGATCTTCTTGTTTCTCTTTGCTTCTTTCTCTGTTCTTTATTTCTAAAATCTCCCTACTTCTAGTCCAGTGTAACCAGTCACATACACTCAAAACCCTTTCACTACACATCACATGTTATACAGCTGTGTTGCTGTATGAGCTACTTGTTGTCATGCCAGGAATAGGTTTACTGCACCCCTTTAGCATGTAAACCTAAGGCCTAGATTTAGAGTTTGGCGGTAGCCGTCAAAACCAGCGTTAGAGGCTCCTAACGCTGGTTTTAGGCTACCGCCAGTATTTGGAGTCAGTCAGGAAAGGGTCTAACGCTCACTTTCCAGCCGCGACTTTTCCATACCGCAGATCCCCTTACGTCAATTGCGTATCCTATCTTTTCAATGGGATCTTTCTAACTCTGGTATTTAGAGTCGTGTCTGAAGTGAGCGACAAAACTCCAGCCGCAGAAAAAAGTCAAAAGTTAAGAGCTTTCTGGGCTAACGTTTATAAAGCTCTTAACTACTGTGCTCTAAAGTACACTAACACCCATAAACTACCTATGTACCCCTAAACCGAGGCCCCCCCACATCGCCGCCACTCTATAAAAATTTTTTAACCCCTATTCCGCTCCGTACACTGCCGCCAACTACGTTATCCCTATGTACCCCTAATCTGCTGCCCCTAACACCGCCGACCCCTATATTATATTTATTAACCCCTAATCTGCCGCCCCCGCTATCGCTGACCCCTGCATATTATTATTAACCCCTAATCTGCCATCCGCACGCCGCCGCCAGCTACATTATAGCTATGTACCCCTAATCTGCTGCCCCTAACACCGCCGACCCCTATATTATATTTATTAACCCCTAATCTGCCCCCCTCAACGTCGCCTCCACCTGCCTACACTTATTAACCCCTAATCTGCCGAGCGGACTGCACCGCTACTATAATAAAGTTATTAACCCCTAATCCGCCTCACTCCCGCCTCAATAACCCTATAATAAATAGTATTAACCCCTAATCTGCCCTCCGTAACATCAACGACACCTAACTTCAAGTATTAACCCCTAATCTGCCGATCGGAGCTCACTGCTACTCTAATAATTTTTTTAACCCCTAAAGCTAATTTTAACCCTAACACCCCCCATAAGTTAAATATAATTTTATTCTAACGAAATAAATTAACTCTTATTAAATAAATTATTCCTATTTAAATCTAAATACTTACCTGTAAAATAAACCCTAATATAGCTACAACATAAATTATAATTATATTATAGCTATTTTAGGATTTATATTTATTTTACAGGTAACTTTGTATTTATTTTAACCAGGTACAATAGCTATTAAATAGTTAAGAACTATTTAATAGCTAAAATAGTTAAAATAATTACAAAATTACCTGTAAAATAAATCCTAACCTAAGTTACAATTAAACCTAACACTACACTATCAATAAATTAATTAAACAACCTGCAATTATCTACAATTAAACCTAACACTACACTAGCAATAAATAAATTAAATACAATTCCTACAAATAAATACAATGAAATAAACTAACTAAAGTACAAAAAATAAAAAAGAACTAAGTTACAAAAAATAAAAAAATATTTACAAACATTAGAAAAAAATGACAACAATTTTAAACTAATTACACCTACTCTAAGCCCCCTAATAAAATAACAAAGCCCCCCAAAATGAAAAAAATGCCCTACCCTATTTTAAATTACAAAAGTTCAAAGCTCTTTTACCTTACCAGCCCTGAACAGGGCCCTTTGCGGGGCATGCCCCAAAGAATTCAGCTCTTTTGCCTGTAAAAAAAAACATACAATACCCCCCCAACATTACAACCCACCACCCACATACCCCTAATCTAACCCAAACCCCCCTTAAATAAACCTAACACTAAGCCCCTGAAGATCTTCCTACCTTGTCTTCACCTCGCCGGGTATCACACCGATCCGTCCTGGCTCCAAAATCTTCATCCAAGCCCAAGCGGGGGCTAGACATCCATCATCCGGCGGCTGAAGAGGTCCAGAAGAGGCTCCAAAGTCTTCATCCTATCCGGGAAGAAGAGGCGATCCGGACCGGCAACCATCTTAATCCAACCGGCATCTTCTATCTTCATCGGTTCCGATCAGCCAATAGAATGCGAGCTCAATCTGATTGGCTGATTGGATCAGCCAATCGGATTGAACTTGATTCTGATTGGCTGATTCCATCAGCAAATCAGAATATTCCTACCTTAATTCCGAATCCTATCAGCCAATCGGAATTCGAGGGACGCCATCTTGGATGACGTCATTTAAAGGAACCGTCGGCGTCGGTTGAAGAGGATGTTCCGCGTCGGTTGGAAAGAAGATGGCTCCGCTCCGCTCCAGAAGAAAGAAGATTTAAGATGCGGCTTGATAGAAGACTTCATCCCAATGATGGACTTCCAACTTCAGCCGATGATGGATTTCTTCAGCCGCCGCTTGGATCCAGACTTCAGCCCGAGGATGGATGTCACTCTTCAGCCCCCCGCTTGGGCTTGGATCAAGACATCAGAGGCTCTTCTGGACAGATCGGGACCCGGTGAGGTGAAGACAAGGTAAGGAGATCTTCAGGGGCTTAGTGTTAGGTTTATTTAAGGGGGGTTTGGGTTAGATTAGGGGTATGTGGGTGGTGGGTTGTAATGTTGGGGGGAGGGTATTGTATGTGGTTTTTTTACAGGCAAAAGAGCTGAATTCTTTGGGGCATGCCCCGCAAAGGGCCTTGTTCAGGGCTGGTAAGGTAAAAGAGCTTTGAACTTTTTTAATTTAGAATAGGGTAGGACATTTTTTATTTTGGGGGGCTTTGCTATTTTATTAGGGGGCTTAGAGAAGGTGTAATTAGTTTAAAATTGTTGTAATATTTTTCTGATGTTTGTAAATATTTTTTTATTTTTTTGTAACTTAGTTATTTTTTATTTTTTGTACTTTAGTTAGTTTATTTCATTGTATTTATTTGTAGATATTGTATTTAATTAATTTATTGATAGTGTAGTGTTAGGTTTCATTGTAACTTAGGTTAGGATTTATTTTACAGGTAATTTTGTAATTATTTTAACTATTTTAGCTATTAAATAGTTCTTAACTATTTAATAGCTATTGTACCTGGTTAAAATAAATACAAAGTTGCCTGTAAAATAAATCTAAATCCTAAAATAGCTATAATATAATTATAATTTATATTGTAGCTATATTAAGATTTATTTTACAGGTAAGTATTTAGCTTTAAATAGGAATAATTTATTTAATAAGAGTTATTTAATTTTGTTAGATTTAAATTATATTTAATTTAGGGGGGTGTTAGTGTTAGGGTTAGACTTAGCTTTAGGGGTTAATACATTTATTAGAATAGCGGTGAGCTCCAGTCGGCAGATTAGGGGTTAATGTTTGAAGTTAGGTGTCGGCGATGTTAGGGAGGGCAGATTAGGGGTTAATACTATTTATTATAGGGTTAGTGAGGCGGATTAGGGGTTAATAACTTTATTATAATAGCGGTGCGGTCCGCTCGGCAGATTAGGGGTTAATAAGTGTAGGCAGGTGGAGGCGACGTTGTGGGGGGCAGATTAGGGGTTAATAAATATAATATAGGGGTCGGCGGTGTTAGGGGCAGCAGATTAGGGGTACATAGGGATAATGTAAGTAGCGGCGGTTTACGGAGCGGCAGATTAGGGGTTAATAAAAATATACAGGGGTCATCGATAGCGGGGGCGCCAGAAAAGGGGTTAATAAGTGTAAGGTTAGGGGTGTTTAGACTCGGGGTACATGTTAGAGTGTTAGGTGCAGACGTAGGAAGTGTTTCCCCATAGCAAACAATGGGGCTGCGTTAGGAGCTGAACGCGGCTTTTTTGCAGGTGTTAGGTTTTTTTTCAGCTCAAACAGCCCCATTGTTTTCTATGGGGGAATCGTGCACGAGCACGTTTTTGAAGCTGGCCGCGTCCGTAAGCAACGCTGGTATCGAGAGTTGAAGTTGCGTTAAATATGCTCTGCGCTCCTTTTTTGGAGCCTTACGCAGCCATTCTGTGAACTCTCAATACCAGCGGTATTTAAAAGGTGCGGCCAGAAAAAAGCCAGCGTTAGCTACGCACCCCTTTGGCCGCAGAAATCTAAATCTAGGCGTAAGAGTCCAGCAGTTTGTAGATCACCTTCTTAAGAGCTGACTACAACAGTGCAACTCTTGGCAGGGCCCTCTACCCTATAATTGTTTTGTTGTACTCCCCCTTTGTTTATAGCGCTGCGGAATCTGTTGGCGCTCTACAAATAACCGATAATAATAATAATAATAATAATAATAATAATAATAATAGAGGAGAGTTAACTCAATACAGATTTTTTTTTTTATGTTTTATATTGGGTTTAAGGATTCCTTGAGGTTGTAGTAAAGAGTTCACATTTGGTCAAGGCACATGCTATGAAAATATTTTAACCTGGGCATTGTGGCTAGCAGAGCATAAAAGCAACAGACATTGTATACTGCCACGATTATGGTATATTAGCTCCCATAGAAAGTAATGGCTTTTAATACTTAATAACTGTCACAATGCATCACTGATGTTTTGAGCACGTATCTGCTGATCTGAACAGGTTATTTAACATGCTGTGATCAATAGCAATAAGCATAGAAACTGAGTCATACTTTTTTTTAGAAATTACATGCATAGGAAAATGACTTTGCAAAACATGTAAATATAAATTAAAGCTATGTTAATATCTAAGTATAAATGAAAACAAACTGCAGAATTCACTCGCAAAACTAAACAAAGAGTTAAACATTCAGCATTATGATGCTAAAAAAATATATTTTTTCTTTCAGTACTGAAAGTATTATTGCAATGCTTAATACTGTAATCAAACTGTAGTTTAAATCCCAATTACTGCCGGCAATCAGAAATCATTCCAATGAGATGTGACAAAGCTTAATATCACTGACCTTTTACATCAGATTCCTGCCATATTGATTATAGTGACAGCTGTTAAATACATTATCATCCATTTATATGGTATTTCACTAACAAGTCTTGTAGAAAAATAATATTGAAATGCAGAGATCAGATTCTCTAATTTTAGATTTAGATGTATGTTATAAAAGCTACACACATCCATTAGATCTGTGATTTAAGTAATTATTGATAAACACAAAAGGCTCGATCCGCTAAAAATCGTCGCTCTCAAAAGCTGGCAACGCCAATATTTGCGCTGGTTTGGTATCCTATATACGGCGTAACCTAGAATTACGCGCGTATATTTCTGCCGTCGCCCGTAGTTTTTTGGGCCATAGGCAGGTATACCAAACCAGCGCAGTTTGGTATCCAATATACAGCGTAAGGGCTTACGTGGCGAAAATGGAGAAATCTTACTCCATTTTCACCTCGCCACAAAAAGCAGCCGTAAGAAGCCTAACGCTGACTTTTGGAGCCCCGTAACTCTCTAAACTAGCTGCTAAATAAACCTAACACCTAACGCATGCGCAATGTCTATCTACCTGTCAACCGCGATCTGCTAAATAAAACCTTACACCTAACGCATGCGCAATGTCTATCTCCCTGTCAACCGCGATCCCCCGCCGCAATCCCTAATAAAGTATTTAACCCTTAAACCGCCCCCATCTACATAAACTAATCCCCTACTGTGAGCCCCTAAAAGCGCCACCATCTAACTGATCTATCCCCTAATGTGAACCCCTTACACCGCCGCCATCTACCTTATCTATCCTCTAATCTGACTCCTTACACCGCCGCCATCTACTTTATCTATCCCCTAAACTGACCCCTTACACCGCCGCCATCTACTTTATCTATCCCCTAATCTGACCCCTTACACCGCCGCCACCTATATAAAAATTATTACCCCATAATCTAATCCCCCTATACCGCCGCAAGCTATATTAATATTATTAACCCCTAATCTAATATCCCTAAAGTAATACGCTCTATTACCAGCCCTTAAAAGGGCCTTTTGCGGGGCTTTGCCCCAAAGTAAACAGCTCTTTTGCCCTATAACCTGCCCTCCCTACACCGCCGTCACCTATATTAATAGTATTAACCCCTAATGTAAGCCCCTTACACCGCCGCCATCTATATTACAATTATTAACCCCTAATTTAATCTACCTACCCCGCCGCCAGCTATATTATCTATATTAACCCTAAGTATATTATAGTTAATATAGTTATTACATTATTTATATTAACTATATTAACTCTATCTAAACCTAACACCCCTAACTAAATTCTTATTAAATAAATCTAATTCATATTATTAACTAAATTATTCCTATTTAAATCTAAATACTTACCTATAAAATAAACCCTAAGATAGCTACAATATAATTAATAATTACATTGTAGTTATGTTAGGGTTTATATTTATTTTACAGGTAAATTGTTAATTATTTTAACTAGGTATAATAGCTATTAAATGGTTATTAACCCCTGGATAAATACAAATATTTGTTGCCACAACTCATACACCATACTTCATTTCACAGAATCGTCATTAGACGACCAACGTATAACATAATCTACCACAGGTTCTTGATCAAGAACGTTAACACTAATACTATTAACATTAACATTGACATTATTAACAATCGCTATTTGGATTTGATGTGCATTACATCTGCTTTTTATACATCTGCTTTATATATATTATCTTTTAAGGAAACGTCTCTGTATTAACATCAGTGTTTTTAACCTGTAAAACAAGTTAAAGAATCTTACATGCTGCATATCTTTAGCGACTATATATAAAATATACTACTAGTATACTTGCTATATTCAATGTGTTTTAGGAGTTAATTCATTTAAAGTGTTATAGAAGTTAATGTTTTAATCGCTGACATTTATGGAATATCTGGCGATTACTACGCAAACTGCCATTTGAAGTTTCATGACTTTGTTTTTATAATACGTTTCTATATTAAGAAGTTCATAGAATACATCAATTTTTTTCTAGTAAAACTATTTTAAAACAATATCTGAATACATCGTATTATTTTCATCATTATCATGTCCTATATATGTGGTTAGAATACCATCAATAATACACTTTATTAGTATAACTATAAATAAGAGCACATATCAGATTTGATTTTATTAAGCCCACACATTCATATGGACCACGACATAATAGTATAAGTTTAGAGTGACATACACTGACAGAAATTGAGATAATAATCTCACATACTATTAGAAATATCTAATACACCCCAATCAAAGATTGGTTTTAATTTTATTTTATTTTTATTTTTATTTTTATTTAATTCACAATACTATCCTTTTCACAACTAATACCAATCAAAGATTGGTTCACATCTTATACATTTAAACACAATCCTACTCAGAGCTCACACCAGAGCGCTCCCCTCCCCCAACTTAGTTTGTTTTTCAATATATCTGATTTTGGGACAGATCAGATTTAGGGGCAGCATAGTTGAGTCAGATATAGTATCTCCATGCACTATTTGCAGTAATTTGTTACAACCTCCCGTTTGGTAGATACTATATCAGATATGGATATTTTCAATTTGAGAGAAAATTTATTATCAGAAATTTGCAATAATACCACCAATACCAATCCAGACATAAGTACAATGGATTTAAAGAAGAAATTATTGTACTAGAAAACATAATGACTAAAGAAATCAAACAAAAAGTTTAAATAATATTCATGGAAAAATATATAAATTGCAATATGGTCCCAAGAGGCCTTAGATTAAAGAAAAATTGCACATTTGATCTAGAGGATGATCATGAAAATGAATGGTGCAATATCCTAGAGAAAGCATCATTAGATCTGATGCAAGTAATCATTAAAGCCCGCACTAGGACATTAGAAAATTAATGTATCAAGATAAACCAATTTAAAGAAACATTAAAACCGTATAGTGAAGACCCCAAATTTAAAGAAAGACAACAAATAATAATTAAAAATATGAAGGATCTCAGTAGCAGTATTAATCAGAGCAAAGAGAGAAAATTGGATAGGGATGAAAGTGACTATAACAAAAACACTATAGAAAATAGAGAACACCAAACAGAGCTTAGAGAAAATAAAAAAAAACAAGATTGATAAGGTTAATGAAGAAGGAGAGATGGAAACAATAGAGATAACTGAAAGTATCAATAAAAATGGGAACAATGATCTGTTTAAAAAAAACAATAAAAAAATCTCAGAATTCAACAAATAGTAATTCATATAAATACAATACTAACAGTAAAACAGCCTTTGATGAGTATCATCAGCACGACACCTGGACAAATAGAGATAAATATTATCCAAAAACAGCTGAAAATAACCATAGATATTACTATAATAGAGATTATACATCTTATGGAAAAAGAAAAGTTCCAGATCAAAGAGATAGAAGAGACTTTAATAGAAGACAATCCCCAGATCGAAGAGAGTTAAGACATTACAATTAGTGATGTCGCGAACCTAAAATTTTCGGTTCGCGGACCGCGGACTCGAACTTCCGGTATTGTTCGCGAACGCGCGAACCACGCGAACCGCCATTGAATTCAATAGGCAGGCGAACTTTAAAACCTACAAGGACTCTTTCTGGCCACAATAGTGATGGAAAAGTTGTTTCAAGGGTCCTAACACCTGGACTGTTGCATGCTGGAGGGGGATCCCTGTCAAAACTCCCATGGAAAATTACATAGTTGATGCAGAGTCTGCTTTTAAGCCATAATGGGTCTAAATCAACTAACATTCCCAAAGTGGCTGTCTCAAAACATCCCGGACAGAAGATAGATTGATA
Organism: Bombina bombina; assembly: GCF_027579735.1. Lineage (NCBI taxonomy): Eukaryota > Metazoa > Chordata > Amphibia > Anura > Bombinatoridae > Bombina > Bombina bombina. Next base: position 929,700,672 of record NC_069501.1, on the reverse strand, counting down.
GTGATAGATAGGATAGATAGATATACATAGATTGATAGTTAGATAGAATCGATAGAAGAGAAATAGATATATTTGTTAGATATATAATTACCCTAATAAATTCTAATAACCAAACATGCGTTCTTGGACCCAACTAGCTTGTGTCAATTAGTACTTTTCTTAGCACTTTAATCCCTGTTCCCCCCCCCCTATCGTGGGAGTTCTATATGGCCTGCCAGATTACCCTGAAAAATTATAATAATAAGACATGTGGTCTGCTACCTATTTTAACGAGGTTGTGTTTTAAGTACTACCATTCTTAGCACTTTAATCTCTGTAACTCCCCCTATTTGGTGAGGTCTATACGGCCTGGATGATTACCCATACAAAATATAATAATAAGACATCTGCTCTTGGTCTGCGACCCATGGTAACTATGTTGTGTTAATTAGTAATGTCCTTCGCATTTTAATAGCTGTTACTCATACTCACCCTATCGGTGGAGGTCTATATGGCCTGCATGATTACCCTTACAAAATATAACAACCAAACATATGCTCTGTGACCCATGGTAAGTAGGTTGTGTTATGTAGTACTGTTCTTTGCATTTTCATACCTGTTACAACACCAAATGGTGGCAGGTCTATCTGTCCTTCATGATTAGCTGCACCCAAACCCCCCAAAAAAGCCGAGTGGTCTTAGACTAACACCCATGGCTAACTCTGTTGTTTCAATTAGTACTATTCTTAGCACTTTCATCCCTGTTACGGGCGGTCTACATGGCCATCATGATTAGCCGAACAAAATACTACAATCCAACCTTTGCTCAGTCTTCATAGGCCCTTCATTGTCTGTATTTTGATAGTACAGTTCTTATTATTTTTATAGCTGATACAACACCGAATGTTGTCAGCTCTATATGGCCTGCATGATTAGCTGCACCCAATACAAAAATAAATCCAAGCGGTCTTGGATTAACACCCATGGCTAACTCTGTTGTTTCAAGTAGTACTATTCTTAGCACTTTCATCTCATCATCCCTGTTACTTCCAGGACTCTCGGTGGTGGTGGTCTACATGGCCATCATGATTAGCCTAACCAAATACTACAATCCAACCTTGGCCCAGTCTTCCTAAGGCCCTTCATTGGCTGTATTTTGGTAGTACTGTTCTTATTAGTTTAATAGCTGATACGACACCGAATGTTGTCAGCTCTATATGGCCTGCATGAATAGCCGCACCCAAAGCCAAAAAAAAGCCAAGCGGTTTTGCACTAACACCCATGGCTAACTCTGTTGTTTCAAGTTCTACTATTCTTAGCTCTTTCATCTCATCATCCCTGTTACTTCCAGGACTCTCGGTGGTGGTGGTCTACATGGCTACAAGATTTTTTTAATTATAATTAGTAACTATACTGTGACAAAAAAATTAGGATTGGTGTAAATAGTTGGCAAGACGGCCTGGCACAAAAGGATGGCAGGCAGGAGGGAGATGCAATTCAAGGACACTAGGAGACTGATTACTGACAGTCTAAACAGTGATGATTGACAATTTTTGCAATACTGTTAACAGAAATATGATTGCTGACAACAATTGGCTAGGTAGGGGCCTGGCTCACAGCAGGCTGCAAGGCAGGAGGAAAGTGCGTTTCAATGGTACCAGCAAACTGACGATTCAAATCACAGCAACTATTACCAAAAATTTTAATTTTTAATTATTAGAATACTGTCACAACAAATATGATTGGTGTAAATATTTTTTAAGTAGGCCTGGCACACAGGCTTGGAAGGCTGTAGAAAAGTGCAATTCAAAGGCACGAGCAAACTGAGGGTTAAGATCAACACTAAAAAATTTTTTTATTTAAATTAATAACTATACTGTCTGACTGTGACAACAATTATGATTGGTGTAAATAGTTGGCTAGACGGCCTGGCACAAAAGGCTGGCAGTGGCAGGCAGGAGGTAAATTAAATTCAATGGCCCTAGGAGACTGAATATTTGCAGTCCAAAAAATTATGATTTTGTTTATTTTTATTACTGTTACAAGAATTGTGATTGGTGCCACTAATTGGCTACTTGGGCCTGGCAGACAGGCTGGCAGATATGAGTCGTGGATGGTAGGTAGGGCAGTAATTGAACACAGTATGCTGTGTAAGTGACAAAAACACAGGACTGATAGAAAATTAAGTTACATTACACTAGCAAAATATTTTAAAATTTTAGATTTTAATATTAAAATTATGTTAAGAAGTGCAATGCACATATGACTCTATGAGTGGTTGCACTGGCTGGCTGCTACGTAGGGCAGCAATTATAACAACAGTATGCTGTGTAAGTCAGATAGACAGTTAGACACAGGCCTGATAGAAAATACAATTAGATTACACTAGCATAATGATTTAAAGACTTTTTTTTGGAAATTTTAAGATAAAGGTTAAGCACATACATATGAGTCGTGGCTGATAGCCTTGGAAGGGCAGCTATTAAAAACAGTAGGCTATGTATGTCGGATACACACACGCCTGATAGAAAATACTATTAGATTACACTAGAAAAATGATTGAAATTATTTTTTGGGGGGGGAAATTAAAAAAAGGTTAAACACATATGAGTCGTGGCTCATAGACTAGGGAGGGCAGCAAGTAAACACAGTAGGCTCTCTATGTCAGCAAAACACACAGGCCGGATAGAAAATTAGATTTGATTACACTAGCAAACAAATTTAAACTTTTTTTTTTTTATATTAAAATTAAGGTGAAAGAAAAATAGATATGAGTGCTGGGTGGCTGCCTGGCACAGACCAATTAACCAAAAGACTGAAAAAAAAGAGGTATATTAATGCTGAGTGAGCCTGACAGACACAGGCATGATAGTAAATGTAATTAGATTACACTAGAAAAATATTTTTTTGTGTTTTTTTTTTAAATTAAAAATAATGTTATAAACGGATATTAACACTGCTGGCTGCTGGCTGGCACAGAGCAATGAACCAGAGTATATGCTGTGTGACACTGGCCTGATAGAAAATGAAAAAAAATTACACTAGAAAAATAATTATATTTTTGGGTTAGTTAAATTTAAACTTGTTAGGGAGATATCAGTGGTGGCAGTAGTCACAGCATATGTTGTGAGCCTTAAACACACAGCTGAAAGCCAGGCAAATGCTAATAAAAAAACAAAAAAAACAAAAAAAAAAAACGGCACGAAATATAGCCCTAAAAAGGGCTTTTTGGGGTGCTGTGCTTGCAGCAGAGATGAGTGGAGTCCTTCTGGACTGTAAATACACTAGCCTAGCTATGTTTTTACTATTAATGTCAGGAGTGAAAACACAACACATCCTCTCATTAAAAAAGCAAGGTCATTATGAGTCTAAAATGGCGGATTCCGAGTAGCTGGGAGTGTCTGTGAGGGAGTGTCTGATGTTGATTGGCTCTAATGTGTCAGGCGGCTGTGACATAAAGGGTCAAAGTTTCCACAATGATGACACATAGGGGCGGATCGAACATCGCCATTTGTTCACCCACAAACGGCAACGCGAACAAGCTATGTTCGCTGTGAACCGTTCGCGGGCGAACAGTTCGGGACATCACTAATTACAATCAGACTCAAGATTGGGATAAAAGAAAACAAATGGAGAGACCCTATTATAGACAAAATAGAGGGAATTACACTACAAACTGGAGAAACAGAGAGGAATATAATAATAATTGGGAAAAAAGAAATTATTGGAGAAGACCAATATACAATACAGACACATATTTCCAGAGAAATGAAAGACAGAGACACTTGTATCCCAGAGAACATAATATAGATCAAGATAGATACTATCATAAATCTGGAGGATATAATTACAATCATGATAGACAAAATTACAATCATGACAGGCAAAATTATAACCAACATAACACAAATGGACACTATAGACATAATTATGACAACACATACAAAGATATAGAAACAAAAAACAGATATGAGATATTAGAGACTACAAATGATAATATTAACGAAAATAATCATTTTTTAGAGAAAGGACAAGAAAAACCATCCACTTAAAAAAACATCCAGTTAGAGAACAGAGAGAGATTAAAAAATCAAAAGAGAAGAAGGCCAGAGGCTGTAGAGGAAGAGGGGGAGTGTAGGGTTACTTCTTTTGTTCCTTAGCTCTGCTCTGGCTGATAAGGGTGCGGCACACGTTTTCTTCAGGGCCCTGGGGTGACCACTGAAATCACACACACATGCAACTGAGTGTTTTCACAAGAGTCCCCTTTATTTGAAGAACACACAAAGAATTTATAGTGATGTATACGTCATACATGAGGTCACAGGAAATATATAAAAAACGTAGTTAACTTCACATCTGCATAAGGGGCCCACATACATACATATACATACACACATACATACATACACACATATATACCCATCATTCCCCTCTTTGATCACATCGTGATCACATAACCTGTAATGTTCCTACAATATAAACTATCTGGGTCTACCTCTAATTAAATTTTGCAGTTGAACTTTTTCTGCATCTTGTATCATACCTGATATTTTCTTTCGTAAAGTACAAGACATGTAACAGTTAAACAATGTTAATAATAGTAAACAAAATAGGTGTAAAGTGTTCAGCATCTTCAGGTGAGTAATAACATGCCGTTATTAATACTATTGGGATATACACAAAGATCAATATCCCCATTAGGAAAAGGAAGATCTTGCAGGAATGTCTTGGATCCATGATTGAGATCATCATCCTGGTCTTTGTGAGGAGTGATCGATACCTTATCACCCACTTCTCCTTTGTGAGGGGTGACCGATAGCTTGTCACCCGCTTCTCCTCTCTTTGGACAGAGTTTCACTCATGAAGCGTGTATCCAGATGTCCTTGTCGTCAGTCAGTACGGCAGTCCTGGTTACAGCGATCACAGTGACTGGCTTGCTGAACGGGAAACCTCCTTTCTTTGCTTTATTCAGCTGGCGAATGCAGACCATATCTCCAGGCTTGAAAGGATGGGTTGGTTCCTGTGAGGGAAGAGGTAAACGGGAAGACACATCACCATAGATGCCATTCAATTTATCAATCAATTGTTTTACATATTGTTCCTTAATACAATCTAAATCACCATTTTTAATGATAAGTGGGCCTTTTACCCATGGAGTCGGGAATGGTCTACCCATTAGGACCTCAAATGGAGACAACCTGGTTGTCCTATTTGGGGTCATTCTGATTTCTGCTAAAATCGCAGGTAAATAGTTTTGCCATTTAACCCATGTACCTGCTGTTGCCTTTAAAAGTTTTTCCTTGATATTGCGATTCATTCTTTCTACAATCCCTGAGCTTTGAGGATGGTAGGGAATGTGAAAGTTCCAATTAATCTGTAACCATTCTACTAACTCATGTGTGATTTTACTAATGAACGCTGGACCGTTATCAGAATTAATCTGAAGCGGACAACCAAATCTGGGAATTATTTCAGTGGCTAAAATTTTAGCGACTGTTTTTGCATCTTCCCTCTGGGTAACAAAAGCTTCTGGCCACTTAGAAAATTGGTCAACTATTACAAGCAGATATAATTGTTTAGTGCCAGTTTTTGGAATATGTGTAAAATCAATTTGTAGATGTGTGAATGGGGCTGTAGGTGGGGGTAAGTGGTCATGCTGGGCTTTATTGGGAATGGTTGCATTGGTCTGTAAGCAATATACACATCTATTAATATATGCCTTGCAATGATCACCTATACCTCTAATGTAGAAAGATTGCTTCAACAAGTTAGTTGTTGGTTTTATACCTAGGTGTCCAACACCATGGGCTTGTGCTATAAAGAGTGGTGCACTGCTTTTCGGTATGCCCACCTTCCCCTCTTTAGAAAACAAACCATTCTCATCTAAAGTTAACCCATTAATAGTCCAGAAAGATATGTCACTAGGAGTGGCATGTCCCTGGAGTTCAAGAAGCATATGGTCTGTAGGACATGAAGGTGGGGCTAAAACAGCATACATACGGATGTTGGATCCGGGTGTATGAGAAACATAAGCAGCCTCTAGCAATTTTATCTGCAAGCGCATTACCCAAGGAAATAGGGTCAGACTTGTATGTATGTGCACGGCAATGTATGATCGCTATGTCCTTTGGGAGTTGTATGGCCTCTAAAAGGTCATTAATCAGGTCTGTATGAGAGATGGTCTTGCCATCTGCTGAAACAAAACCACGTTGTTTCCATATCATACCAAAATCGTGCACAACCCCAAAAGCATAGCGAGAGTCAGTGTAAATGTTAACAGATTTATTTTCAAACAATTTACATGCTTTTGTAAGTGCTATTAATTCTGCAGCTTGTGCAGAAGGATAAGGAATGGGGCCTGCATCTAGAACAATGTCTGGTAGTTGCACAACAGCATAGCCTGTCTTATAAATACCATCACTAGGTCAGGAACAAGAACCATCAACAAACACATTATCAGCATGGTCAAAAGGTTTATCCATCAAGTCAGGTCTTGGTGTGGTAATGTGGTGTATTACCTCTATACAATCATGGTCTGTTGGAAAGTCTGGTGATCCTGTAAGTAAGGCACTAAGTATTTGAGTTGCCCTGAGGATACACTACTATATTTAATAGTCAGATTTGTATTATTCAGTAATATACATTCATAACCAGAAAGTCTTTGAGAAGTCATGTGTTGGGTAGTGACATTTTTTACAAGATGTAAAACTTGGTGACTAGTGTGTAGTACTATTGGATGGCCTAATGTGATTGTTTCAACCATCTCTACAGCCATGGCGCAAGCCGCCAATGCTCGGAGACACGCCGGCATCCCTTGTACCGGTATTGGAACTACTTTGGAAAAGAAAGCTAAGGGACGCATATTGCCTCCACCATGCTCTTGGGCACAGACAGCAGCCATGGTTTTACAATTGTCCCTTGCATAAAAGTGAAATGGTTTACAATAATCAGGTAGTCCTAAAGCAGGGGCACTAATAATGCTAGTCTTCAGAGCTATGTAGGATTTAATCATGTCTGTGGTCCATTGTATATGTTCAGGGCTATCCACTTTTGTGGCTTGCCTTAGAATGGAATCATGATGGGAGCACTCAGGAATCCATGGTCTGCAATAATTAATCATACCTAGAAAGGTGAGCATGTCCTTTCTAGTAACTGGCTTTGGGATCTGTTGAATCGCTTGGATTCGTTTGGGACTAATGGACCGGTGGCCTTGGGAAAGCACAAAACCAAGGTAATCCACTTTTGTCACTCCTACTTGTAGCTTATGATTTGCTATTTTATGACCTTCAGCAGCAAGGGGTTTTAACAGACTTTTTGTATCTACTGTATTAGCCTCCTGGTTAGGACTACACAACAGTAGGTCATCGACGTACTGAAGGAGGACGGAACCTTGGCTGGGAGTCCATGACCGCAAAGTACATTGGAGCACCAGCGAGTAGACCGCAGGTGAGGCCACATAGCTTTAAAGGGAGGCATGTCCAGGTAAGCTGACGCCCATCATAATAAAAAGCCATAAGTAGCTGTGTCTCAGGGTCCAATCGGACTGAAAAAAATGTGTTAGCTAAATCAATGACTGTAAATATACAGGCATCATGTGGAATGGCTGTGAGTAAGGTTGTAACATCTGGGACTATTGGGGCAATTGGGATTACTATTTCATTAATTGCCCTTAGGTCTTGTACTAACCTATATTCATTGTCTTTCTTTGGGATCGGATTTATGGGGGTATTATAGGGAGAAACTACTGGACGGAGGATTCCTTGTTTAAGGAATTCCTCTATCATGGGTCTTAGCCCTTCTTTCTTTTCTCTAGACAATGGATATTGTTTAATAAACACTGGAGTAGTATTAGGTTTTAATCTGGCTTTATATGGGGTACACTGAACTAAACCAACGTCAAGTTTTGAAGATGCCCATACAGAGGATGGGACATCTGTCAATATGTCATTAAAAAAACAGGTTAGTGGACCCTAGACTCACGTCTAACCCACCCTGTCTAGTGACAGCTACTTTCAAACCAAGGGGACCCATAAGATCACGACCCAAAAGGTTAAGGGGACACCCAGTTATAATACGAAATGGGTGCAAATGTTGTTGGCCAGTACACGATACCCTAACTACAAGTGGCGGTGTGATGCGAGTCTGAGTCAGCACTCCATTAATCCCTAAAGAAGGTTCAGATTTTCCAGTAATGCCATCATACATATCTGAGTATAAGGCAGAGCATGTAGCTCCTGTGTCTACTAGAAATGGTAGGGGTTCTCCCTCTACTTCTAGGACTAAGTACGGTTGCTCATGATAACTTGTTGACACCACTGGAAAAATTGGAGTGCTACCTTCTAGGCACCCCTATGGCCATTGTATGTTGTGTTTGGGTGCCTCCATGGGTGCAGGGGCTATGTAAGGCTGTCTGTTATACTGTCGGGGATTGTAAGGGGGGCCAGAATTATTAAGGGGTTTTGGGCATTCATTTTTCCAATGTCCCTGTTCCCCACAGTTAAAACAATGTGTTCTGTTTGAAGTATAATTCCCTCTAGCTCTTCCTCTAGCTCTCCCTCGACCTCTCACATACATTCTATTACTCCCTGTATTATCCCTTTCCCTGGCCTGGAATGGATCACAATGTTGTAAACTCTGCTTTTGATAAAAAGCAGCGTTTTTTCCTTCTAATTTCCTGATGTCAAAACAACATGCCCCTTCTTTTTCATGAATTCTTTTCAAGAATTCTGCTGGAGTCAACTCTGGCCAATCAGAGATAAGTTGTTTCACCAACAAAGAAAGCTGAGGTTGCATATTACTAATGCAAGTCTGGACCTTCAGAGAGCCCATTGTGCAATTGACATACTTTGTTTATCCTTCCGTATTCTATGCATTTCTATACCTTATTCTGACACATTTCATCAAGTCCCTCACGTGTGTTTAGGGCATAGTTAATTGTTGGATCACGACTCAATTTACTAATACTCTTTACATTACCCCACTCCCATCCTGATTCAGGGTCATAGTCTAGAAGTGCATCAATAATAATTCTTATATCTGTCTGTGTCATGTTTTGTCCTTGTAACATTCTTTTTAAATACATAATACAAGCTGATGGATTTTGACGGGGGTTTGGGGCTCCCTTGGTAATTTCCCTTAATTCACCCGGGGACAAAGGTTTAATAATTAATTGGTCTCCCACAGTAAGAAATGGCATATTAGCTTCTGGTACAGCTGCCTCCTCCTCCTCTACTTCTTCATTCCCTCTTTTATATTGTGGGGTTATTGTAGGGGGGTAGGAAGGTGTTACTGGTTCAACCTTAATCGGGGGGTTGGGCATAATTGGGGGTTTAGTGACCTGGTATCGGGGAGTTACAGAAGGTCCTGGCAAGGTCCATTCCTGGGGTACCTGAGCAGAGGCAATAGCAATAGTCTCTAGATCTATGTCACTAGGGGATGGGAGGCTAGGATATAGTCTGTTATATGATGGCAAAGGTAGGTGAGGGGCATTATATGGCGCAGGGGGGGGGGGGTGAATATGCTTTCTGTCTTTGCTTCTCACTTTTACCCTTCTTTTTATTCCCATCTATATCAATATATTGCCAGTATGGAGCAACAGTCAGCTAATTTTCCCCACCCTTTTTCATATAATCCATATTCCATCTTGGATCACCTTTATACCATGGAAATGCCTCTTCATCACCTAGACACAACCCTTTAACCATATTCATATGAAATGTATCATTACCCCCCCTCTCTGGGGAATGGATCAGAGCTTCTCATAGCTTCTGTCCATTCTGCCATATTCTGAACCCAAGGAATAATATACATAAACCCATTGGGCGACACCTTTCCCACATAATCTTTACATTTTTCTTCTGGTCTAGGTGATGGAAATTGTTTAGACTGGGATTTGCCCATTCTCAACTCCTAACTTATCTTTAAAAACTTTTACAACAAAATACAATAAAACACAAAATACAATACAATACCTTTACCTTTAAGAGCAATTAATTATTGAATCTTTTTGCAAAAACCACATTAACTAGAATGGTTGTACTCCGTTACCAGTTATTGTGCTTAATGCTTAAGTTTACAACAAGAGAAAGAAAAAAAATATCACTATGCTGATCCTTTCAGTAGTTTCTGGCATTAATTATCTCTAGGTCAAAGGTCACCCTTCAACAGAAAAAAATGTAGCGTTTAGAAACAGCAATACATATAAGCAACAGTTTACTTTCTTAATACTTTAAACAATAAGCAGTATTTTACTTCCTTAACACTTTATACAAATAAACAGTATTTTGCCATACAGCATATTTAAAAGGAAGCAGCATAAGAATTCATATAAACAATGCAGTATTTATCTTATAACTTTAAAGCAATGTTAGCCATACAGCAATATTTCAAAAGCAAGCAGCAAGAAAATGTGTGGTTTAACCCTTCAGCCAGACTTAATATAACCTGATTTCTACCAAAGAAATCTATTATTCCCCTTTTTATTTAGCCTACCAAAGACTTAATTATTATTAATTAATTTAACCTGATTTCTACCAAAGAAATCTGTTATTCCTCTTTTTAGACAATAGAATCTACCAAAGATTCACATATATATTCCCAACTATTCCTATGTAAAATTAAACTTAAGGGGTCTCGTGGTAAGAGAAAAAAGGTCAGAATAAAAAGGACTCTATGTTCAGCTCACCTTCCGAGAGTTCCCTGTTTCATCCCACTTCTGACACCAGTTTTGTAGGGTTACTTCTTTTGTTCCTTAGCTCTGCTCTGGCTGATAAGGGTGTGGCACACATTTTCTTCAGGGCCCTGGGGTGACCACTGAAATCACACACACATGCAACTGAGTGTTTTCACAAGAGTCCCCTTTATTTGAAGAACACACAAAGAATTTATAGTGATGTATACGTCATACATGAGGTCACAGGAAATATATAAAAAACGTAGTTAACTTCACATCTGCATAAGGGGCCCACATACATACATATATATACACACATACATACATACACACATATATACCCATCAGGGGAGGAATCCCCAGCGAACCACAAGAAGTCAAGATGAAAGATATAACAGACACTAAAACAACAGACAACAACAATGGCATATTCAATCTGAGTGATAAAGTACTAAACAAAGAACAAACACATATTTTAGCCAAAGGATTATCATTTGCCCCATCTACCAGAATAAATAAATTCAATACATTAATAAATGCTAATCAATTTATAAGGAAGTTGACTTTAAAAAGACACTTTATAAAAAATCCCCAAGAGAGACAAACACAAACAGCCAACACAGGATATATACATACATCACTCAAACCAAAATTACAATATTATCCAACACAAGACAAAGGGAAATATGTTGAGATGTTCGAAAAGCTAATTAAAGAAGACATACAAAAATGCGAAATCAATAAAAGACAACCATTAAATTTAACTAAGAAAGAAAAATCCACTCTAAAAGAACTTAAGGATGATCCCAGTATGACAATAAAACAAGCAGATAAAGGAGGAGGGGTGGTAATACTAAATACTAAAGACTATATAATAGAAGCCAACAGGATACTAGGAGATACAAAAATGTACAGAAAACTACCATTCAATCCGATTCAGAAACAGACCAAACAATTTGGAAGTATTATCAACAAAGCAAAAACAGTAGAAATAATAAATAACCAAGAATACCAATTTATAAACATAAAACATCCAAAAACACCAGTTTTTTATTACTTACCCAAAATACATAAGACTTTAGATCACCCACCTGTATGCCCCATAATTTCAGGAATCGACAGTTTAACTTCAAATATGTCACAATATGTGGATACATTCCTTCAGAAATATGTACATAATCTACCATCATACCTAAAAGACATGACTGACTTTCTAAATATAATAACAGATATCCATTGGCAAAGTGACTACATATTAGTCACTTGCGATGTAAATTCGCTATATACAAATATCCAATATAAATTAGGTATTGAAGCCTCAGAACATTTTCTCAATTCTGATTATGAAATGAAAACACCACAAATTAAATTTATTTTAGAATGTATACAATTTATATTGGAAAACAATTATTTCAATTTCAACAATAATTTTTATTTACAATTAAAAGGGACAGCCATGGGCACGAGGTTTGCACCCAGTTATGCAAATTTATTCATAGGGAGGTTTGAAGAAGAACATATACTACACTCCCCATGGGGTGCAAACCTCGTGCTCTATAAGAGGTTCATTGATGACATATTCCTTATTTGGAAAGGTGATGAGGAATTACTTAGTTTGTTTCTTGAAGACTTAAACTCCAATAATTGGGGATTGAATTTCACCTATGAATACAGCAAGGAGAATATAAATTTTTTAGATGTCTTGATCAATGTTAGCAATAATACCATTAATACTAGGACCTATTTTAAACCCACTGATACAAACAGTTATATAAATCCAGGAAGTTGCCATCTAAAAAAATGGATTGACAATATACCAAAAGGTCAATTCTAAAGAAAAATTGCTCAGAATCTCAAGTATTTTTACAACAAGCTGAATTATTAGAAAAGAAATTTCAAGACAAAGGATATCAGGAGAGTAAAATAAAAGAAGCAAAAACACAAGCCATACAGAAAGATAGATCCGAATTATTAAAATATAACAGAAAAGATGTCAATAAGAACACACACAGAGAACTGTCATTCATAACAGAATATAATGAAGATCATAGAACCATAAAAAAGATTCTAGAAACGCATTGGCACATAATAAGAAAAGACCCTCTTTTATCAGATATCATAGACAAACACCCTAATCTGATATATAGAAAAACTAAAAACTTAAAAAGCATATTGGCACCAAGTGAATTTAACAAAACTTTAAAAACAAGAGAACAAGACCTATCAGGTAATAAGCTACTTGGTTTCTTCCCATGCAATAGCTGTAAAGCTTGCAAATATGGGAAAAAAGCCAAAGAGGTTATAGCTTCAAACAACGAATTTAAACATGACATTAGAGAGACAATAAGATGTTCAGATACCAATATAATCTATCTTATCCAATGCCAATGCAAACTTCAATACTCAGGACAAACTAGTAGGCCACTACATGATAGAATTAGAGAACATCTTTTAAATATCAAACATGGCAATTGTAAACATCTTCTCTCTAAACACTTTACAGAAGTACACCAAAAGAAACCAATAGGTTTTCAGTATTGGGGTATAAAAAAAGTATCCAATAACAGAGGAGGTGATATGGAAAAAATATTACAGTTGAAAGAAGCAGAACTAATATTTAAATTTAACACACTATCACCTAACGGACTAAATGCGGAACTCAATTTGAATCCCTTTATTTAGGATAGACACACCATAATACAACCCTATTTTTATCTGTGTAAAATAATCTGTGTAATTTTGATAATAATTTTTGATATTTTTTGATACCCTCTGCAAAGGATTTTTGATACATACGACAGTCGGATTCTCCTATTCATATTTATATTATCAATAACACTTATTCATCCTAGTATTTTAATTATAATTATAATGCCATTCATATACCACATTATCTAAGGTAGAGACATATATACATAGCACTAATACATGTACACATTATTTGAGTTTATACAATGTGCTTGAAAACACTTTGTTTTATGTACGTATATACCCAATACATTATATCTGAGATATTAGAAACAGTATCATATATTAGTATTATCATTATAGTAGTAGTATTATTATTCTTTACAATATGTAAGTTTAGTGCGAACAGTTCAATACAGAGACATACAGACTTTTAACAAATACAGCTGGAGAAACTTAAGTAATCAAGGAGGAGTTAAGAGAACACACTATATTAGAGCCACTAAAACACACAGGATTATTCTGTCTTGATAAAGGCGCGATATAGCGCTGAAACGCGTAGATTTGACTATCCAGTGTGATCAGAAAACAGGCTCTAGCAAACACGAGGAATTCGTCCAAGAACCACTCCCCCCATGACCCGACTACCTTATTGGACCTCTGAGGACCATACGAAAATCCTGCATACATCAGGGTAAGAAGGGACTGCCGGGAAACACAAAACGGCGAGACGCTGAAGAGAAAAGTGTTCCACAACTCGTAGCAGAAACCTGTGAGGTAACCTTCTAAATACCTGCAAAACTGGAGAGGAGGTAAGGGATATCAGTAGTACGGCAAGGGGGAGAACCGCTTCACGCCGTTTGACTAATATTGCTCAGGTTTTGAGCCATTTAAACAGTGACATCTCACATTTTAATACTGCTCAGTCATAATGAGCAGTTTTAACAGGAAAAATACCCCTGGATAAATACAAATAGTTGTGGCTACAACTCATACACCATACTTCATTTCACAGAATCGTCATTAGACGACCAACGTATAACATAATCTACCACAGGTTCTCGACCAAGAACGTTAACACTAATACTATTAACGTTAACATTGACATTATTAACAATCGCTATTTGGATTTGATGTGCATTACATCTGCTTTTTATACATCTGCTTTATATATATTATCTTTTAAGGAAACGTCTCTGTATTGACATCAGTGTTTTTAACCTGTAAAACAAGTTAAAGAATCTTACCTGCTGCATATCTTTAGCGACTATATATAAAATATACTACTAGTATACTTGCTATATTCAATGTGTTTTAGGAGTTAATTCATTTAAAGTGTTATAGAAGTTAATGTTTTAATCGCTGACATTTATGGAATATCTGGCGATTACTACGCAAACTGCCATTTGAAGTTTCATGACTTTGTTTTTATAATACGTTTGTATATTAAGAAGTTCATAAAATACATCAATTTTTTTCTAGTAAAACTATTTTAAAACAATATCTGAATACATTGTATTATTTTCATCATTATCATTTCCTATATATGTGGTTAGAATACCATCAATAATACACTTTATTAGTATAACTATAAATAAAAGCACATATCAGATTTGATTTTATTAAGCCCACACATTCATATGGACCACGACATAATAGTATAAGTTTAGAGTGACATACACTGACAGAAATTGAGATAATAATCTCACATACTATTAGAAATATCTAATACACCCCAATCAAAGATTGGTTTTAATTTAATTTTATTTTTATTTTTATTTTAATTTAATTCACAATACTATCCTTTTCACAACTAATACCAATCAAAGATTAGTTCACATCTTATACATTTAAACACAATCCTACTCACAGCTCACACCAGAGCGCTCCCCTCCCCCCACTTAACTATTTAATAGCTACCTAGTTAAAATAATTACCCAATTACCTGTAAAATAAACCCTAACCTAAGTTACAAATACACCTACACTATCAATAAATTAAATAAACTACAAATATCTATCTAAAAATACAATTAAATAAACTAAACTAAATTACAAAAAAAAACACTAAATTACAAAAAATAAAAAAAAATTACAAGATTTTTAAGCTAATTACACTTATTCTAAGCCCCCTAATAAAATAATAAAGCCCCCCAAAATAAAAAAAATTCCCTACCCTATTCTAAATTAAAAAAATTTCAAAGCTCTTTTACCTTACCAGCCCTTAAAATGGCTTTTTGCGGGGCATACCCCAAAGAAAACTGCTCTTTTGTCTGAAAAAAAAACACAATACCACCCCCCAACATTACAACCCACCACCCACATACCCCTAATCTAACCCAAACCCCCCTTAAATAAACCTAACACTACCCCCCTGAAGATCTCCCTACCTTATCTTCACCACGCCGGGCCGAACTCCTCATCCGATCCGGGTGATGTCTATCCAAGCGGCAAAGAAGAAGTCTTCATCCCGGCGATGTTTTTATCCAAGCGGCAGCAAAGTCTTCTTCCATCCGGCAGCATCTTCCATCAAGCGGCATCTTCAATCTTCATTCTCCGCTCCACCGACGCGGAGCATCCATCCTGGCCGACGACTGAACGACGAATGAGGTACCTTTAAATGACGTCATCCAAGATGGCGTCTGTCGAATTCCGATTGGCTGATAGGATTCTATCAGCCAATCGGAATTAAGGTAGAAAAATCTGATTGGCTGATTGAATCAGCCAATCAGATTCAAGTTCAATCCGATTGGCTGAACCAATCAGCCAATCAGATTGAGCTCGCATTCTATTGGCCAATCGGAATTCGACGGACGCCATCTTGGATGACGTCATTTAAAGGTACCTCATTTGTCGTTCAGGGTAGGGGCTCACTTTAGGGGGTAGGTAAGGTAGATGGCGGCGGTGTTAGGGGCTCACTTTAGGGGGTTATAGATTTAATATAGCTGGCGGCGGTTTAGGGGTTAATAACTTTATTAGGTTGCGGCGGGGTTTGGGAGCGGCGGTTTAGGGGTTAATACATTTTTTATTGTTAGGATAGTGAGGGGGATAGCGGATAGAGGGTTAGACGTGTCGGGCTATGTTAGGGAGGCGTGTTATACGTGTCGGGCTATGTTAGGGAGGCGTGTTAGACAGTGCGGGTGATTTCATACTTTAGTCAGGTTTTGTAGGCGCCGGCAGTTTCTAACGTGGCGTAAGTCATAAGTCATTGGCGACGCCAGAAATTTGTACTTGCGCAGATTTCTGGACATTGCTGGTTTATCCGACTTACGGCACGTTAGCATCTGACGGCGCCGTATATAGGATAGCTCGAGATGCGAGCTGAAACTGCGGGCGACGCGGGTTCCCTCTCTTGCGCCACAAACTACTCCGTATATCGGATCGCGCCCAAAATTAAACAATTTGGGCCGAATTACAAGTGACTTGCTAACATTAGCATGCACATGATATCAACATATCTCAGGCGCATTCATGTGCATGCATGTTACATGTTGAAGGTAAACGCCTTTGCTCAAGAGCTATCTAATTTAACGCACGTCAGTTTAGCACAACTGAAGACCTCACATAAAGAG
Source organism: Bombina bombina (assembly GCF_027579735.1). Classification (NCBI taxonomy): domain Eukaryota; kingdom Metazoa; phylum Chordata; class Amphibia; order Anura; family Bombinatoridae; genus Bombina; species Bombina bombina. The sequence continues at coordinate 929,683,762 of NC_069501.1, read as the reverse complement.
TTTGGGATTAAAAAAGTTTCATAAAACACAACATAAATACATTTAAATATACTGTTAAACTCATATAAACACTATCTGAAAAAAAAAGTTTTAATATAAATATGAATTTAAAAAGTTGAAAGCATTCAAAGGTATAAGGTATATGGCCATGTATTTGACTGCAAAGGGCAATAATATATTATATATATATATATATATATATATATATATATGTGAGTGTGTGTCTAAATAATAATTCTATAACAATATTTAATAATATGTTTAACTGTGTATTTACTGTTAATAATTAACATTCCAATGTTCTTCACATAGATATATAGGTATAGATATATATTTTATATTAACATTTTCACATAAATATATGTACAGTATATATGTATATATATATATATATATATATATATATATATATATATATATATATATATATATATAATAAAAAGTATATTTATTCTATTTGAAGAACATAGGAATGTAGTAGCGCGATTAGGGTTTTGCCCTTTAGTGTATGCCTGCTGAGTTCATGCACAGAAGTCTGACAGAAGTACAATAATTCTTCATGCATGCTAACCTGACATGAGTTTTCTTAAGGTGCGTTATGCATTTATTAAATATACAATTTTAATAAATATTAATAATTACTATACAAAAGTCTAAAAAATCCACAGAATAAATTTGTATATAGTATACAGTATATATACTTTGGGGTAGATTTATTATGCAGCGGATGCTGCATTCTACTCCCATCGTTTCAGGCTTGCCTGGAACGGAAGTAATGAAGCAGCGGTCGTAAGACCACTACTCCTTAACTCCTCCGCCACCTGATACCTGATTGGCCGTGAGTGTGCAGGGGGCAGCATTGAACAAACATTTCCCAAGAAATGCTTGTGCAATGTTAAATGCCGACAGCGTATGCTGTCAACATTAAGCGAGGTTGAGCGCACATAATTCGCTACAGTGAATCATGTCCCCTCAACCAGTGATAAATCTACCCATTTTTATCAATATTTCACGTTTAATATATCAATATTGCTTAGCATAACTAATTCTGCATGTGTGTTAACCCAACACTGTGCTAGACCTAAAGCGTGAAGCCCAAAGCATGCTACGCATATTTTACATTCCTATGTTCTTTATATAGAAAAAACAGTACTTTTTATTATTAACTATTGGCTAGATTACAAGTTTTGCGGTAAGAGGGGTGCGGTGCTAACTTGCACGTTATTGTCACCGCTCACTTACCTTCAGCGCTGGTATTACAGGTTTTCATAAACCCGGGGTTAACAGGCAAGAAGTTAGCATAGAGCAAAATTGTGCTCCATACCTTACTTTAATACCAGCGCTGCTTAAGGCAGCAGTGAGCTGGTTTTACATGCTCGTGCACGATTTCCCCATAGACATTAATGGGGAGAGCCGGATGAAAAAAAGCCTAACACCCTCAAAAAAGCAGCGTAAAGTTCCGTAACGCAGCCCCATTGATTCCTATGGGGAAACAAAAGTTATGTTTACACCTAACACCCTAAGAAGTTAGCATAGAGCAAAATTGTGCTCCATACCGCACTTCAATACCAGCGCTGCTTAAGGCAGCAGTGAGCTGGTTTTACATGCTCTTGCACGATTTCCCCATAGACATTAATGGGGAGAGCCGGATGAAAAAAAGCCTAACACCCTCAAAAAAGCAGCGTAAAGTTCCGTAACGCAGCCCTATTGATTCCTATGGGGAAACAAAAGTTATGTTTACACCTAACACCCTAACATAAACCCTGAGTCTAAACACCCCTAAGAAGTTAGCATAGAGCAAAATTGTGCTCCATACCGCACTTCAATACCAGCGCTGCTTAAGGCAGCAGTGAGCTGGTTTTACATGCTCTTAACTTATTAACCCCTAATCTTCTGCCCTTGACATCGCCGACACCTACATTATACTTATTAACCCCTAATCTGCCGCTCCGGACATCGCCACCACTATAATAAACATATTAACCCCTAAACCACTGCACTCCCACCTCTCAAACACTAGTTAAATATTATTAACTCCTAATCTGCTGCCCCTAACATCGCCGCCACCTACCTACATTTATTAACTCCTAATCTGCTGCCCCCAACGTCGCCGCCACTATACTAAATTTATTAACCCCTAACCCCTAAACCTAAGTCTAACCCTAACACCCACTAACTTAAATATAATTAAAATAAATCTAAATCAAAATTACTATCATTACCTAAATTATTCCTATTTAAAACTAAATCCTTACCTATAAAATAAACCCTTATCTAGCTACAATATAACTAATAGTTACATTGTAGCTAGCTTAGGGTTTATTTTTATTTTACAGGCAAGTTTGTATTAATTTTAACTAGGTAGAATAGTTACTAAATAGTTATTAACTATTTACTAACTACCTAGCTAAAATAAATTCAAATTTACCTGTAAAATAAAACCTAACCTGAGTTACACTAACAGCTAACCTTACACTACAATTAAATAAATTACCTAAATAAAATAAAATTACCTAAATTGCAAAAAAAAATTACACAAAATAAAAAAAGACAGTATCCAATATTTGAACTAATTACACCTAATCTAACAGCCCTATCAAAATAAAAAAGCCCCCCAAAATAAAAAAACCCCCTAGCCTAAACTAAAGTGACGTCATCCAAGATGGTGTTCCAATCAGCCAATAGAATGCAAGCTCAATCCTATTGGCTGATTAATTCCGATTGGCTGATAGAATTCTATCACTCAATTGGAATTCAAGGGTCGCCATCTTGAATGACGTCATTTAAAGGAACCTTCATTCATCATTAGCCATGGAAAGAAGAGGATGCTCCATGCCAGATGTCTTGAAGATGGAGCCGCTCCGCATCGGAAGGATGAAGATAGAAGATGCCGTCTGGATGAAGACTTCTGCCCGTCTAGAGGACCACTTCTGCCAGCTTGGATGAAGACTTCTCCCGGCTTCGTTGAGGACTTCTTGCCGCTTGGATGAAGACTTCTCCCGGCTTCATTGAGAATGGATGTCCGGTCTTCAAAACTGTAAGTGGATCGTTGGGGGTTAGTGTTAGGTTTTTTTAAGGGTTTATTGGGTGGGTTTTATTTTTAGGTTAGGGTTTGGGCACTGAAAAAGAGCTAAATGCCATTTTAAGGGCAATGCCCATCCAAATGCCCTTTTCAGGGCAATGGGAGCTTAGGTTTTTTTTAGCTAGGATTTTATTTTTGGGGTTGGTTGTGTGGGTGGTGGGTTTTACTGTTGGGGGGTGTTTGTATTTTTTTTTTTTACAGGTAAAAGAGCTGATTTATTTGGGGCAATGCCCCGCAAAAGGCCCTTTTAAGGGTTATTGGTAGTTTAGTTTAGGCTAGGTTTTTTTTTATTTTGGGTGGGCTTTTTTATTTTGATAGGGCTATTAGATTAGGTGTAATTAGTTTAAATATCTGATAATGTCTTTTTTATTTTGTGTAATTTATTGTTAGTTTTTTTTGTAATTTAGGTAATTTTATTTTATTTAGGTAATTTATTTAATTGTAGTGTAAGATTAGGTGTTAGTGTAACTCAGTTTAGGTTTTATTTTACAGGTAAATTTGAATTTATTTTAGCTAGGTAGTTAATAAATAGTTAATAACTATTTAGTAACTATTCTACCTAGTTAAAATAAATGCAAACTTGCCTGTAAAATAAAAATAAACCCTTAGCTAGATACAATGTAACTATTAGTTATATTGTAGTTAGCTTAGGGTTTATTTTAGAGGTAAGTATTTCGTTCTAAATAGGAATTTAATTTAATGTAGATAATAATAGTAATTTTTATTTAGATTTATTTTAATTATATTTAAGTTAGTTGGTGTTAGGGTTAGACTTAATTTTAAGGGTTAATAAATTTAGTATAGTGGCGGAGAAGTTGGGGCAGCAGATTAGGGGTTAATAACTGTAATGCAGGTTGCGGCGATGTTAGGGACAGCAGATTAGGGGTTTATAATATTGAACTAGATTTTGCGATGCGGGATTGCAGCGGTTTAGTGGTTAATATGTTTATTCTAGGGGCAGCGATATCTGGAGCGGCAGATTAAGGGTTAAGAAATGAAGGTAGGTGGTGGCAATGTTAGGGGCGGCAGATTAGGGGTTAATAATATTTAACTAGTGTTTGCGATGCGGGAGTGCGGAGGTTTAAGGGTTAATATGTTTATTCTAGTGGCGGAAATGTCGGGAGTGAAAGATTAGGGGTTAATAATTTTATTTTAGTGTTTTCCATGCGAGAGGGCCTCAGTTTATGGGTTAATAGGTAGTTTATGGGTGTTGGTGTACTTTTTAACACAGCTTTTTAGCATAAAACTCATAACTACAAACTTTAGATTGCGTTCCGAATCTTGTGGGATAGGCTGTACCGCTTACTTTTTGACCTCCCAGAAAAGGCTTGTAATACCGGCGCTATGGAAGTCCCATTGAAAAAAGACTTTACGCAAATTGCGTAAGTTAATTTGTGGTACGGTTAAAAAAGTGTATTGTGCCCCTAAACCTGCAAGGCTCGTAATACCAGCGGTAGTGAAAAGCAGCATTATGAGCCTTAATGCTGCTTTTTCACTAATACCGCAAAACTCATAATCTAGTCATATATATATATATATACTAGTCCTAAAGCCCTTTCACACGGGCCATGTTGTGCAGTACAGCGGGGTCTTTCTCTCTCTCTCTCTCTCTCTCTCTCTCTCTCTCCTGTACCTAATCCTCGCGCTGCTGTGTCCATTGTGGAGGTGCGTGTGCGATGTCGGGTTATATGTGATCCTCGCGCTGCTGTTTCAATTGTGGAGGTCGGGTGGGTGCGCGTGCGAAGGTCTATGCTCAGCTGTGCGCTACTTAAACTACGGAGGTGCGCGTGCAGGGATCTAAGGCCAAGTGTTTGTCTCTACTGCGCATGACGGCTTCAGACAAACACTTGGCCTTTTATAATATAGGATATATATATATATGATAATGTTAATGAAAAAAATATATATACCTATATATCTATAGGAATAGATACATAGGTATAGATATATAGTATGATTGATAAGTTTAATACCCTTACAGGAAAATTCTATTTAGACATAAGCTCAATAGTTTAATAGGTGCTCAAAAAGGAATAAATTACAAATTTGCCCGTTTTCAGGCGTGTGATAAATAACCAGCTATTACAAGTGGCTGGTTATTGCTACTGCAAGTTCGCGGTAGCAATTAGCGCATAAATTAGATCTCTGGTTAATTTTTTAAATGTGCCCCAAATGCTCCCAAAATACATTGGTGTGTATTTTATTAAAAATAAAAATTGTAGCATTTTTATTTTTTAATAAATCAACTGCACCAGGCAGTTTTGGGGGTCTATAGTTGGCTGGTCTTTGTTTTTTTGGAAAAAAACTGCACTGAAGTGCCTTTACATAGCGGTCTATGAAAACTGTGTGTTCACAGTAAATATATATGTATATGTTTATATACATATATAATTATGTGTTAATATGTGTATATACACATACATATACAGTCATGGCCAAAAATATTGGCACCCCTGCATTTCTGTAAGATAATGCATAACTTTGCCCAGAATTGTTGCAATTACAAATATTTAGGCATTATCATGTTTATTTCTTTTGTTTGTATTGTATGACACAAAAAGTGGAGAAAAAAAGCCAAATCTGACACATTCCACACAAAACTCCAAAAATGGACTGGACAAAATTATTGGCACCCTCAATTGAATATTTGGTAGCACACCCCTTGGAAAAAAATACCTGAAATCAATTGCTTCTTGTAACCATCAATGAGTTTCTTACACCTCTCTACTGGAATTTTGGACCACTCTTCTTTCGCCAACTGCTCCAGGTCTCTCATATTGGAAGGGTTCCTTTTTCCAACTGCTGTTTTGATACCTCCACAGGTGCTCTATGGGATTCAGATCTGGACTCATTGCTGGCCAGTTCAGTACTCTCCAGGGCTTTGTCTTAAACAATTTCTGGGTGCTTTGTGACGTGTGCTTTAGGTCATTGTCCTGCTGTAAGACTCATGACCTCTGATGGAGAATCAACTTTCTGACACTGGGCCCTACATTGCACCACAGAATTCTTTGGTAGTCTTCGGATTTCATAATGCCATGCACACAGTCAAGACATCCAGTGCCATAAGCAGCAAAGCAACCCCAAAACATCAGTGAACATACATCATGTTTGACTGTAGGGACTGCATTCTTTTCTTTAAAAGCCTCCTTTCTTTTTCTGAAAACAGTAGAATGATGGGCTTTACCAAAATGCTGAAATGTTGTTTCGTCTGTCCACAGCACATTCTCCCAAAATAATTTTGGCTTCCTTAAGTACGTTTTGGCAAACTCCAATATGGCTTTTTTATGTGTCTGTGTCAGCAGAGGGGTCCTCCTGGGTCAAAAATTGATCAAAGATTGCAACAAAGGATTGCTCTGAATGAAAAGGGACAATATGGTAGGATAGCATCCCTTTTCATTCAGAGCAATCCTTTGTTGCAATCTTTGATCAATGTTTCTCTTTCATCCACATCCAGGGAGATTACCTACAGTGCCATGGGCTGTAAACTTCTTGACAATGTTGTGCACAGTGGACATAGGAACATTAAGATCTCTTGAGATGGATTTGTAAGCTTGAGATTGCCCATGCTTTTCCACAATTTTTGTTCTCAAATCCTCCGACAATTCTTTGCTCTCTTTCTCTTTTCCATGCTCAGTGTGTGTAACATATCTCAGCCTAACATCACTGTCCCTTTAAGACTGCCTTCCCTGCTTCTGACAAATCAAGCTGGTTTGGCCAGTATTTGCATTCAGCTTGCCTGCCTGATTAATCATTCATGCACCTGATTCTCTCAGCCTCTTTTTAAGTCTTCTCAGGCCTAATGTGATTTGCATTAACTTTGAAGTTGGGATCATGAACAACAGAGGTGTGTGACTGTTTCCTGCATGAATTTACCAACTTATTCAAGCTACAGCCTTTTCTATTACCTATGCCTAAAATCATCAAATCGCAAGTATCCAAATAATTCCATTTCTGTTTCCTGGACACTGCTACTTAACAAACTCTGAACTTTATTATAAATCAAGCATACTTTTGGTTATCATCACTCTCTAATTATAACAACAGCATCTTATTCAGAACTTTATAACTATAACTTTATAACTTCAACAAGTTGTCATAGCTGAAATATCCTTCTACAAATATGTTAACATATTCAGAACTCTGCATCTATGTGTTCAGTTAAAAGCTTTCATTTGATTCTCCAATATATGCACAAACAGTAATTGATGCCTTTAAACTTGCAACTTGACTATCACCTGTGCTGCTCTGATTATTACTGACATACAGCTCTATATAATATTATGTACTGTGAACCTGCAACAAACCTTAGTTTGCATATATATGCACAAATGTAATTAATGCCTAAAACTTGCAACTTGTCTACCACCTGTGCTGCTCTGTTTCATTCTGACATACAGCTCTATATAATATTATGTACTGCAAACCTGCAACAAACCTTAGTTTGCATCTAAGTGTCAATCTTTTACCAGTTTACTCTGAAGCCTGAACATTCCACATTGCTATATTTTTTTCCCATTGAATCCTGCAGCTACTCCTATTAACTAACTATAAGTCACAGTGAAGTCAGAATATATTGTATACAAATGTTGCACTCTCCATTTATTCTACAATAACTTCTAGCAACTATGAATCACAAAATATCATCTATCCACGTCCAGGATACTCTTTCCCGGGTCAGGGGTCGGTGTCTCCAAATCCCTACCACTGCCCCGAGGGTCTGTGCCCTGAGCGCATGTACACCGGATCATGACAGTGTGGCACACAGAAACACACAACAGAAAGGCTGAGCCAATTTTTTACCATTTTAACTGGTTGCCTGTGTGATTTCTATATTGTCAGCACCTGTAAATTGAAACAGTTGAATTTAATTACAAATTACAGGAGCATAACAAATTTGGAATATATACATATATATATACATACATATACATTTACAATTTGCTGCCATAATTGCATGACTTATCCCCTTCGCATGTCTGATGGCATGAGAATGAGGCTCTATTGATCACATAGCTTCCTAGCAATTTAGGGCCACTTCAAATACCAGTGCACAATTGCGTGCGCTGGTATTTAGAGTGAAGTGCAAATATTGCACTTGCGAAAGCTCAATTTTGCGCTCCACTCATAATCTGACCCAAAATGCCTTTAGGTTTGTTTTATTCCTTGTCTGCAATGGCATGATTAAGAATCCAGACACACTGGGTAAGTATAGGACACTCTTTATTAATAGTAAAATGTTTTAATTACTTATTTATAATAGCAACAACCTGTTTTTTCACTAGTTACATGAGACATCAGGAAGCAGAAACCTAACACACTGTTGCTAGTAAATGCAATGATTGTATTGATTATACTTACTTTCAGCAATGATTCACTAGCTCACACAACAAGTCAATATTGGCAATAGCAGGTTTTCCCTAAAAAACAGAAAATTCAGTGGCAGGATACAAAACATATTGAACTGTTATACTAAAGACCTTGGTATGCATTCAAAAAGTTATTTGATAAAATATGATTATATTATAGAACATTTGTTTAGATATACAAAAATTGTTATGTGCAATTTAAAAATCACAATTAAAGTCAAAGAGACTCCCCCCAAAAAGTTCAGTAGTCCCAATAGCATAATGTATAAAGTGAGAAACACCTATGTTGTAGTATAATCAATAATTCTTGCATTTGATGGATTGACATAGTCTCAGCTATGTGTATTTAAGGTTCCAGCTCTAAAAAAAATATGTTTGTTTGTTTTTTATTATTACTAAAATATCTCTGTCTACACAAGGCTTTAGTAAAAATATGCTCTAGATTCAGCTTTGTCTTACTTGACAGGATCACTTTGCAATTTAACTCAACAAAAGCTAGTAAGGTACTGCCATGTATAAAAAGGGGCATCAAATATAACCTTGCCTAGTTTTTAGACTTGTGCAGCACTAAATAATACATTTTGGACAAATTATTCAGAACGAAAATTCTGAAAAATTAGTTTTATATAATATTCAAGTGCTGCACTGAATTGTCTTTAACATTTACATTTGTTTTTGTTAAAATAATGTAAATGTTCTCCACTCCTGTCATTTGTTATACTTGCCTATAGTGTGCTGAGAAGCTGCTCTAATTATCATCTTCTTCTTCCAGGGATGCGCTTAATGTTCCTATTAGCATCACCTAGGACTCTGTAAAGAAGGTCGGATTAGTGTGCCCCCTTGCTTGTGTAGCCCTGGAGTATATTAAGAGGATACACGTTGCTCCCCTAAATGCTACAGCTAAGTAACACACCTAATATAAAGAATAACATGAATTATAATTGCTGTTCTTTAACTTAGTGCATTCATTCAGATATTCGTTTCATACAAATTTTTGTTATGAATTGACATTTTAAAATAAATCAATCACTGCTCTTTCTAAATCAAACATTGAATATGCAATGCAGTTTTGTGGAACAGTTTTCAAGAACGACATTATTGAACTAGAAAAAGTTCTGAGGGTAATGGGAGATTTGAGTTATGAAGAAAGGCTGGAAAGGTTGCAGGTATTTACAGTGGAAAAGAGGCATCTCAGAAGTGATATGGTTACATTATACAAATATATCCAGGCAAGCAAGCAATTTTCAACCGACATATTCATGAGCAGCACTATACAAAGGACAAATACTCATCCATTGAGACTTGAAGGATGATGCTATATACTATATTTATAGTTAGGGATAATATATAAATATTACTAGTACCACTAATCTTATTAAAAATTATCTTTATTTTTTTGTACTTGTAGTGGGGGCACCATGAGTACATGTCAGTTTGCTATAAGCAAAATATATCTGAATAAAATTTAATAATAATTTCTCATGGGCTATATTGCACTCAGTGCATGCCTGTTGCATACACTGTTACTAGTACACGATCATTATTACTTATAACATAGCATGGTCTACACCTCATCTAATTGAAACAATATTTTTTATTGCAGTAGGAGAATCATGGGCACCTGGAAGTTTGAAATACAGTACTATAGTAGTTACACAGCATGCCTTTTCATCTGGGTGTAAAATATATAATGACAATAATAATAATAATATCTCAGGTGTATTGTACACTGTACATGTGTGTTGCCTATACTGTTACTAGTATACTATCTGTATTGCATATGCCATAATATGGTGTACCCCTTATATAACCTATAGGCTCTCTGCAGTACCTTAGTTGTTATATAGCATACCTTTTCATTTTGGTGTAAAATGCATGACAACAACAATAAGAAGAATACAAATATTAATAATTATTATTATTTATCTGGGGCTGGCTATATTGCACACATTGCATTCCTGTTGCCTATACTATAACTAGTGTACTATCTTATTACATATATCATAGTACGCTGTACCCCCTAATCTAATTAAAACTATATTTGTTATTGCAGTAAGGGACCCAACAGAAACAACTAGTCACTAATAATATCTAATTATATTATTTTGTCATAAAATTGTTAGTAGGTTAGAGTGTACTTTCTGGCGGCAACCACCACCACCATGACCAGTAGTATCACTGCCATCAGCACCATCACTACCAGTGCAGAGTCCATGTCTGCTTCTACTTCTAATGAATTGAAGTGGGACAAGCACTGCTGCTTCTGTTTCATTGAGTCAAATATCATTTTCAAGGCCATTAAGGGGTGCTCTGGCTCAAACATCTAGTGGGGCAGCAGCAGTTGTGGTGGCAGCAGCAGGGTCATCTGAAGCATCTTCAATACCATGTCGACCAGTAGTAGGAGATATGCAGCATCAGTAGCAGTAAGGGTAATCTACCCCAACCCATAAAACAAAAATGGACAGTGAGAGTAACTGAAGGTGATAGTGCTGAAATGACATTGTTTGGTTCCAAGATCAGTAGTAGGATTAGGAGGGGCTCTGAGTTTACCAAGCGGAATCCATGTGCACATAAACTCCTGAGATAGTCTACTCCCAAAACCACCTAAACCAGTGTTCGCCCCAGTGCCATCATCAGTTCTATCACTGCCAATTCCACCACTCTCCTGATTACCTTTATGTTTTATAGCAACAGCAGGGTGGGTTTATCACAATCTGAAAATGTGTCTCTGAGATGCTAGAGGAGTAGTAGATGATCTCATTGAACCAAGCAGTCAGTGAAAAAAGGGAAGTATTGACCAGGTTTCCCCAGTCTCTGTTTTTGGTGACAATGAAGATGTTACTGTGACTCCCAGCATGTCTGCTACAGTCTTTAATCTGTAACAAGAGGAACTTGATTAGAAGCCTGAGGAAATGGTGGAGGAGGAAAATATTCTACCACAGAGTCTGTGCGCCATCATCCACTGTTGTAGAGCAGCAAGTTCCTACAACAGCCTCACCCACTACCCATGTTGCCAGTTCCACTAGTAGTGAAATCTCTGTCAGTGCTAGGATCACTGTTAATTCCACTACTGTCACCACCACTAGAAGTTCCACCAATAGGAGATGAAAATGTTTTCCAGGGAGGGCAGAGATAATTAGCTGTGCCAAAATTAATTAAAACCACTGGCAAGGAGAGCTGAACAGCTGTAGAAGGGCAGTCAGAGGCAGCAACTGCTTCACATTGCTCAAAGGTGTATGACCACTTTGTTAGCAATTCAGATAGCCAGTTTGCTAAGTGCAAATTGAGTGGCAAAGAAGTTATTTGTAGTAGAGTAGTTGTAATAGTATACTTGAAGAATGTACTAATAAATTAATGCTATTAATCATTAATGAAAGGAAAAAACAACTTACAAACATAGATGAATAAGTGGATGCAATAGAAACAGAACTAATACCGTTTGAGAATAGTTCAGAGTATATTGAAAAGAGTAAAGAAATAAAGTTAAATTTAGAAAAAAAAACTAAAAATTTAAATGAGGTGAAAATAAGAAAAATAAACATATAAAAATTGATTAGAAAGAGAGAAAGGAAAGAAACTATACAAAGAGTTTTTTAAAATATAAAACAGGGGAAAGGGTTCGCAATAGAGAAAATGGAGATAGAGCCCAAAGAAAAGAAAAAAAATCGGGAGACAGATAGAGAAAAAGAAAACGAAAAAAAAAAACAAGAAGAAAATTTATATAGACCCCACACTAGGGAAAATAGCAGATTTGGCCAGGAAAAGAGAGAAAAAGAACAACAAAAGCACAGATCACACCAGTGGATATCCCAGAAAAAAGATCTGATAGGAAGGAGGATACTAACCAACATTTTAAGATAGAGACTAGAAACAGATGTGAAGCAATAAGCAGCAATAGTAATGAGGATGTTTTTTTAGACATGGGAAGAAAATGGGTTAAGGAAGAGAATAGACAGTGGAAAGAGAATGGAAAAGCAGAGAAGAATAATGCAGAGAAGGGACTAAAAACAAAGCAATATTCAATCTAAGTTCCAAAAATGAACAACTGAACAAGATAGAATATAAGCAAAAGGCCTAAAATTTGCCCCAAGCAATCAAGTAAATATGTTTAATACATATATAGGAGTAAATAAATGCATTATTTAGAAATGAGAAATTTAACTTTGAAGAGGTATTTTGCGAATAATACTAACATAAAATCTATTGAATACAAATCAGAATTTAAACATGTGAATGTTAGAAATAAGAGTACATTTTATCCCATGAAGCTGAAAACAACACCAATGGAAATGTTTTTAGAATTAGTAGATAGAGATATCAATAAGATTAAAAAGAATTATAAAACATGGACAAAAGTAAGATGAGGGCACTTACTCAGTTACATAAGGACAAATATTTGCAGACAAAAAGAGAGGGATTGTAATTCTAGATAGAATTAAATATGAGGAAGAATGTTATAGACAACTTAATGATGAGAAGACATACTGTAAGCTGAATAGTAATCCCCTAAATTAATTTAAAGAGAATACTTTGAAATATTTAGAATATGGACTAAGAGAGAAAATATTAAACAAAACAGAATATGAGTTTATGAAAGTAATATATCCAAAAAATTCAACTTTTTTACATCCTTCCTAAAATACATAAAAACATTAAAACCCCACCTGGAAGACTGATTGTATCTGGAATGGGATCCTTAACAAATAACATCTCACAATACATTGACAGATTCTTACAACCCAATGTTGTTAAAACAAAGGCTTATTTGAAAGATACAGTTAATATCATAAAACATCTTGAACAGATTGAATGGAGGGAAAACTACCTACTAGTAACAGCAGATGTTACATCATTGTACACCAACATAGAAAAAGAAAAAGGGTTACAAGCAGTAGAATTGTGCTTGACTCAGGAGGAACTTTTAATAGCTGAACAAAAAAAATTCATTTTGGATGGAATCCGGTAAATATTAGAAACCAATTTTATTTTGGTTTGACCACTCATATTATTTACAACAAAATTATATTGCAATGGGTACCAGGTTCGCCCCCAGCTTGTTAACCTATATATGCCCGCATGGTAGGATCAGTTTGTGTATAGCTTGCATGGCTGATTTGCAAACTTGGTAGCCCATTAAAGATATATAGACAATATATTTAGCATTTGGAAAGGTACAAAAAAAGATTTAGAAAAATGCATGAAATATCTAAATTCGAACTATCTTTGAAATGTAGCACACAGGAATTAGAATTTCTAGATTTAGAAAAATAGAGAAAGGAATAATAAAAACAAAAACATTTTCAAGAAAATTGATGTTAACAAATTAATTGAAACAAATAGTTGTCATCAAGATTATTGTTAAAGAACACCCTGAAAAGCCAATTCCACAGACTAAGAAGAAACTGTAGTGAGAAAACTAAATACCAAAAACAATCAAATGTATTCAAGATGATATTTCTAGACAAAAATATAAAGAAAAATATTTGGAAAAAAATGTTAAAGATGTAGAAGAAAAGAAAAGAGAGGAAATCTTAGTTTATAAAGATAACAATATAACAAAACACAAAGAAGGTATAGGATCTATAGTCCTAGATCATTGATTACAAAATAGGGAGGTAATAAATATTATAAATAATCATTGGGGGATTCTAAAAAGAGATATAGGATTAATTAATATAATTCCTGACAAGCCAAGAATTGTTTTCAGAAAGGCACCCAATATTAAGGATAAAATTACACAGTTATTTACCTTTTTTATGAAGCAATATCAATATGTTTGGCACACATCTTCCACCTGGTACTAAAGTTTGCTATCCCTGAAGGTAACTCAAGGTTAGCAACTTTACTTAAACGGTGCAGAAGGATTGTAGGCCATTTCCACCATATTGTTAAAGACAGTCAGCTCCTTAGGCAGGAAGAGGAGAAGGCAGGACCTTCCCAGCACATCTTAGGCAAGACATACATAACTACTAGGTGGACCTCAACTTTGAATATTGTAGAGTGTATCTTGGAGCAGCAGAGGGCTATCCATGTTATTGCTTCCAATCAATATATTAATATCAAAAGTCCATTAGGCAGAGTTGAGTGGACCATGATTGGTCAGTGGCAGTCATGAAGCCATTATTAAGGGATGTCTCAGAGAATTTGAACCTAAACACTGCCAGTTTCAGTTAATTCATAATTTTTTTATACTCATCTATTGCGCAAGATGGATGCCTTCCTGGAAAATTGTGAATTAATTCCTGGTGGAGTAGCAGTGAGTAAGCAGCACTTCTCAGGAGTCTGAAGGAGCAGCTTAAAGGTCAAATGCAGAACTGTCTGAAGAAATGCCCTGTACTGTTGCTGGCCACCTTGTGTGATCCCAGAATTAAGGGGATATTGTCTCTCCGAAATGATAAAGTGCCAATTTGGAGGGACAGAATGATTTGCAAAGTGAGTGTGGTCCAAGAAAAGGGGGCATGCTTTGGGAGGGAAAAATGTTTGGATCCATTGAAGCCCCCTTAAGAAAATTGAGTACATGGTAATGACTTATCTTTGCAAAACTCCTTTTTCCCTATACTGTAGAGTAGACCCTCAGAACTATTGGGCTTACAAGAGAAATTTGTGGCTTGCCCTTACTTCAGTAGCTCAGGAGCTCCTCTCTTGTCTTTCAACCACTATGCAAAGTGAGCAAATGTTTTATTAACTGGCAATATACTGAGCCTACAGCATTAACAAATGTCACTGCAGCTCATGGAGCAAATGGCATTTCTCAGATTTAACCTTCCAACACTAGGTTACCCTGCCCTTTGACACCAATTGATTTTAAAATGTTTTTCAGTCCTGCTCCTGCCCTTCTGTGGTTGTCTTCATCAGTTAAAGTAAAACATTATAGAAAACTGTTGGCCGCTGTGTCCATAGGGCTCTAGGCATGTGTTTGTCTTCCTCTTCCTTTGGAAGTGTATTTTTAAGGTTTATGTACTTTGAGGCCAACCTAGTTCAGTAAGTCTACTGCTGCTGCTGACATTCCTGCTTCTGCCCTTCCGGTTATGTGTGCAATGTTCATGGGATATTTCCTTATCAGGCCAATCCTGGCCAGTAGTCTTCTGATCTAAGGAAAAATCCAAAAACTAAGATAAATGGAGTAGAGGAATGAGGAAGTTCAGGAACCATAATCATCAAGCGGCAAAGGTACTGAGATTACAGGAATCAAAAGTTTCCAAACAGTACTATGTATAATTAAAAAAGGAATGCTCACCAGATAGTGCACTGAACAAATGAGAGCAGACTGTCCAATCTTTCACAGTACCAAAAGGCTTTAGCAGGAGAATGGTCACTTGGCAATGCAGGGTTCAGTAACAGGAAGGCAGTCTAATATTTCACAGTAGCAAAGGGGTTAAGCAGGAGAATGGTCAGTTGGCAAGCATGGTTCAGTAACAGGCAGGCAGTCCAATCTTTCACAGTAACAAATGATTTAAGCAGGAGAATGGTCAGTTGGCAGCAGGGTTCAGTAACAGACAGGCAGTCTAATCTAATGCACAAAGCAACAGAGTATAAGCCACCAAGGAGAACACAAAGGTAAACCTATACTTGGGCAGGGAAAGTAGGCAAAAGAGGTACTTACATAGGTGCAGTTTCATGCCAAGGAGGACACACAGGTGCACATAGAGCAGCATAAGTGGCAATTGCTGCGTGCCAATAACAATCCCCAGCAGCGATGACAATGGCCGAAGGAGCGGAGGTGGCAATCACGGTCCGCGCCAATAAGGTCATTACTGCGCACCAACAACAATCCCCTGCAGCCATGGCAACGGCCGAAGTAGCGAGGCGGCACTGTGGTGGTCATCAACCCTCAATGCCAAATTCTTAGGGAACTGCTGGATGCTGTGTGCTGTGTCCAAGGGGCTCTAGTCACGTCTTTCAACTCTTCATCCTTTAGAGATGGACTTTTGAGGTATATGTATTGTTAGCATGGCCCAGTGATGGCCCAGTGATATTGCATATCACATCCCTGCTATCATTAGCTTGTAATCTGGCCCCAAGTGTGTCCTCTCAATAGAAATTTAAATCATTTTTTTTTTTGGCCCTCAGTTTTTCCTTGGGGCTTTCATGGTAGCCTTTGCCACTATGTTTCTACACAAACTGTCCTAGGTTAAATAAGGGACTTTCCTTGTTCCTTCAATTACAATTTATTTATTTATTTTGCAATGTAATTGTACTGACATATGTTTATTTATTTAGTCATTTAAAGGACCACTAAATACAGTAAAATTGAATAGCTGACAAATACACAATAAAAAGACAAAGCAATAGCAATCACTTTGAATTTGAAAAGAACGGTCGAATATTTTCTGGCAAATTTCAAAGTTAATTAAATGTTCCCTCCCATGTGACAGCTATTAGCCAATCACAAAATGCATAAATGTACAGTAAAAATATATATATGTATATATATATATATATATATATATATATATATATATATAAATATATATATATATAAATATATATATATATATATAAAGAAAATAAAGAAAAAGATTTAAACATTTTAAGAAAAAAGAAAGAGAAATAAAAGTGCCCTTTGCTAGCAACTTCCCATAAAAAATAATGAATCCAAATAAATCAAGATAATATCAGCAGCCAGAGATGTACAGAGCACACGGCAACCTAAATAGTCAAAAAGTACAAAAAAAAAATTATACATGACAAAAATCTATAAATATACCTACTAAAGCAAAAAACAAAAGCTAAAAAATGGGACTAGTTGCCACTAGGACAGTGATAAAATACAGTTATAATCATACATAGCAACATGCATATATTGAAAACATGCCATATAGTGCAATTTAAGCAGTGTAAGCAATGCAGTCCGCTGCAATTAAGGAGAAGTTAATATCCAAAGACGTTCCATACAACAGGAGATGTCAAGAGGTTATTATAGAGAGCAAAGATGTTGTCATGCAATATTAAGAAATATACAACTTTCCCAAAAAGACTCAGGGGAGGAGAGTCAGATAGCGTACAGATGATGTGCAAGCAGGCAGCATATAAGCAGGTAAGTTAAAAGCATATTAGTGTAAAAGTGAAAAGGCAGGCAAACTGGCAGGATTTGTTAAAGGGATAAGTGAATTTGAAATTCAATGAATTGTTGTTCAGTTATTTCATGAACAAATGAAATAACAACCAACACACTATTCTCTTCAATTGTTAGTCCATCTAGTTTATGTAGGACAGCTCCTGTATCTTTTACATATGATGGAGCGGATCTGATGATTGCTACATATGGGTAAGACTGTCCAATTTCCTCTGTGAGGCCCCCAAGATAGAGCCTTGGAGGCCCATTTATCAAGCTCTGAATGGAGCTTGAGGATCCTTTATGAAGCAGCGGTCTAAAAAGCAGGTGGACAGAGATCGCCAAAATTCAACCCGATAGAGTATGATCGGGTTGATTGACACCCCCCTGCTTGTGGCCGATTGGCCATGAATCTGCAGGTGGCCACAAGAGCTGCTGGTGCAATGCTGAACACGGAGAGTTTATTGCTCTCCTCATTCAGCGAGGTCTGTCAGACCTGATCCGCACTGTCGGATCAGGTCCGACAGACCTTTAATAAATACGCCTCATAGGCCCCTATTTATCAAAGGTCTTGCGGACCTGATCCAACAGTGCGGATCAGGTCAGCAAGACCTCGCTAAATGCGGAGAGCAATACGCTCTCCGCATTTAACATTGCACCAGCAGCTCACAAGAACTGCTGGTGCAATGCCGCCCCTGCAGGCTCGCGGCCAATGGGCCACCAGCAGGGGTTGTCAATCAACCCGATCGTACTCTATCAGGTTGAATTGTTGCGATTCCTGTCCGCCTGCTCTGAGGGTTATGGAGCAGCGGTCTTTGTGACCGCTGCTTCATAACTGCTGTTTCAGGCGAGCCTGAAGGCTCGCCAGAAACAAAGGGCATCAAGCTCCATTCGGAGCTTGATAGATAGGCCCCATAGTCTCTTAAGGGACCCGCTCTAGGCGAGGACTTGATACATTGGATATATCCTGACAGTTTGCCTACCTTTTCGCTCTCACACTAATATGCTACTAACTTACCTGCTTTTATGCTGCCTGCTTACACATTATCTGCACGCTATCTGACTCCACCTGAGTCTTTTTGGGACAGTTGAATATTCTTAATACTGCATGACAACATCTTTGCTCTCCGTAATAACCCCTTGACATTTCATTTTGTTAGGAGCTTCTTTGGATATTAACTTCTGCTTAATTGCAGTGGACTTTATTGCTTACACTGCTTAAAATTGCACTATATGGCATGTTTTCAATATATGCATGTAGCTATGTATGATTATAACTGCAGTTTATCACTATAATAGTGGCCACTAATCCCATTTGTTAGTTTTTGTTTTTCGCGTTAGTATGTATATTTATTGATTCTTGCCATGTATAATAATTTTTGGTACGTTTTGACCATTTAGGTAGCTGTATGCTCTGTACTACTCTGGCTGCTGATATAATCTTGATTTATTTTGTTTATATATATATATATATATATATATATATATATATATATATATATATATGTGTGTGTGTGTGTATGTGAATATATATACTGTATATATATATATATATATATAAATTCAGAATATTTTTATAAGAGAAAAATATTATAACATAGCAGAGCTATATGAGAGTACTATGTATAAAGTAGGGGGAAGCAGCACTCAGCAAGAATCTACTCCTAATTGATCTAATATGTAGATTAAAAGCTGAAACATTGTATCCAAACACAGAAACATCTGACACACATCGGTCTCTTCAAAAAAACATGATCTTTATTCCTATAGCATAAACAAAAAACAAAACAAGGGAAGCATGCAATTGCCAATAGATAAAATGCCACTGCAGTGGATTGTCTGTCTGAATAGATTATATGTTTTTTTACTAATACAAACAGACAATAATGGTAGGAGCTCCCAAACATCTAAGTGGCATAAATTGTGAACAATGTTTGATATCAAAATACCAGATATACTCGTTGTGACTTAACAACATAAAAAGTAAATCTTAAACCAAAGTCCTGATTAGAGATATATATATATATATATATATACAGTATATATAAAAATAAATATATATATATATAAATATATATATATATATATATATATACGTGTATAAATGTATGTATTTTGACCGAAATGTCTCTTTAACTTTTAGCTGTGTTACATATTTTTTTTTTTTTGTTATCCCCAGCTTGTGTTTTTCCATCTATTTTTCCTTCTTTTTCTTCTCTCTCTTATCTTTGAAAATAATTTTATTGAACATTTCACCTTTACCGTCACTAAAGAGCAACAAATCGCATAATCACAATATATCCTCTTGAAGGAGACAGCCACAATTAAGATATTCAGAGGATATTATTTATACTTGCTATCACTAATAATATCCTAAAGCCTGTAGAGACATACTTTTGCATCTTATTCAGGCTTGCACCCTTCCGACCTACCCCCCCCCCCCTTATAATTCCCTCAATATTCTGAAGAATATGTCCCTTACTTGGGCCAGATTACCCCTGTTTCGTAAAAAGGGAAGAAAGAAAGAATAATAATAAAAAAAAAAAAAAAAAAAAGAGAATACCTGCAGCGGCCAGCCAGTCATTCCCCTCCTTCTGCTGTTCTTATAGCCAGCAGTGAGGCAGTACCTCCTCCACAATCAGCATCATAAAGAGAAGCATGCTTCTTAGGGGAGCAATAAACTGAATCTGCATTTCAGAAGACCATGGCAAGATTATATTCTTCCACTTATCAAAAAACGCTCTGAACTGTTTTTCCGTCGCAGATGTTAAGCCTTGTCTTTCTATTATCATTTGTAATTTCATATTACTTATGAATTCTGCTAGCCTTGGGGATCGGGGGATCTCCACTTCTGAAATATTAGGTTAAGTGCGGCCAAAATGGCCATATTTGTGAGGTGTATATCGCCTATTTGTCTGAGATCCTCTTTCAAAAAAAAAAAAAAAAAACATTAAACGGGAGAATTTCAGCTGCCTCCTGCAAGAATCTATTTAACCAATATTGAACTTTGCCCCCAAATTGTCTGATTTTTGGGCACTCCCAAAGGCAATGTTTCAAGTCTGCCTCCTCTTTATTACATTTAAAACAGTTCCCTCTTTGCCCTTCCTGCGCCCATTTTCTCATTCTGTAAGGTGTAAAATAGTAATTGTTCATCAATTTGAACTGGGATTCTCTCCGGTTCACTAATAGTGTTGCTTCCTTGGCCCTCACAAAACTCTTTACAATTTCCTCCCCCTGTATTGTCTCAAAATGTATCAAGAACGCCTCTTTCATCTTATTCATATGTTTTTCCCCAGACACTGCCTGTATAACCTGATACCAATAAGATAGTGCATGTTCCCCCGCTTTGTATAATTTTAATCCTAGCTCAATTCCAGGATCCCAGACCATTCTATGCTTATGTAACAGTTCTAATAGGTAACTCCTGACTTGCAGATATGCAAAAAAAATATTTGCCGACAATTGAAAATTCCTTGCTAGTTCCTCATACATTTGTATTATCCCCCTAACCAGTTGCATTATCTGTGAAAAGTACACTATCCCTTTTTGTCTCCAAGTTCTGAATACTGCATTATTTAACCCTGATGTAAAATCTGAGGTCCCTATGATAGGCAAATATTTTGATAATTGAAAATCTTCACCTCTGAGAACACAATATTTTTGCCATGCCTGGACAATGTTAGAACAAGTAAGTAAATTACTTATATTGCTTGGTAGTTTACAATATGGATGATGCAAAATTGCCTTAAGATCAAATGGTGCTATTAATGCAGACTCTATTCCATAATATGTAACGTAGTTTGCCTCTAAGATCCAATCTATTCTGAATTTAATGAATGCGACAATGTTATAATAACTATTATTGGGTAATGAGAGGCCACCATATCTTTTATTTTGTGTAAGTTTCTCCATGGCTATTCTAGGTCTCTTCTTCCCCCATATGAAGTGAGTGCATGCCCTATTGTATTTGCCTATATCTTGTTTAGAGATAAGCAGTGGTAAATTCTGCATCAAAAACAATAGTTGTGGAAACACTATTGTTTTAATCAGCATTCTTTTTGCTGATAGAGATAAATAATGTATATTCCATCTTTCTAGTTTCTCCTCAAGATTATTAAAAAAATCATTATAATTTAGATGGTACCAGTCCTTAGGGTTTTTACTTATTTTAATACCTAGATAATTGATGTAACTTACTTCTCTAAACATATGCTGTGTGTAACTTCTCTTTGTGTTATTAATCCAAAGGAGCTCCGATTTTTTGGAGTTTATTTTATATCCTGAAAATTGACTAAAACTCTTAATAATCTCTAGACACTTAGGTATACTTATATTGGTTTCTTGTAGGAATAAAATAATGTCATCTGCATAGAATGAAATGATTGCCCGCTGGCCTTGTATTTCCTGTCTTAATAATACTGCCAACGGTTCAAGAGCAATGTCAAATAACAATGGAGATAATGGGTAACCTTGCCGCGTCCCTCTGTGAAGTGTGATATATTGTGATAATTCCCTGTTTACTAGAAGTTGTGATCTAGGACTACTATATATCTTTTTATCACATTTACTAGATTCCCCCCTAAACCAAAATTATTCAGAGCAGTAAATAAGTGGTCCCATACAATAGAGTCAAATGCTTTTTTCTGCATCAATTGTTAGTAAAGCTAAATCCTTCAAGCTATCTTTATTGGAATATTGACTCTTATTATAATTGTGATCTAACATAACTAAGACCCTTCGCATGTTATGCACCGGGTTCCTTCCGGGGATGAAACCCGTTTGGTCTGTGTGTATCAAGTCCCCCACTGCTCTTTTCAATTTTGTAATCCTGATTCAGGAGTGAAATAGGGTGATTTGACCTCAGATCTTCCGGGCTTTTACCTTTTTTGTAAATTAGGGATACTATTGAAACTGTGAAATATGGTGAATCTAGATTGCCTTCAGTGCAATAGCTATTATATAATCTAGCCAGTGTTCCGGCTATTTCATCCTTTATTATTTTATAGAATGGAGCCTTGTTTGCTTTAGTTTTTTCTATCTTATTCTTAATTTCTTCTTCTGTAATTTCTTGGTTAATTAGTTGAAGTGCTTCTCTAGATATTCTTGGAGTTTTGATTTTTTGCCAAAATTTAGATTTCTCACTCACACTAATTTCCTCACTAGAATATAATTTTTGATAAAACCTAAAAAAAAGCCTCCCGTATTTCAGATGATTGTGTGTATGTTTTAGTGCCTTCTTTAATTATAGGAATCGTATTGCTATTTTTCCTAAACTTATTAATTTTCGCGAGATATTTGGCAGAGACCCCCTGAAACCCCTGGCAGTAAGCTCTAGTCTTCATGTCTTCTCGTGCCCAACACTCTCTCATATACATCTCCCTCTCGTTTTTAGCTTGAATATATTTCTTCCATGTGCCTTAGGGTTACTTATATATTTATCATAACAATTTTTAAGCTGATTGGCAAGTTGAAGTTCTCTAGCCTTCCACTTATGCTTTCTGTTTATCATATATGCTTTGATCTCCCCTCTAAGAACTGCCTTCCCTGCTTCCCAGAATATTTCTGTTTTCACTGCAAATTCCTTGTTTAACTTATAATATTCTTTCCATCTCTCAGAGAGCCAATTATGGAATCTCTCATCACATACCATATATTTAGGAAAACTAAATGAATTTATATTGCTAGAGTTTTTAATTACCCTTCCATCTACCTTTAGAGTGATTATTGCATGGTCAGAAATTAATATTTCTGCTATTTTTGTTACCAGATCACTAGAGAGTATTTTTTCCTCAACCAGGAACATATCTATGCACGAGAAATTTTTATATCCTTCAGATTCACAGGAGAAACTCCGTTCATCTGGATGTTGTAAGCGCCATATATCTTTTAATTTAAGTTTTTTTGCAAATTCTCTTAAAAGTTTTGCCTCTCTCAAGTGTCGTCTATTAGCTTTAAAACGGAACCTATCTAGTTGAGGTTGCATTGTTGCATTCAAATCCCCAGCCAAGATTATATTTTGCCCTACATAAGGTGTTAACTTATTCATAATTTTTGCCCAAAATTCTCTATCCATTTGGTCCATATATATTACAAAGGGTCCAAATGCTATGCTCAATTTCTACTTGCACAATTACAAATCTCCCTAGAGGATCTAACTCCTGCTTATTAATTTTATACTCTAATTTCTTATTAAACAATATAGCAACACCACATTTCCTACTATCACAGGGGGTCGCAAGTATTTCCGAGATCCAATTAACCTTTAACTTAGCTATCTCTGTGTCCTTTAAATGCAACTCTTGTAGAAAAATAATATCAGGATGGTGCTGTTTAAGTAGTTTAAAAATATTTTTTCTTTTAATGGGGGAGGTTATACCTCCAACATTCCACGAGGCAAAATTCAACATTTAATATTTAAAATTAGTTTACTAAAACTTTTCCCGCCTATCACTCTGCCTTCTTGAGGAGGGTAAGCTCACGGCCGCTGCGGGAAGGAAGAAAAGAGAAGAAAAAGAAGAAAAGGAAAAAGAAAAAAAAAAAAGGAGGGAGCGGGGGGGTTAAGGGAGGGCAGAGAGAACAGGGGCCCCTAAGAAAAAAGAAAAAGAAAAACACATATATATATTTTGTCGTACCAAAACATCTCTCCCTACCGTGTACCTGAAGACACCGCTATACCTTTTTCTGTGCAATATCTTCTGGCTTCTTCAGCCGAATTTAATAAGATGTTGTCACCTTCTGAATTCATAATTATAATTTTAGTCGGGTATCTCATTCTTGCCTTTATTCCCGCTTTTATCAAATTCGTACAAAAAGGTGCCATCATCTTTCTTTTGGAGGATGTTTCCACAGAAAAATCTTGAAATATAAAAACCTGTTTTATACCTATCTTGAATGCAGTTTTTTTCTTATACTGTCTCATTATGGTCACTTTATCCTGGAAATCCAAATACTTTATCAACACCATTCTAGGTCGTATGGTTCCATCTGAATATCTTTTAATACTTCCTATTCTATGTGCCCTTTCCACTTTAATTTTTTCTGGGGTTGTCTGGACCCCTAGTAGAGATGGTACAGTGGTTGATCCAAATAGCACTAAATCCTTGTATTCCTTACTTTCAGGTAATCCTACTATGCGGATATTATTCCTACGGGATCTATCCTCTAGATCATCAATTTCAGTTGGATTGATTTAATTTTATCCTCATAATTCAACCAATTTGCTTCGTGGGTATTGAATCTATCTTCAAGATCAGAAACTCTCTCCTCTACCTCATATATTCTATTAGAGAAGGACCTAAATTCTGATGATAGATTAACAATCTCTTTTTTTAATCGATTCAAATTGGGGTAATATTAAATCCGCAAGTTGGTTATTCGATAATTGCTTTTCTGTAATATTTATCTGAGCCTCCATCATACCCTCTGATCCTGTCTCTTGCGTTGTCTTTGTTTTTTGATCTCTCTTTGTTGGCATGGCTGGGGACCTTGTCTTAAGATTGGGTATATATTTTTCCATATGTGTGACTAAGTGCAAAGTGCTGATAAGCAGAGCATTGTTAGTTTAATTCACACTGTGTGTGCACAGTTATCCTTTTTTCTATTTTTTTTCTTTAATAAAATTGTTTGTATCTTCTGGCCGAGTGAGATATACCAGAACATTTCTTTATTTATCTATATTTTTAATATACAGTATTTTTATATCCCAGAGCTGGCCGGAATCCCCAGAATATACAGCAGGCCGACACAGGTAAGTGGCAAAAAATCAGCCTTTTATTAGACAAAAATATGAATTGGCTCTGGGATATAGATTGGAAGTATATATAGATGTATGTGTATATATATATATATATATATATATATATATATATATATTTATTGTGTTTTTAAATATATGTTTCTTTATACTGTATATTTTTTATACCTGTATATATTCATATATATAGGTATGGATATACAGTATATGTTTTACAAAACATGATCATATATATATATATATATATATATATATATATATTAAAAATAAAAAGAACACTTTCTTCCATGTGAAGAACATTGGAATAGAAGATATTTATAAATACATTCTGCTTTAGCGCTGTAGGCTTAATCGGTGTCAGGTTAGCGTGCGAGTGATGTGTCATTTTTTTATTTTTTTTATTGGAGCGCTCCATTGAAGTCTATGAGGAAAAGAAGTTAGCGCACTATCCAAAGTCCTGAAGTTAGTGTACACCTGGTTTCGTTCACACACTAGCCGTTTACTTTTGACTTGTATTACGTTTGCAAAGCCTCCCACATTGAAATTTAAAGGGACATTCTAGACAAAATTGGAATCCATGTTTTGAATATAAACATTTTTGTAATATACATTTATTAATAAAAATTCTTCCAATAAAAGCTATAGCTGTTTCAAAAGTGTATTTAAATATGCACCATGCACCAGCATTTTAAAATGATCACTTGCTTAGAAAGCATAAGGTGCTTATACCATCTGTTAATGAGTCATTTTTTAAATTGCTGACATGACACAAAACCTGCTGGTGCTCTGAGCAGCTGCAGTATTTAAAATGCTGATGCACTATGCTTCACATTCTCGTGCAGATAAAAATGCTAACAATAAAACAGTGATAACCTTTACTGGAATGCTTTTTGACAGTATGGGGTTGATTTATGAAGCAACAGATGCTGCTTTCGACCCACTCTGCTTCAGGTCCACCTGAAGCGGAAGTTAAAAAGCAGCAGTTGTGGCAGCATTGCACAAGCATTTCATGAGAAATGCTTTTGCAATGATAAATACCGACAGCGTATGCTTTTGGCATTTATTGATATGGGGCGGACATGACCTGCTACAGCGGATCATGTCCTCTCACACTATAATAAATTGGCCCCTTTATCTATATAGTAAATATGTTTCTATTCAAATATGTAATTCATCTATGTGCATTAAAATCTTTACTAGAATTGCCCTTTAACTTTTAAAGCAAAAAATATATTTAGCACCACTTGTAATCTGGCCCAAAATGTATTGATACTTAAAGACATATTTATGGGGCAATTTTTCCTTTTCTAAATTTCACAGTTAAGAGGTCTTTATAAACCCCAGACAACACTATTTGACTTATTACCAAGCACACGTTTTTGAATATAACATTGGTTTTGCACATGTGACAAACACACAAGGCCTTTAACCTGAAACAAAATTGCAAGTTTAACCTCACAGATTCCAATTTCATGTTGTTTTTGTCTTGAGGAATTTCAACTGGTTGTTCAGAAATTATTATCTGCCGAAAAAAATTGCAATATTTAAGCCAACCCATTTGTCCCATTTGCTGATTGACATTTGTACAAAATTCTATTTGTACTTTTATATTTCTGAGTTTTTCAAAGAGTGGGTTGAATAGGAAAATTCCTTGAGCTGGAAGGCTGCTTTCCTGGGCGTGTTTTAAGTTCGCTAACAATCATTTTGTTATCTTTGTACACTTGTAGATCTCACTGATGTATCTGCTGTTGAAATGTTTTCAAAATTCACAATACACTTATTTAACTTACAGAAACGTAATGTATGCTAAGTTAAACTTAGTAAAACCATTTTAGTTTAATTTGCAGCTGCATCAAACTGGAATTTATATTAGTGCAAGGTTGTTCCCAGTAAAAGGGACAGTGAACACCTTAGAATTAAACTTTTCTAGGTGACTTTGTTTTTGTTTTGTTTTTAAAGCACTCACATCTTCTTTGCTGCAATTGTTTTTCAGAGGCCATAACCACTTGTCTTATTTGGACAAGACAGTACTGGAGTAGACACAAATAGCCACAGTCATTTTGTTGACATTTTGTTCAATATCCATTATTTTGCTTATCCTTATCATCTCTGCTGAATCCAAGTATGAACAGATTTGTGTCAAGTTTAGGATTGTGAAGTCTACAGTGTCCAATTCCCAACCATTTTCAAACTTAAATTCCAGAAAGAATGGACTAAATAAATAAAGTATGTTTTGCATACAATATTTAAACCTTTTATATTAAAATTCCAAAGTGTTTGCTGTTCTTTTAACCTCATACTTCCTTGTAAGATTCTGCATTCCAGAAAGCTTCATTGCTATGTGTGGCATCTCATATCTCTCTGGGGCTTCCAGGGCCCATTCTCTTTTTTAGAGCATTGTGTGAGGTCTGCTGCAAAATTTATTTCCAAGCTAAAGACATTTTGAGAATCAGGCCCTAAGTCTCCAGTATACTTCAATTCTGGGTGAATTTACTGCTGAGCAGTAGTAGCTTGCTCAAAGGCCTCCATTATATATTACAAAGATAACAGCAAGGCAGATGTTTAATTGCACAGTACCACCCTTTTTAGCAACAGTTCACAGAAAAAAATATTTTTAAAGGCAATTTGCATAAAACTTCTCTTCCTAGAGAACATCCATATGTATTTGGCAGCATTCACTGCCATATTGAGATCCATAACCTATGCATGGTGCCTTTTGTTAAGCAGACAGCATGATCCTCTAGGGTATTAATGTCACAAGCAGTATCTGCTTTATTTTCTTATCCTGAAAATAGTTTATTTATGCAAGCAGACTGTTTCACAAACAAACAGCAGCTATAGTCAAAATCTCTGTCTTATTACTGACTATTCTAAACATAAACATCCCTAATCCAGGGTACAAAGATAACAACAGAAAATGTATAGATAGTTTCACCTGACTTGACCTAGTTTACACTGCACTGTCCAGTTCTCAGCAAGCCAAACTTTCTAGCAAAACATATGCAGCCTAAATCTCAGAGCTTGCTACTAAGTAATTATTAAGAGGTGATGGTATAGAGGCTGAGGAGGATACTGGGTCCTACAAACTTGCCTTCTACTACACTAGTATGTAGAAACACAGTTGAAGGCCCTATTTATCAAGCGGTCAACTCATTTATACAGTAATTAACCATATTTGAATGAAAAAAAAAATGGCCCAGATTACAAGGGGAGTACTAATGATAGCACGGGCTGCAATATCAGTATCCCTGGGCCATGCTAAAATTAGCGATTAAATTGATATTACAAGTCCATGGTAAAACAGATTTAATATGAAAGGTTGAGCTCAGCTGACATTGCTTTAACAAGCCCTTTATTTTCAATGGAGATAGACACTATGCTAAATATTGCTCATTTTACAAGCCAAACATAATGGCTTGCGCTCAAGTTAATTAATGTGACCTAAGACCTGAAGTAAAGTGTTAGGATTTAAATAAAAAATACACAAAAACACATGTAAAACATATTAAAAACATATTAAAATAAAGTATTACACTCATATATAAGAAACATAGAAACATAGAAACATAGAAACATAGAAACATAGAAACATAGAAACATAGAAACATAGATATTGACGGCAGATAAGAGCCATAGGCCCAGCAAGTCTGCCCCACCTTACCTAACAGTATAAACTTATCTAGTTCGTAGGATAGCCCTATGCTTGTCCCATGCATTTTTAAAGTCCCCCACAGTGTTTGTTGCTACTACCTCTTGAGGAAGTTTATTCCATAAATCAATCACTCTTTCTGTAAAGAAGTGCTTCCTCAAATTACTCCTGAATCTACTACCCTTTAGCTTGAGCTCATGACCCCTTGTTCTTGAATTTTCCATTTTATGTAAAATACCCACAGCCTCAGTTTTACTAAACCCTTTAATGTACTTGAAAGTTGCTATCATATCACCTCTTTCCCTTCTCTCCTCTAAGCTATACATATTTAGGTCATTGAGCCTATCCTGGTAAGTTTTATTTTTTAGACCATGTACCATTTTGGTAGCCCTCCTTTGCACAGATTCAAGTTTGTTAATATCCTTCTGAAGATATGGCCTCCAGAACTGCACACAATACTCAAGATGAGGCCTAACTAATGATCTATAAAGTGGCATAAGAACCTTACTATTTCTGCTGCAAATACCTCTACCAATACATCCAAGCATTCTGCTAGCCTTACTCGCTGCCTTACTACATTGTTTACTAAGTTTTAAATCATCTGAAATAATAATTCCCAAGTCCTGTTCCTCGTCTGTAACAGTCAGTAAAGTGTCATTGAGTCTGTAATTAACATTTGGATTTTTCTTCCCTAAATGCATTATTTTACACTTTGCTGTGTTAAACTTTAGATCCCAGTCGTTTGTCCAATCCTCCAATTGTTGTATATCACTTCTCATTTTGTCTACCCCCCCTGGAACATCCACTCTGTTGCAAATTTTTGTATCATCTGCAAAGAGACATACTTTCCCCTGTAGCCCTTTGCTGATATCGCAGATAAATATGTTAAACAAAACAGGCCCCAGAACTGACCCCTGAGGAACACCACTAGTAACAGCCACCTCTGCTGAATGAACTCCATTTACTAAGACACTTTGTTTTCTGTCCTTAAGCCAGCATTCCACCCAGTTCACAATTTTTGAATCTAGACCAAGGAGATATAGTTTGTGAATAAGTTTATTGTGTGGGACGGTGTCAAATGCTTTGCTGAAATCTAGATATGCTACATCAACTGCTCCTCCCTTGTCTAATACTTTTGTTACATAATCAAAGAAGTCAATTAGATTAGTCTGACATGATCTCCCTGAAGTAAAACCATGCTTAATAAAAACTATTATTATGTAAAAGCTATAATATTTTATATTGAAAAAAGTTTTAACAAAGGTTAAAAAGGGATTTGGTATAAGACTAGGGTGCATATTTATCAATGTGCGAGCTATCATGATACAAAGTAACGTATCATGTCCGCTGCACATTGATAAATGCCGACAGCATACACTGTCAGCATTTATCATTGCACCAGCAGTTCTTGTGAACTGCTGGTGCAATGCCGACCACTGCTGATTCGCGGCCAATCGGCCGCTAGCAGGGAATGTCAATCAACCTAATCATAATCGAATGGGTTGCTTTCTGTCTGCGGCCTCAGAACAGGCAGACAAGTTATGGAGCAGCGGTCTTTAAACTGCTGCTTCATAACTTCTGTTGGCTCGCCAGAAACAAGGGGCATCAAGCTCCATACAGAGCTTGATAAATATGCCCCAATGTGTTTGCCTCGGAGGGGCTCAAAACTATATAAATATAAATCTCTGTTTTTTTGTGAATAATAAAGGGAAAGATTTTTTAGTGTGCCGCATAAAATTCTATAGCGGAAAGGGAACTAGTCCGGTTGTAATATTCAAATTCTATATATTATAGCATGAAAGCGTATTTTTTTACATATCCAAATCTCAGTTTATCATTGAGGTATGTGCTCACCCTTCCAATCTGACAAAGTATACATCTTTTTCGGATCTATATACAGACTGAATCTGCTGTGATATACACATATTAGGCTGTTTGCTGTGCCACACTGCACTAAATAAAAGCAAAGGTTGGCAGTGACTCAAGAGCTCGGATCCAGTGAGCCATGCACACAGTGATACCAGACTTCCAGGTTCACCACTACGAGGTTCCAGCGAGCTGACCAATGAATGTGTCAGTCAGCTTGTCTACACCTAACTACCCTGGGTGCCACCACAAATCGTGAGTGTGGTTCTTTGTCTCAAGAACAACGTTATCTTTACACACATGGCTATGCTATGAGGAACCCCTTCTCTCCTTTTATCTTTCATAATCAGATTAACCTCTGCACCTGTGGTTACAAGTGGAGCAGCCTCTATATAATTACCAAGACTATTTTCACATTATAGATTTTGGGACTTATTGTTTTTATCTCTTTATTCCATATGTCCACATATTTTTAGGTAACATTTTTTATATTGTGCCATTTTACTATTTACTGTTAGCATAAATTGAATATTTCTTTTAACACTATGAGGCCTATTTATCAAATGTCTGTCGGACCTGATCCGACAGTGCGGATCAGGTCCGACAGACATTGCTGAATGTGGAGAGCAATAGGCTCTCCTTATTCAGCATTACACCAGCAGCTCTTGGTGCAACGCCGCCCCCTGAAGACTCACGGCCAATCGGCCACCAGCAGGGGATGTCAATCAATCTAACCGTACTCAATGAATTCCGGCGATCTCTGTCCACCTGCTCAGAGCAGGCGGATAGGGTTATGGAGCAGCAGTCTTTAGACTGCTGCTTCATTATTATTATTATTATTAATATAATTTATTTGTATAGCGCCGCCAAATTCCGTAGAGCTGAGTACAATGATAGGGGTATACAATGACAAAGATTTGTGATAAAATACAAGCCATAACAAAACTAAACAAATCTAGCACAGGAGGAAGAGGGCCCTGCTCCGGAGAGCTCACAGTCTATAGGTTTAGGGTGCAGAGACATAAGGTTGGGGTAGCTTGTTACATCGGTTGTATTTGCAGCAGTGAGTCAGGCAGTTCATGTACATGTATTAGTTTGGTTCGGATGCGGGATGGAGGAGAGATGGTAATCCTCTCTGAATAGGTGGGTTTTCAAGGATCTTCTGAAGCTATACAAGGTTGGAGACAGTCTAATGGAGTGGGGTAGAGAGTTCCAGAGGACAGGAGCAGCATGTGCAAAGTCTTGGAGGCGGGAGTGGGATGTAGAGATAACAGGAGTGTAGAGACTTAGGTCAGAGGTTGATCAAAGAGGATGGGATGGGGAATATTTCACGATGAGAGAGGAAATATAGTTGGGAGTTAGACTGTTTAGTGCTTTGTAGGTTAGGGTTAATACTTTAAATTGTATTCTGGAGTGTATGGGGAGCCAGTGTAGAGACTGGCAGAGCGGAGCAGCTGATGTAAATCGTCGACTTAGGTGGATGAGTCTAGCAGAAGCATTCATAATAGATTGGAGGGATGAGAGGCAGTGTTTTGGAAGGCCATTTAAGAGTAGATTGCAATAATCAATGCGTGACAGGATAAGGGAATGAATAAGTATTTTTGTAGTTTTTTGAGTAAGGAAGGGACGAATTCTAGAAATGTTGCGTAGGTGTGAACGGCAGGATTTGGTAAGCGTTTGTATATGTGGGTTGAATGTGAGTCTAGTGTGACCCCAAGGCAGCGGACCTGGGGTGAGGTGTTGAGAATAGAGTCTCCAACCATCAGAGAAATGTCAGGTGTCGTATGTCTGCTGTTTCTGGCGAGCCTGCAGGCTTGCCAGAAACACGGGCCCTCAAGCTCCGTTCGGAGCTTGATAAATGGGTCTTTTTATATTTTCATTAGTGGTTAATTATAGCCCCAATTTTAAGTACCGCACAATCCATATATCATATTTCATTTTATATTATCTTCAAGAGAACTTTATCTTTCACTCTAACTTTCATATTTTAGTAGAGGCTGTGCGCCACCAAGAAAAAGTTATATTACTTTTTCCTAGTGCTTAACAGAAATCAGCACACCTGAGACTTTTGCTTGTGCACTAAATTTTTACTTTCAACTTGTAATACATACCAACGCTAACATGGGAGCACTATTGATTTACCTTGAGCGCAGCAAGCCCTCTATAGTTATAAAAATGTATGGCTTCATTTGTAACCAAGGTCACTGTCTTTGCAAATATGAGGCAATGCAAGGTATATACCGGAAACATTTTAGAATGTTGTTTTCTTGGAAAGATTCCTTTCCATGTATTATCCAAACCTGCTCTTGCTTAGCTCAGATATAGTTATGACCTGGGGTGGTAGATAAATGATATCTGAAAAATGTAGTATAACATGAAATTATAAATGAACTAAACTACCACCCATTTAAAATATCTATTAAAAATAACTTAATTTACAAAAACAGAAATCAAAATTATTATATTTAAACAGTATATTAATAGCAATAAATAAACCGATGTGAAAGTAGCTCCAAATAATATTTTAAGAGGTCTTATATAGAAAGAAGACTTCAAATTATGCATTACTTGTCTACAATTTTCAGTCTCAGAAGGAGAATTTACTGATGGGAGTATTTTAGGGCCCCTAGGTCTTTAATTTGTTGCTCAGCCTGTCTGGGTTTTAAAAACAAGCAGAATATGTTCAATTTTTTTCATAAATACATATTTATTTTTATATATATATATATATATATATATATATATATATATATATATATATATATATATATATATACAGGGAGTGCAGAATTATTAGGCAAGTTGTATTTTTGAGGATTAGTTTTATTATTGAACAACAACCATGTTCTCAATTAACCCAAAAAACTCATTAATATCAAAGCTGAATAGTTTTAGAAGTAGTTTTTAGTTTGTTTTTAGTTATAGCTATTTTAGGGGGATATCTGTGTGTGCAGGTGACTATTACTGTGCATAATTATTAGGCAACTTAACAAAAAACAAATATATACCCATTTCAATTATTTATTTTTACCAGTGAAACCAATATAACATCTCAACATTCACAAATATACATTTCTGACATTCAAAAACAAAACAAAAACAAATCAGTGACCAATATAGCCACATTTCTTTGCAAGGACACTCAAAAGCCTGCCATTCATGGATTCTGTCAGTGTTTTGATCTGTTCACCATCAACATTGCGTGCAGCAGCAACCACAGCCTCCCAGACACTGTTCAGAGAGGTGTACTGTTTTCCCTCCTTGTAAATCTCACATTTGATGATGGACCACAGGTTCTCAATGGGGTTCAGATCAGGTGAACAAGGAGGCCATGTCATTAGATTTTCTTCTTTTATACCCTTTCTTGCCAGCCACGCTGTGGAGTACTTGGACGCGTGTGATGGAGCATTGTCCTGCATTAAAATCATGTTTTTCTTGAAGGATGCAGACTTCTTCCTGTACCACTGCTTAAAGAAGGTGTCTTCCAGAAACTGGCAGTAGGACTGGGAGTTGAGCTTGACTCCATCCTCAACCCGAAAAGGCCCCACAAGCTCATCTTTGATGATACCAGCCCAAACCAGTACTCCACCTCCACCTTGCTGGCGTCTGAGTCGGACTGAAGCTCTCTAACCTTTACCAATCCAGCCACGGGCCCATCCATCTGGCCCATCAAGACTCACTCTCATTTCATCAGTCCATAAAACCTTAGAAAAATCAGTCTTGAGATATTTCTTGGCCCAGTCTTGACGTTTCAGCTTGTGTGTCATGTTCAGTGGTGGTCGTCTTTCAGCCTTTCTTACCTTGGCCATGTCTCTGAGTATTGCACACCTTGTGCTTTTGGGCACTCCAGTGATGTTGCAGCTCTGAAATATGGCCAAACTGGTGGCAAGTGGCATCTTGGCAGCTGCACGCTTGTCTTTTCTCAGTTCATGGGCAGTTATTTTGCGCCTTGGTTTTTCCACACGCTTCTTGTGACCCTGTTGACTATTTTGAATGAAATGCTTGATTGTTCGATGATCACGCTTCAGAAGCTTTGCAATTTTAAGAGTGCTGCATCCCTCTGCAAGATATCTCACTATTTTTTACTTTTCTGAGCCTGTCAAGTCCTTCTTTTGACCCATTTTGCCAAAGGAAAGGAAGACGCCTAATAATTATGCACACCTGATATAGGGTGTTGATGTCATTAGACCACACCCCTTCTCATTACAGAGATGCACATCACCTAATATGCTTAATTGGTAGTAGGCTTTCGAGCCTATACAGCTTGGAGTAAGACAACATGCATAAAGAGGATGATGTGGTCAAAATACTCATTTGCCTAATAATTCTGCACTCCCTGTATATATATATATATATATATATATATATTTAAAATATTTTTAAGGTAATATATTTATATGTATATATATATATATATATATATATATATATATATATATATATATATAAAAATAACCCCAATTCCAAAAAAGTTGGAACTGTATGGAAAATGCAAAAAACAAACAAACAAGAAGAGTCATTTGAAAAATCAATTCATTGTGAACAATATTAAAAAGACATTATTAACACATTATTTGAGGTTTTACTTTGAGAATTTAATGTATTTTTGTTTTTTAAAATAATAGCTAATCTCAAATCTGATGACTGCAACACATTCCAAAAAGTTGGGACAGGGGCAATTTAGGACTAATAGCGATGTGACAAGTTGAAATAAGAAGGTGATGTGAAACAGGTGAGGCAATCATGTTATCATAGTATACAAGGAGGACCCAAAAAAGGTCTAGTCCTTCAAGAGCAAGGATGGGTCGAGGCTCGCCCATCTGCCAACAGATGCATAGCAAATAATTCAACACTTTGAGAACAACATTCTTCAAAGACGAATCGGTAGGATTTGGGGAATTTCACCTTCTATAGTGCACAATATAATTAAAAGATTCAAGTAATCTGGTTAAATCTGGGTGTGTAAAGGGCAAGGCTGAAACCACTTCTGAATGTGCATGATCCCTCAGACGTCACTGTCCCAAAAACCGTCCTTAGTCTGTGATGGATATTCTGACATGGACTCAGGAGTACTTTGGTAAACCTTTGTCAGTCAACACCATTCGCTGCTGCATCCACAGATGCAAGTTAAGGTTTTTCTATGCAAAGCAGAAGCCATCAATCAACACAGTACAGAAGTGCAGTCAACTTCTCTGGGCTCAGTCTCATCTGAGATGGACAGTAGCACAGTGGAATCAAAATTTCAAATAGTTTTTTGAAAAAACAGTTGTCGTGTTCTCCGGGCCAAATAAGAAAAGGACCATCCAAGCTGTTATCAGTGTCAGGTTCCTCATCCTGAGGAAACAGCCACATAATGGCTGAGAAAGGCGTAGCTTTTAATAAAGTATATATTTTTTATCTATACACTTGCTGCTGTTTTTTGGTGATATTTGTCATCCCTGAACTCTTTGGGAGTTTTTTTGTAACCTGCTGAACCCTTGGAATCAGTCAGCTGGGCGGCTGAGAAGCTCCAGCCTTTTTTGATTGCCCCTGGAGGTTCTTTAGAACATGTAAGTGTGCTTATCTCCATAATACACACACCCTTGTACCAAATTGTGCTGGGCTATGTTGGCTCTGTCTCCCTGTATATAGGAACACCTTGGAATCTACAAGTGGAGACACCCCTTTGAATATATGGCTGTTCATATCCAGTTAGCTGTGCAACTGTGAGGTTCCAGTCTGCTTGTTTGCACCCTCAGGTGTTGTCCGTTTGTGAGTATCTATGTTGCTTACCTGTATCCATTCTGTGTATATGGTATTAGGCCATTGGGCACCTCTGTCTTCTTCTCTCCGAGACCATTTGTATTATCAGGATCCTGACCCTCCTATGACAGAGAGCTGACCATTTCGGTTTTTTTTGGAGTATTCTCCTCCTTCTGGACTTTGTTTGTATGGACTATAATTTGCATGCTTATAATTGTTTTTAAGTATTATTTTTTATATGTTGCTGTTCTATATGATATTATTCATCTGTTAAGAGCGCTCCTGGAGGATTGGTGTGTCTAGTACACATTATATCTTCTTTTTATCATATATATATATATATATATATATATATATATGTGTGTGTGTGTACATATGTATTTATGTGGTTATATGTGTATATATGTCTGAAAATACATATATACACATTTAGATACATAATTAGATCTGTATACAAATATACATATATCTATACATACATATACATATTTAGATGTATATATATACAGGGAGTGCAGAATTATTAGGCAAATGAGTATTTTGACCACATCATCCTCTTTATGCATGTTGTCTTACTCCAAGCTGTATAGGCTCGAAAGCCTACTACCAATTAAGCATATTAGGTGATGTGCATCTCTGTAATGAGAAGGGGTGTGGTCTAATGACATCAACACCCTATATCAGGTGTGCATAATTATTAGGCAACTTCCTTTCCTTTGGCAAAATGGGTCAAAAGAAGGACTTGACAGGCTCAGAAAAGTCAAAAATAGTGAGATATCTTGCAGAGGGATGCAGTACTCTTAAAATTGCAAAGCATCTGAAGCGTGATCATCGAACAATCAAGCGTTTCATTCAAAATAGTCAACAGGGTCGCAAGAAGCGTGTGGAAAAACCAAGGCGCAAAATAACTGCCCATGAACTGAGAAAAGTCAAGCGTGCAGCTGTCAAGATGCCACTTGCCACCAGTTTGGCCATATTTCAGAGCTGCAACATCACTGGAGTGCCCAAAAGCACAAGGTGTGCAATACTCAGAGACATGGCCAAGGTAAGAAAGGCTGAAAGACGACCACCACTGAACAAGACACACAAGCTGAAACGTCAAGACTGGGCCAAGAAATATCTCAAGACTGATTTTTCTAAGGTTTTATGGACTGATGAAATGAGAGTGAGTCTTGATGGCCCAGATGGATGGGCCCGTGGCTGGATTGGTAAAGGTTAGAGAGCTTCAGTCCGACTCAGACGCCAGCAAGGTGGAGGTGGAGTACTGGTTTGGGCTGGTATCATCAAAGATGAGCTTGTGGGGCCTTTTCGGGTTGAGGATGGAGTCAAGCTCAACTCCCAGTCCTACTGCCAGTTTCTGGAAGACACCTTCTTCAAGCAGTGGTACAGGAAGAAGTCTGCATCCTTCAAGAAAAACATGATTTTAATGCAGGACAATGCTCCATCACACGCGTCCAAGTACTCCACAGCGTGGCTGGCAAGAAAGGGTATAAAAGAAGAAAATCTAATGACATGGCCTCCTTGTTCACCTGATCTGAACCCCATTGAGAACCTGTGGTCCATCATCAAATGTGAGATTTACAAGGAGGGAAAACAGTACACCTCTCTGAACAGTGTCTGGGAGGCTGTGGTTGCTGCTGCACGCAATGTTGATGGTGAACAGATCAAAACACTGACAGAATCCATGGATGGCAGGCTTTTGAGTGTCCTTGCAAAGAAATGTGGCTATATTGGTCACTGATTTGTTTTTGTTTTGTTTTTGAATGTCAGAAATGTATATTTGTGAATGTTGAGATGTTATATTGGTTTCACTGGTAAAAATAAATAATTGAAATGGGTATATATTTGTTTTTTGTTAAGTTGCCTAATAATTATGCACAGTAATAGTCACCTGCACACACAGATATCCCCCTAAAATAGCTATAACTAAAAACAAACTAAAAACTACTTCCAAAACTATTCAGCTTTGATATTAATGAGTTTTTTAGGTTCATTGAGAACATGGTTGTTGTTCAATAATAAAATTAATCCTCAAAAATACAACTTGCCTAATAATTCTGCACTCCCTGTATATATATATATATATATATATATATATATATATATATATATATATATATATGTATCTCTATGTTAAAGCTCTTGACCTGTCTTTTTTTCTAATACCTGAGACCTCATATCTTTAAGCCCTCATAACTTTTTTTGTGCAATTTTTTTGAATAATTTTTATTAGCTGTATTTTGTGACACTTTTTTGTTTCATTGAAACAGTTTCTCTGAAGATGCGTTAATCATTCTAGTGTAAATTGCGATTGCGCTTGAGTGATTGCATTTACTTTTAACTTGTAATATGAGCGGTAAACCTGACGCTTGCAATTACCCGGGATAAACCACTTTTCGCTAGCACATAACTGTCAGTGCTCGTAATCTAGCCCTTAATAAAGTATATAATTTTCCACAGGTTATGTGAAATATTTACCATTAAAACTTGTTGAGTGGATTGAATAAGTGGCTGATTTATTTTAATAAATTTTTTGCCTGGTATCCAGTTTGCCGGAGCTTTTTTAAATAGAGGGCTATAACCAGAGCTGATGGGAGCTCTGCATCATGTGAGTAGAAACTCTACAATGTAAAAGTGTGCTCAATTATATTGAAAGCAGAATAACGCTACGGATGTACCTGTTTCTTATTCTCTTTGAGGTTGATCCTGGAATCCCCAAAGGAGATGGATTTGGACTCTTCGTTAAGGGCTCTTTAACATTTTTTGTTTCCAATCCTTTTTCTGTATCATATATTATTAGTGGTTTGGTATTAACACATTTTTATTTATATATTTATATTATATTCACTAGTGTTTTATTTTTATTGCACATTTGGTTACATTTTAGTCACACTAACGCTTCTCTTATCAGAAATTAATCACTGAATTGCAAGATATCTGTATACAATTGTGTTTTGAAAGCATTTAAAACTGTCATTTTGAAGGCCACATTTGCTTTCCAGGGATGCACACCTTGGAAAAGCCTTTTTATGTGTTGTTTATCATATTTCCTTTGCTGTGGTCATATGAGCTCCTGCATATATCAAGCAATCAAACAGCACAGAAAATACACCAGCTACAATTTTTATATTTAAATTACAGGAAAGAAATGCAATATAAATAATGAAAGATAGCTGCAAAACGATTTCACTATGCACAATTAAATAATTATGAGAAAATATATAGTGAGTTTACTCTACCTTTAATTAATTCAATATATAACTGCAAATCAATTGGATAAGTACTGAAAAATGTGTTTATTTTAATTATTTAATACCAAATGTCATTATTTTACCACCATTTGATAAGATAAGAAGCAAAGGTTGAAAATCCAATATTGTGTTAATAATACTTTTCTTTTAAACAACACAATATCTACAACTATTGTGTGGAACCTTTACAGTTCAGATAGAGGATACAATTTTTAAAAAGTTTCCAATTTACTTCTATTATCAATTTCTTTTCATTCTCATGTTATTCTTTGTTGAAGAGATAGTTAGGTAGGTAGCGTGCACATGCCTGAAGCACTACACAACAGGAAATGGTGCTGCCATCTAGTGTCCCTGCTAATGTAAAACATTGATGCGAAACTGCTACTATGTAGTGCTGCAGACACGTGCACACTCTTGAGCTTACATTTCTGCTTTTCCACAAAGGATAACAAGAAAACTAAGAAAATTTGATAATAGAAGTAAACTAGAAAGTTGTTTAAAATATTATGTTCTATGTAAATCATGAAAGAAAAAAATTGGATTTTATGTCCCTTTAAGGATTTATGATCTGCATGAGGCTAGAAATAATGGGATACTTGTATAGCGCACAACCTCATCGACCCGCGGCACTGATAACAGGTATTATTATTAGCCAACTTACTGGTACCCATTTTACAGACCTACCGATGAAAGGCTGAGTGGACCTTGCCGGGATTGAACCTGCAACCCTTGGGTTGCCACAGATCTCTGTAACAGTGCATTAGCACGATGAGCTATCTGCTCGGCTTAGTGGAAAGGATAGTTTCATATCTTTTCATTCTTCAAGAGGTTCATACTAAAGTCTGGAGTCACGTAAGGGTAGCAGCTACCTAACTGACATTGTAGTACAAGAAACAAGAAATTAAAAGGAGCACTGACAAATGAAGACAAAGTGTCCCAACAGCCAGCAGAGATTTAAATGTTGAGTGTTTACTATAAGAAGTTAAGGTTGGTAGAAAACAAAAAGACTCTGAAATAGATAAATAGCAGTTACCAGAGAGCAGAGGAAATGACTAAACTATCCTAGAGAGGTTTGGCATATCTAAAATAAAAGGTACTGAAAACTAAGATTTCAGCCATGCTTGAGTAATAATAATAATAATAATAATAAAGCATACTCATACTGGCTTGAAATGAAAACTAAATTAAGGAATAGTATATTAAAAAGTAATATTTCTTCAACTATGGAGACCATGTGATATGAAGCACAAGCCTCAAAAGCATGCTTCCTCATACACTGGGGCCGATTTACAAAAGTCTGGTGGGACATGATACGATGTAGCATATAATGTCCGCCGCACAGAGATAAATTCCCGACAGCATATGCTGTCAGCATTTATAATTGCACAAGCAGTTCTGTTGAACTGCTTGTGCAATGCCGCCCCTGCAGATTCGAGGCAAATCGTCCTCTAGCAGAGGGTGTCAATTAGCCCGATCGTATAGGATCGGGCGGATTGAACACCGCAGCCTCAGAGGCAGCGGATAAGCTATGGAGCAGCAGTCTTTAGACCACTGCTTCATAACTACTGTTTCCGGCGAGCCTAAAGGCTTGCGCGGAAACAGGGGCATCAAGCTCCATTCAGAGCTTGATAATTCTGCCCCTATATCTTTAAGAATTATATGTTATCTCTTTTAGATTCTGTAATTGGAAGGAAAAATAAACACCTCCACCAGCAACAATAATAATAAATAATAATAATAATTCATAGTAACATAAAGTGGAATTGTAGGCAAGTTAATTCCTGCGCAACAATGGAATGATTTTGACCGAGGATGTCATGTTGTTGTTGTTATTATTATTATTTTATTTGTAATGTTTCACCAGATTCTACAGAAGTATACAGGGCATGTAATAAATACAGACAAGACTGAAAGACATAATAGGACAGAAGAATTTAAGTGCTCTGCTCCCAGCAGAGTATACCATCAATCAATACATCTATATGCATTTTATAGAAAACAATAAACATAGATACACCATGTCAAAACAATAAAATATGTTAATCTATGGCAACTGCCACCTTTATAACAGTAGCTATTCTCATCTATTTTGTGCATTTTGAAATTCTATGGTTCAAGAATATATTGTTCTATAATAACATATTTGTGAATTTCATTGTAGAGGTTGAGAATCTATAGAGCACATATTGAATGGAAGTATTGGGTATTAAATGTCCTTGAGCATTAAAGCTTTTTCAGCAAACATTTTAATGGTGTATCAAAAGAGAGTCATCTGTAAAAAAAATATTCTCTGCCTGTTTACAACAAAAGGATAGTTTGCTGTACTTTGAATCATTTTGTTAAGGCTCTCAGTACCAATACTGGAATAAGCATGTGAAATGATATCTGACAATTAGCAAAGAGAGCACTCAAGTAAAAGAAATAACATTAGAAATGTATAAGATGTATGTATAACTCATGACAATAGGAATGTGTATCTCTTGTTGAAATATTACTATGATTGGGGATAGGACAGGGCAGTGGGATAGTGGGGTAGAGAGAAAATAAATTACTTTACATCTCACCCACTTTGCAGTCTATTTAACAAGTGAATCTGAGCCTATATATTCCCCCCTATATGCAGTCTATTTAGCAAGTGAATGAGAGCCTACATCTTCCCCTCTATATAGTCTATTCAGCAAGTGAATGTGAGTCAAAATATCCCCCTCTATATAGTCTATTCAGCATGTGAATGTGAGTCAAAATCTCCCTCTCTAAGCAG
Source organism: Bombina bombina (assembly GCF_027579735.1). Taxonomy (NCBI): domain Eukaryota; kingdom Metazoa; phylum Chordata; class Amphibia; order Anura; family Bombinatoridae; genus Bombina; species Bombina bombina. Next base: position 929,641,237 of record NC_069501.1, on the reverse strand, counting down.
TCTATTCAGCATGTGAATGTGAGTCAACATCTCCCCCTCTTGCAGTCCATTCAGCAGGTGAATGTGAGTCTACATCTCACCATCTATGCAGTCTATTCAGCAAGTTAATGTGAGTCTACATCTCACCCTTTATATAGTCTATTCAGCAAGTGAATGTGAGCCTACATCTCATCCTCTATACAGTCCATACAGCAAGTGAATGTGAGCCTACATCTCATCCTCTATACAGTCTATACAGCAAGTGAATGTGAGCCTATGGGGTAGATTTATCATACTGTATGTTAGACGGACATGATCTGCTGTAGCAGATCATGTCCACTAAGCATACACTGTCGGCATTTAACATTGCACAAACATTTCTAGAATTGGGGTTGCAGGCCCCTGCAGCTTGCACCTGAGTAAACTGGAAGGTGCTGGACAGTATTTGACTTTTTCTACAAGCATTTCTAGTGAAATGATTGTGCAATGCCGCCCCCTGTACATTCGCGGCCAATCGGCCACTAGCAGGGGGTGTCAATCATCCCAATCGTATCTGATTGGGATGATTGCTGTCCGCACCCGTGGTGGATGAGTTAAGGAGCCGCTGTCTTACGACCGCTGCTTCTTAACTTAAGTTTCCGGCAAGCCAGAAACTTTGAGGGTAGATTGCAGCATCCGTTGCTTGTTAAATCTCTCCCTCTATGCAGTCTATTCAGCAAGTGAATGTGAGCCTACATCTCCCCCTCTATACACTCTATTCAGCAAGTGAATGTAAGTCTACATCTCACCCTGTATGCAGTCTATTCAGCAAGTAAATGTGAGCCTACATCTTCCCCTCTATGCAGTCTATTAAGCAAGTGAATGTGAGCCTACATCTCCCCCTCTATGCAGTCTATTCAGCAAGTAAATGTAAGTCTACATCTCACCCTGTGTAAGGAATACCCCTTTAAGGAAATCAAATTACAGATATTAATGTGATGTGTATTTTGATTTGGATGATTTTTATCTATGTTAAATAATAAAGTTAATTTGTATCACCACTGAATTAAATTACCCAATTGATTTAAGGTAATCACTTTTTAGTGGTGGAATTATTATAGAATGATTTGTTATTAATAACCAATATCTTGTGTTTGGTACTGTTATGAGAAACAACGGTAATGAAAAGGTTAAGACCCAGGTAGTAATTACTGAACAGATCTTATTCAACAGTTAGCACTAGGAGTTTAAGAGAGATTTAAACATATTAACTTATTTAGCAGAGAATTAGAGAGGTATCACAGTTCCGTTAAGATGTTATAATTCTTTCAGTATAATACAGTTCATAGCTTTGAGGGGTTTAGATATTACTCGGTACCTTGCTTAAATGCTGTAACCGGAGCTTGTTTGTTCCTCGCCTCTGCAAGGGGGATCTCTGCCGATGCGGCTCTGGTGATTGCGCTAAACCGGAAGTACCGGTATGTTGTCCAAGCGCTTCTGGGAAATGTAGTCCAGATCCTTGTGAATAGGAAAAACGAGAAAGGTGAGTATTATACTTGCGTTTAACAAATCTAGTGCTGATAAGCAATTGCCAGGTTGAGGTTCTTATTCCTTGTGGGGTTGAATTTAGACAGAGGAATTTAGCGGAATCCAGTCCTTCTGTTTGAGCTGATACTTCACACAGTTGTCCTGTGCTGAGACGAAAGTTTCCTTCCCTAGAATTTGAGAAAGAGGCTTGGTTCTCCAGGTGTTCGTATGAGACGAATTAGAATAAGTAAGCAATGCTGCTTAGTTGCTGAAGTAATTTAAAGGGGAATTTGCCAATAGGAGAGTGTCATGAAGGAAATGCCTTAAAGATATAGTAACCCTTACAGGACCCCCCTCTCAAGGAAGCTGTACCACAGCTGCAGGACGAGGTCTATCAGGGTGACGGCGGTGAAAAGCAGAGATCAACGTAGGCGCCCTAATATTAGCAGCAGGCTCCCATGAATCTTCATCAGAAGAAAAATTCTTCCATCGAATCAGGTACTGCAAAGAACCCCGACGCAATCTGGAATCCAGAATAGAATTGACCTCAAACTCATCCGGATCCAGTAGGACTGATGGAGGTGTAAGAAGAACATCTGCGACCCTCTGATCCCTGTAAGGCTTCAAAAGTGATACATGTATAGATGGATGTATCCGGAGGCTGTCTGGGAGATCAAGAATGACAGCGTTCTGATTAACTATTCTTTTGATACGGTAAGGACCAATGAAGAGAGTTGCCAATTTCTTGCTGGGTAATTGTAGTTTTAAGTTTTTTGTTGATAGCCAAACCTTCTCTCCTATGGAGTAGTGTGGAGGTTCTCTCCTACGTAAATCATAATACTTTTTTTTTAGTATTTTGAGAGTCCTCAATATTCTGACATATGAAGTTGAAATTGTCAATTAAAGAATTATGTAAGTCATCAACTAGAGGAAAATTCAATTCAGTATTGGAGTCCAGTAAGAAGGTGGGATGGTATCCATAATTGGCGAAGAATGGAGTGACCTTGGTTGATGTATTTACAGAGTTGTTATATGCGAATTCTGCTGTGGATATGTAATCTATCCAGTTGTCTTTATGATAGGAGCAAAAACACTGTATGTATTGCTCCAACCACTGATTTACATGTTCCACCTGTCCATTTGTTTGTGGGTGGAATGAGGTAGAAAATCTGTGGTCTATCTGAGTGAGTTTACATCATTTTGACCAAAACCTGGAGGTAAATTGAGTACCTCTATCTGTTGTATGGAAGGAATTCCGTGAAGTTTTATTATGTTGTCTAGGAATAGTTGAGCAGTTTCGGCTGAGGTAGGGAGTTTGTGGAAAGGTAAGAAATGGGCCATTTTGGTGAAAATGTTCACAACTACAAAAATTGTAGTTTGATTTTTTGATGGAGGTAGGTCTACAATGAAATCCATTGACAAATGTTGCCAGGGTTTCGTGGGTATGGGTAAAGACATGAGCAAACCATACGGGGATTTTCTCTCAGGTTTGCAAGTGCTGCATGTTATAAATGTTTGAATGTACTGTTGTACAGTTTCTCTCATTTTTGGCAACCAAAAAGACCTTTTGAGTAGTTCCAGAGTGCGTTGTATTTCTGGGTGTCCTGAGAGGGGAGTATCATGGTAATTTTGTAGGAGGGTAAGTCTCATTGAAATCGGTACATAGATCTTTTCTTTGTAAAAATAAATCCCAGATCTTTTTTGGAGGGTAGAATGATCCTGATCAATCTCTTTACTTGTTTGTGTCTTTATGTCTGACAGAAAAGAATTGGTGAGTCCAATAAATCGGTCTTTGGGTATGATGTCTGATGGAGTATCTCGGAAGTCTGGTTTTTCTGGTAATCGTGAGAGGGCGTCTGCTTTACCATTTTTGTTAGCAGGTCTATAGATAATGTTAAAGGAGAATCTTGAGAAATATAGGCTCCAACGGGCTTGTCTTGCCGATAATGTTTTATTACTTTGCAAACATTGGAGGTTTTTGTGGTCAGTGTAAATTTTGATTGAATATGTTGTACCTTCCAGAAGATGTCTCCAGTATTCTATTGCCTGTTTTATAGCTAAAAGTTCTTTTTCTCCTATTGGATAGTTCCTTTCTGCATGTGTCATTACTTTTGAGTAATAGGAGATGGGGTGTATTGGGCTGTTTAGATTTTCTTGTTGTGATGATACAGCTCCAATTGCAAAATCTGAAGAATCAACTTCTAAAATATAGTAGAATGATGGATTTGGAAATTTCAATATGGGTGCTGTAGTGAAAAGGTACTTTAAGTTTTCAAATGTTGAATCAGCTTCTGCTGTCCATTGAAAAGGGATAGAAGTACTGGTTAATCTCGATAGAGGTTTTGCAACCTTTGAAAAGTCTTTTATGAATTTCCTGTAATAATTTTAAAATCCCAGGAATCTTTGGAGGTCTTTTCTGGTTTTAGGTTTTGCCCAATTGGAAACTGCATCAACCTTTTCTTGTTGCATTTCAATACCAGTTGGAGATATGTTGTATCCAAGGAAAGTCACTTTGTCTGTGTGAAATAAATTTTTTTCTGGTTTAGCATATAATTTATGGTTTCTTAATCTACGGAGTACCTCTTGAACATGTTCTACGTGTTCTGTATAAGACCTGGAATAGATTAGGATGTCATCCAAGTAGATAACAACACTGGTGTCAAGTAAATCATGAAAAACATTGTTAATAAAGTGCTGAAAGGTGGCAGGAGCATTACACAATCCAAATGGCATAACCAGGTACTCATATAGGCCGTACCTGGTTCTAAATGCAGTAAGCCATTCATGCCCTTCTTTGATTCTAATGAGGTTGTACGCTCCTCTTAAGTCTAGCTTGGTATAGATAGTGGCTTCAGATAGACGCTCAATGAGTTCCGGTATCAGCGGTAACGGATAGCGATTTTTTACTGTTACTTTATTTAATTGCCGATAATCTATGATAGGTCTGATCCTTATTGCGTACGAAAAATATGCCGACTCCTGCAGGTGAGGTTGATGTTCTGATGAATCCTTTCCTGAGGTTTTCTTCTAAATACGTCTTAAGGTGTTCAAGCTCTGGCTGACTGAGTGGGTAGAGGTGGCCGAAAGGAATCGCCGCTCCTGGTTGTAGATCGATAGGACAGTCATATTGTCTGTGCGGTGGCAGATTTTCTGCTTCAGTCTTGCTGAATACATCCAGAAAATCTGTGTACTCTTTAGGTATAGCATGTTCTAATGTGTCTACATTTAAACACAAGTTTGTTTTGGTACAATGTTTTGAACAGTATTGTGACTTAAACTCTATTTGTGTTGGTAACCATTGGATCTGTGGATTGTGTAATTGTAACCAAGTAATTCCCAAGACTATAGAGTAGTTAGGAGAAGGTAACACATCAAAAGAAATCAACTCAGTATGACCTAAAATTGACATTTGAATAGGTATGGTTTGATGTGTTATGGGACCGGTTGTTATGGGAGAACCATCAATCACACGGACAAAAATGGGTTTAGTTTTGTTAATAAGAGGTATTTTATTAGACTTAACAATTTGCAAATCAATAAAGTTGCCATATGCTCCTGAATCAATGATCCCGTCAATCGTCAGATGATTTTGATCCCACTGCAGAAAAAGGGATAAAGTGAAATAAGCTGGGTTATGTACATTTAATATTGCAGTACAAGAATAACCTGACTTACTTCTTTTGTTCTTTTGGAGGATGGGGCAATCCTTGACAGTATGTAATGGGTTTGCACAGTACATACACAAAGATCTGATTCTTCGACAAAGTCTTTCCTCTGGGGTTTTGGACCTCTGGCTATTCCTATCTCCATAGGTTGTTCAGCAGATTTCATGGTCGAAGTAACCACACGTGATGGTTGACTGGTATAGGTTTTGGGACGGGTATCAGTATTGAAGCGTTCAGCACGTCTTTCACGCAATCTGCGGTCTAATAGCGTGGCTGTTCTCATTAGTGCATCCAAAGTTTTTGGTAGCTCAACTCTGGCAAGTTCATCTTTTAAGCTATCAGCAAGTCCAAGTCTGAACTGGTTGCGGAGTGCTACTTGGCTCCATTGGGAGTCAGATGCATATAATTTGAAATCTGCAACATAGTCCTCAACTGGCCTCTTACCCTGTTTCAAATTCCTCATGGAGGATTCTGCAGTTAGTTGGACATCTTTATCTTGGTATAAATCATCAAGTGCTTCAAAAAATGAATCAAGTGACCCCATTAAGGGATCCTCTGTTTCACATAAATTATCAGCCCATGAACGTGGTTCACCTTTCAAAAAGGAAATAATACTCAGAACCTTAACCCTCTCGGTTGGATAGGTTCTGGGTTTTAATTGGAATAATAATTGACAGGAGTTCTTAAACTGCCTGTAAAGCATGCGGTTTCCAGAAAAGGGTTCTGGTAACATAACTTGGGGTTCTGGGCTACTGTCATATTGTGATGATCTAGGTGTTATTGAATCCCTTATTATTGCTCTTAATGATTGATTCTCAATTTGTATGTCGTGGACCGCTTGTGTCAGCTGATCCACTTTCTGAGATAAGTTATACACAATTTGTGGAATATCTGTTGGTTCCATTACTTTTTAGGCTTAGTTATTAGGTAAGGAATACCCCTTTAAGGAACTCAAATTACAGATATTAATGTGATGTGTATTTTGATTTGGATGATTTTTATCTATTTTAAATAATAAAGTTAATTTGTATCACCACTGAATTAAATTACCCAATTGATTTAAGGTAATCACAGTTTTAGTGGTGGAATTATTATAGAATGATTTGTTATTAATAACCAATATCTTGTGTTTGGTACTGTTATGAGAAACAACGGTAATGAAAAGGTTAATACCCAGGTAGTAATTACTGAACAGATCTTATTCAACAGTTAGCACTAGGAGTTTAAGAGAGATTTAAACATATTAACTTATTTAGCAGAGAGTTAGAGAGGTATCACAGTTCCGTTAAGATGTTATAATTCTTTCAGTATAATACAGTTCATAGCTTTCAGGGGTTTAGATATTACTCGGTACCTTGCTTAAATGCTGTAACCGGAGCTTGTTTGTTCCTCGCCTCTGCAAGGGGGATCTCTGCCGATGCGGCTCTGGTGATTGCGCTAAACCGGAAGTACCGGTATGTTGTCCAAGCGCTTCTGGGAAATGTAGTCCAGATCCTTGTGAATAGGAAAAACGAGAAAGGTGAGTATTATACTTGCATTTAACAAATCTAGTGCTGACAAGCAATTGCCAGGTTGAGGTTCTTATTCCTTGTGGGGTTGAATTTAGACAGAGGAATTTAGCGGAATCCAGTCCTTCTGTTTGAGCTGATACTTCACACAGTTGTCCTGTGCTGAGACGAAAGTTTCCTTCCCTAGAATTTGAGAAAGAGGCTAGGTGTTCGTATGAGACGAATTAGAATAACTAAGCAATGCTGCTTAGTTGCTGAAGTAATTTAAAGGGGAATTAGCCAATAGGAGATTGTCATGAAGGAAATGCCTTAAAGATATAGTAACCCTTACACCCTGTATGCAGTCTATTCAGCAAGTGATGTGAGCCTACATCTTCCCCTCTATGCAGTCTATTCAGCAAGTAAATGTAAGTCTACATCTCACCCTGTATGCAGTCTATTCAGCAAGTGATGTGAGCCTACATCTCCCCCTCTATGCAGTCTATTCAGCAAGTGAATCCGAGCTTACATCTCCCCTTCTATGCAGTCTATTCAGCAAGTAAATGTGAGCCTACATCTCACCCTCTATGCAATCTATGCAAAGATTAATGTAATCTATTATAATAACATTGGAAAAGGAACTTTTTTGCCTCATCTTGCCATAAATATTTAACAAGTACAAAAACTATCTACACTGTTCTATAACATACACCAGATACAAAATTCAGATAAATTCTAATTTGAACACACATATACTTAATTTTTATATATATATATATATGTTTTTTATTTATTGGAGATATTGCTCGAATGGTTCCCTTAGGTTACTGATGCAATGTGTTCAATTCATTTAAAATATATTTTATATTGTAAAAGTTTCTAATTTATATCTTATATTATCTGTCTTTTTTATCTTTTTAATATTGTTGTAATAAAAACTATTCTTTGTAAGAAGTGAGAGTTGTCACAAAATGCACTAAAGAATCATTATTAAGTATTATTTATTCAATAGCAAATATTTTACACATTTAATAAATTATAATTTTTAACAAAATTTTTTTTATCTTTTTTTATCTCTTTTATTGAAGTTCACCATCACAAATATAGTTTAGATTTGTAATTTCCACTTTCAGACAATTTTTTAACTTGGGGCCCAGGTTAAATTAAATAGGCGCAACCTGCTTTTTGTATTTTCTATTATGCTTGTGTAAGTGATCCTGTAAGGAGTGTGCTTTTCTCTTACGTGGTCGGTAGCCGAGTCACTAGGTTTGCCACCTCAGCCATGTTTTCCTGGACACTTATAAGTTACACATGCTGCAGGGAGTGCAGGGAGGAACATGTAATGTGTTTCTGGACAGCTCTATTCATTCTATTCCCTGCACATCCTGCGGCATTTGTAACTTATAAGTGTTCGGTATTTTAAGGGACAGGTGGCAACCCTACGAGTCACCCCGGTAAATCCTAACCACGGAGAAATCAAGTGATTAACCCAATGCCTACTCCTTCTACACATATACACCTAGTTATGCAGTCCTTTAACAGCTTATGGGTTTGACGAATATTGACGTGTCTGCTGCTGAATTTACTAATGTCCTCATAGGTATCCATGTCCTCAGGTGAAAGAAAAGCCAACGTACGTTTCACCAAAATGTGGCTTCATACGGGCATATCTATTTGAAATTGATCACTTCCTCTTTTAAGGCTTACTGCTGTGTAACATCCTCCGGAAACTGTAGCGAGTGAATATAGGTTCCCTCCTTAACTTGGGATTTATAGTTAAATACTTGATACAAATAACTATGATACAAAGTATAATAAATTATCTTATACAATGTGTTAAAGTCATACTTAAATAATTATACGCAGTGACTGCATGGCTCTAACCTAATATTGATATGTTGCTAGACTGAGTTAAGATTAATTAACACTAAATAGCTCTATAAGCTTTATAGACTTATAATAAGTGTAAGTTTAGGAGTAATCATAGGAAGTGACCAAGGTTGATTTCCTCATTAAGGTAATTTGGGGCTAGTGTTCCTAAATTAAAAATCCATTTACTTTCGCAGTGAAGTAGTATTTTGTCTAGATTGCCTCCCCTTATACCTAGACGTACTTGATCAATCCCCATCATTTGGAATCCACGTGTAAATGAATTATGATATAGCTTAAAATGTCTCTCTATACTTGATGTTTTCACCAAATCACCTTGAAGTGACCAAAAATGAATATATTTTTTTTATATAACTAATATACTTCAATATAGAGATGCTTTTGTTCTAATAGCTGTGAACAGGACTCTGCAGAGGCCAATCCCAAATTGTCTGGTGAAAAAAAATACTTAAATATATATTTCTGTGGCTTTGTAAGATCAGACAAAAAGAATGACATAATTGGTCAGCTTAATGGGACATAAAACCCAAATGTTTTATTTCATGATTCAGATAGAACATATAATTTTAAACAACTTTCCTATTTACTTCTATTATCAAATGTTCAAAGTTTTCTTGTTACCATTTGTTGAAAAGCAGGAAGTTAAGTTCAGGAGTGTGCATGTGTCTGTAGCACTATATATAAGCAGTTTTGCAACACTGTTATTTATTAGCAAGAGCACTAGATAGCTACATTATTTCCACACATGTACTACTCCAGAAATGTGCACACTGCCTATTTGGATATCTCTTCAACAAAGAATAACATGAGAATGGCTCAAGTTTGATAAAATAAGTAAATTTGAAACTTTTTTAAAATTGTATTCTCTATCTGAATCATGACAGAAAAAAAATTGAGTTTAGTGACTCTTTAAGGAGATAGGGCTAATCTCATATTTAATTTAGAGTATTATAATGAAAAATCCTACCTCCATATTGAAAATGTCAATAAAAAAATCACCATAAATCCAAGAAGATAAATATTCTACTACTATGTACCATTATAATAATATTTTAGAATATAATTTGTATAAGGTCATGCTATATGACTCTTAGTGCCCGTTTATCTAACATTGGTTGGGTGGGATGTAAAACCCCACTGACTCCTGCAGGTACTGCACTCAGGGAATACTCCAAAAGGAACAACTCTCTCGGTGAGTTGCAACTTGCCATGTATACAAGGTAATGAAGTTTGTTGGAAAGGGAAAACTGCAGCCAATATAAATCTGTATTGAGTGTGTAGTATCTTACAATCACCTCTATTTGTGTATGATTTTTTTTTTATGAGGGTAATAAGTGTTTTGCATATTTTGACACTAATTATATTTTGTAAGATAAAACACTGAGATCTGTAGGTGGGAATTGTTTAGACTTTACAGACATGCCAAAAACAGAAAGCATACACTTTAAATTTTGTACTTTGAAGTATGAACTTAACAGCATATTTTGCATCTGCTGTTTAGTTTATTACAATTTTTACTGTTTACATTAAATATTTTTCCTGTATAATATTTTATTTCTTAAGTCTTACAATTTTATATAACATTTTTGTGAGCTCTTTTGTAATGTATGCATCCCCTTAAAATGCTTAAATACAGGGAACTCTGCTATTGCAGGATTTAACGTTCAAGTTCCTTTAGATAATTCCACTGGAGCTATATAACACTGAAAATAAGTCCAGAAACCTTTTAAATAATTGGGTCCTATAAATATTTATACATACCTATACCTGTTTATCTAATCCTATAGAGATATAGATTTGTATTTTACATTAACAGTATCAAATATATAGAAATATATATTTAATTATAAAAAGTACATTATTTTGTATGTGAAGAACATAGGAATGTAAAATATACCGCACATTGGTGTTCGCAGGACTGGTTAGTCCACATGAAGAATTGCTATCTTCAATGCACATTATTGAAATATTAAATATGAAAAATAATTAATAAAAAATATTTAAAATTACATACTGTAAAAAATAATATTTATAAAATATATATATATATATATATATATATATATATATATATATATATGTTACAGGTAAAGTCAGATATCGAGTAATCCTAGGATTACCCAGGTAAAACTGTCATTACAGGGGGCGGACTGTATACCAGATGTAATTAAGTTCCCAGAGCGTTCAGGTTTGCCCAATTTATCCATTAAAGGTGGCTAACACTGAACAGCTGATTGCAAGATCTGAGAGCAAGAAGAAGACTGGTATTGCTAAAACTGAGCCATTTTTCCTCAAGACGCATGCCACAGAACACAGCCGAGCAGGGGCTATCTTTAAAACACTTGTGACGCAGTCACAGGCCGAATTAATCTATGCAAACTAGAGCAGTGAGCAGCGATTAGCCCTAGGGATAGAAGCCAACTACATGTGGGTAGCTCTGATTTACTGCCCGTACAGAAAGGCATTAACATGACACTCTGGCTGTAGTTTAACTACCCTGATCTCCTAAAACATAGTCTGACACCTTGGTGGCTTTTGAGGAGATCCCAACACCCAGAAAGCCAGAAATCGGGTGAGCAAAGTAAAGTTTAATGCCCTCTGTTTTCTCTTCTGCACATGGAGGAAAACCAATATCTAAAGGTGCAAGCCTTATTTGATGACTTCAAACAACAGATCCATAATAGATTTGACCGGCTTATATCAATTGCATGGGATCAGTGTTCAGAGGAAGAGAATACTAAACCCATTGCGGCGATGGAGGTGGATCCCAGCTCGCAGTATAGTGTCATGCAGTTGAGAAAGTGCTATGTTATCTCTGAGGCTGACCATATGCAGGTCTGTGTGTTTGCAATAGGAGAGACTAATATGGAGAAACAGAAAAGTATTGAGCCTGAATTGCGGTACGTAGCTCCCTACATTAAGGATGAACTTCCTCCCACTATTCATAAGTTTCAAGAGTCTCTTCAAACATACTCCTCTCTGCATTTGTCTATGGGCTTGAATCTTGGGGCTACAACTCTCCAGAGAGGTAATATGGGCTAGCCGCTTAAACCAACTACAGGGATTCTGAGGCAAAATACTTCTTATGTAGGATTCTGTCCTCCTGTTGCTCCCGGAGCCCACATTGACCAAAGGATAATAGGGGAATCTGAGAAACCACATAGTTTTGCTCACCTATACTGGCTGGTTGCTTATAGCGGGTGGCTGATGTTGCAGAGATTTCCACTTTGTGTCATATTGCACAGGCTCTTCCACAGGAGAACAGCTGTGATGGAAGATGTCTTAATAGGCTGTGTGGAGATCGGTTGTGCAGCTTTTTCACTAGCCCGCAGGTCTGGAGTGGGCTGAAGAGAGTCACTGGAGGTGGATTTGAGTTTACAGGACATTAGGACTCTGCTATTGTTAATGTCCGGTGAATTTAATCTTATAACTATCTAGAGTCAAGTTACTGAACATTATATAATGTTTTCATGAAGCCCTTAGGCTGATTTAGTCTTGCAATCTCAGTACTGGATAACAAGACAAGGAAACACCTTATATTAAGATAGCTAAATTTAAAGGGTAAAGGGAAAGATTAGCTTTTTTCAGTCTCATTGACATTTATGAGAAATCCCTCTTCTTCTTTTACCACATAGCACTAGACCTTGATGTTAAGTTTTCCCTATGTTCCTATATATACATATGCGTATGGTGTCTGTATGGCTTGCATCTGCAAACTTTCTTAAATACATGGGTTATAAATACTGTACATATAGCGCTGTATTAATAATTTCTAAGTATTTCATAGGTCTACTTCTTATGAGCTTCTTGTTCCCTTGTAGCATGTCAGCTATCAACTTATTTAATATGTCACTTTACAACTAACTATGTTCATACTATGTTGAGTACTAGCCAGCTTTCTAATTATATTCTAAGTATATGGCTCTTATCATCTAGCTAAAACCTTTCACTCTAACAGTCTGAGCTGGTGCTAACTACAATGTGCTAACTACATTCTCACACAGATGTCTCACACAAACCCTTGCCCTTTCAGCATGTTTGGGCCAATTTCATGATTTCCCATGTTCTCCCCTGAACATTGCTATAGGGCCCAGATTATGGGGACAATTTCCATGAGGGGGCAACCTAATACTGAGCAAGTTCAGATTATTCTGCCACTTATGATACTCTAGCTTAGAGACTGGCCCCATAGTCTGTTTCATTTTGCAGGTAGACCTATAACAGAACCCAGCTCCTTTCTAAGGTTTACATGTGTTTTTAATTGAGCAGCCTTGTGACCCTGCATCTCTAAGTGATTCCACCTTGCTCTACAGCTATATTGTATAAAATTGCTATATATAAATAAATGTTTGCACCCTTTTAGAGTCCTTTACTACTACGTGTGACTCACAGCAAATGACTTACACAGATTTATAAAATTTCCTCCCATATTTATTTACATTGTCAGAGGTGGGAGACATCATCATCACCAGCTTTTCCTCCGCCCCCTCCCCATCCCTTCTGTGGGTTAAGGGATAAATAGCTTATCCTCCGCATTATTTTTTGGGGCAGAGTTTTGATAAAGACCATTGAGGGTGAAATGCATTGAAAATACTCCAAAGACATTCCAAAAACAAGAAGATATGAACTTCGGAGCAACTGCGCCTTTTTGGAAACATTGCACTACTTTGCACACACCTTTGTAACTCCTAGGAGTGTGGACATGCATGGTGGAGACAGGTTGTTCCACTTCATGGTACATACTCCTAAAAAAGAGGTTACGAACTTCTGATAAAAACTACGCTTTCTGTATACTTTGCACATTTCTGTACTTTACACAGATGCATTAACTCGGATTACTCAAGGAAAAGTGGACAGGAGGATATTTTTCATTTCACACACCTGTGTAAATCCTGGGAGTGCAGACATGCATGGTGTAGACGGGTCACTTGATAGCCAATCACGCACGGGAGAGCACAGAATCACACAAAGGCTTCACGCTGCTAGTTACCATTAACGGAGCAACGACTCTGCTACAAACAGACACACATTGCTTCACTAAAAAGGACTTCAAATAGGTCACAAATATGCGCTGGATCACAGTGAGTCGTCCTAATAAGGACATCAATTGTTTCCTAAGACTGTTAATCTTTTAAGGGAGACGTCCCTATTTTTTAGAAGAACTTTTAACTTGTGTTTAACCTGCTTAGTGGGATTTTTAATAAATTCAAATATAATCATTTATTAGATTTATATGTATTCTTGTATAATCCTTTTACCTACATATATGATTAATTAGAGTACACACTAAGGATATTACAGTCTTATTTGTTTATATGACATAATTGGAGAGTATATCCTGCATTTGGGTTTATAATAGTATTAATACCTTAGCTTTTTAGCTTCCGTTCATACCTTTTTTGTTTAATTGTATCTTTACACTTAGGAGGAGTGTGATTTTTTTGGAACATGGCATAGGTATACCACTAGCGCCTCTGACTACTTCACATCTAATTCATAACATTTCCTGCCATATTTATTTTCATTGTTAGAGGAGGGAGACATCATCATCACCAGCTTTTTCTCCACCCCCCCCCCCCATCCCTTCTGTGCGATAAGGGATAAATAGCTTATCCTCCTCATTATTTTTTTGGGCAGAGGTTTGTAGTCTCTGCCTAGTTCATAGAGCCTCTGTTAACGCTTGTCTTCAAATAAATGTAAAAAGGCTCTACGGACCCTAACACGGAAAGATTTACTATGTTTATTCTTATGCATCTTATTACTTAAAGATTGTATATTCCCACAATTTCATTAAGCTTGTTAAGTTACATGATAGCTTGTTATTCCTGTTAAAATTTTTGGATATAATATATTTACCAGTTTATTCTATCTGATGTTAACTGATGCTAGTTGTAAGTATTTCATGTGTTCTCATTGAACTTTATGATGAGTATGATCCCACCAGTGGATCTGGATGCTGACAAGGCGAAGCTTTAAAAAACAAATTGAGGAGCAGAAAAAAATCTGTCAGATAAGTTTGGCATCTATAGTTTCACCATGATGAAATATTTACTTCATTGGCAACTTATGTGAAATATTCTGTAATTGGGTCTATCCTGCTTGTAACAGTATGTCTTTGCTTCCTCAATAAAAAGAAAATTAAGAAGAAAAAAAAACTGACATTACCCAGTGGCTCTGGGTAAAGCCCAATGTAAGATTATACATCTGGCTTTACCCAGGTAATCCTAGGACTACGCAACGCCTCTGGATAAAGCTATTAATGCTGTTTGAAAACAGCACGGACATCACTATCTGCGGCTAGTTTATTCATCACTTCCTACAACACACACATAATCCTACAACCCATCTATATATGTGTTCATATGTATTAATTTTTTATGTGTATATATGTATTTACAGACATACAGTATACACACATAAAAACAAATTAATATCTATGTATACGAGCTCCTTTAGTATTAAACTTATACATGAGTTCCTCATGTATATGGTTCTTTAGTGTTCTACATATTATTATTCAGTAGAATTGGCGGCCGCATCCCAATAGTCAAAACACAATGTTCTTTTAATTTTTCCTTCTTTCAATCACTAACCATCAAATCTGACATTCATTAGCAACCGTCAGCTGTTACCATCAATATTAACCAACAATTTTATTTTATTTGATTGTTTGTCATTTTAATTAATTTTCTTTTTTCTTTTAAGAAATTAATCTTGACTCCAGCGGCATAGCTACAGACATCCACGCCATTCTCTTCTTATTTTTATTTTTCACAATTAGGGAGTTTTCTTTACATATTAGTGCATAACTCATATATAAGTATAATTCCCATTTCTGATTATTATCAGTTGAGAAGGAATGTTATGCAAGTAGGCAACAGTAAGCATGCACTTTATAAACAAAAAAGTTTTTATTTTCTCCATTTGCACTTGTAACACAAACTAGATTATTTGTTATTCATGAGTCACGCACAATATGCCTAATAGCACCAGCACCTGGTCAAATGTATTTTAAAACGTTCCTGATTGGTTAACACTTTGTATATCACCTCACCTGTTGAACACACATGTATGATCTCTGATGAAGCGCATTGCACATGCGTGAAACGCGTCAGTTCAATGACACCTCACCTTGTATACCACTGAGTGTTCAATCACTTATGCCTGAATAAACCACTTGGTTGAAATTGATCCTGCAGTCTTCAATCTTTTGTTGTTCCTGTACATATGGCTAGCGAGCCCTGAGGACTGGATCTTGCACCTATGGTACTATATCCTTGGCTAACTTAAAGAGGTTTTTTTCACGCCTCTATTGACCCCTCGGTCTGTTTTTCTTTGCTATACCCTCTTTTTTTCACCTAAGCAGACATATTCGTCCCAACGAAGAGAGACAGAAGCGCTCCTACCCGCAACTACCAATTGGGTAACTTTCCCGCACGAACGTCACCTACAGAGGAGGAGTCAGACGCGGCATCATCCGCGCTTCCCAAGGACGTCACACAGCACAGCTAACCGGACGACTGTACTTCCGAAGGGACAGAAATAATAGAGAGCAGCGCGGACCGCCGCGAGGACAAAGAGCGATTGCTGGTGAGTTGATACCGCATTCGTAAAGATACAGCATTGAGGACTAAGAGCGTTTGCTGGTGAGTTGATACCGCATTTGCAAACACAGCTTTTAAGACACAGTATCGTCTACAGTACTCACTTTGTTCAAGATTGCTCGCACCAAATTACTAGCAGACCAGACAGAGAGAGGGGAGAGGCTCAAATTACTAAGCAATATACAGCTTTTTGTTCAACAGCTACATATAAGGACTTCCACATAACCTTTCTAGCCAAGTACCACTTAACAACCTAGGACTGTGCACATCTCCTGTTGTTTTTTCTTAACCAATTGCTTAGCTTACAGCCCTAAGGTTGCACTATTTGATAGACACAGGCATTATCAATATGGCTGATCTACATGAGGCTACACACACACTTCCCACAGGGGTAATAAATGATGAAAAACGCCGCCTCATTTTAGCATCAGCTTTACAAGGAGGGAGCTCACCTACTCTAGAGCCCAAATAAGATAATTTACCACACTTGTTCTCAGAATTGGAAAAATTGAGATACAAAGAAACCAATCTGTGGTGGGACATTGAATTTTTGGAATTGTATGTAAAAGAGGCTAAAGTCCCTAGGAGCCTCCGCATGAAAAAATGTCCTTCTTTTGCACAACAGAAACCTGAATTCATGGAGGAGTGGAATCATACTTTAACAAGATGTTCAATGACTCTAATGAATCAATTACTGAGGCATAAAAAGTCTGAAAGAGAACAATTGTTGTTACAAATTAATGAGACCACATCCATTATCAAACCATTTGAAACCACAACTCAATATAAAGATTACACTGCACAATTAGAGGAAACTATATCTAAATTAGATTTAGACTTATCCAATAGGAAAGTGTCCAAATACAATAGAGACACAAAAGATTACGATCTTAATATAGTATACTCATGGCAACAACACAAACCTACAGGGGGCAGCAAATCAAAAAAGACAAAGGGCAACAGACATCGCAATCAGACGAAAAAGAAAGTTACTTTTTCAAGCATAGACACAGATGCAGGCACCTCAGAATGCAGTCAGGCAACTACCAACACCAGCCAAGAATCTTTAATATTAGAACAAACTGTCCCCCCAGAATTACAATTAACCAACACAGCTAGACCAGCTTTAGCCACTTTAGTCAAAACACCAAAACAGACTAGTACACCTAAAAGTACTGCCAAGACACATAGATACCCCAGCAGGGCAGCCTCCAAAACAAAGAAAAAATAGATAATGTCATAAACCTATCTGATCATTCTCTTTCACTAGCACAAATATCTGTCTTGAATAAAGGTCTCACGTTTGCTCCTAGCACTGACTTTGATGTATTTTCTACAATGGTAGATGTGAACAGATTAGTACATAAATTCACATTAAAGAAACACTTTTTTCATGCAGATAACACTTCCACCTCCCCTATCATCACAGACCCCTATCCCAACAACCCTAATATAGGACTAACCTACAAAGACCAAAGTACCTTTAATTCACTCATATCCCTACAAAATAATGATCAGAGACACACTCCAGCACACACCGGCAAGGCTAATAAAGATAACTCCTATTTTTACCCCATTCAATCTAGGAGTCCCTGCATAGAAATGTATCAAGAAGCAGTACAAAGAGATATTATCAAATTACATGATGAGACAAAGACATTACACAATACATTTAACAATATCTCTCGCATGGAGAGACTGGCTTTGAAACAATTACAAGACAACCCCAACATAGTGATTACCCAAGCGGACAAAGGGGGAGCCGTAGAGGTACTTAATACCACTGATTACCTCAGGGAAGTCAATACCCAATTGAATGACGACAACACATACATTAAGTTAAATTCTGACCCCACACATGGGTACACTAGGGAACTTGTGGATTTTTTGGATACGACACTGGAAGAGGGTTTCATCACACGTGAAGTTTTTGAACGTCTTCTTATAGATGACCCACTGATACCTACTTTCAGGGTTGTTCCCAAAATCCACAAAACACTTTCCAGCCCACCAGGGCGTCCCATTGTGGCTTGCATGGGCTCTCTATGTGAAAAACTAGGAGCCTGGTTGGACTCTATCCTACAACCCATAGTAACATCTCTTCCGGGTTACATAAGAGACAGTACACATTTACTCCAACAATTGGAGAAAGTTGAATTGCATCCTGACTATCAATGGTTAACCATTGACGTGTCAGCCCTATATTCCAGTATATCCCACGATAAGGGACTAGAGGCCATGAAAAATATGATCATGAGGTACACAAATTTCTCCATAGAATACATTGACTTTTTAGTCTCAATCACAGGGTTCCTACTTACCCACAACTACTTCGTCTTCGGGGGAAGCTTTTATCTACAGAAATGTGGCACAGCCATGGGGGCAAAATTTGCCCCCGCTTATGCAAACTTATATATGGGCTGGTTTGAGCTCAACCATATATTCTGTGAAGGCTTCCCCTTTGAGGACGGAGTAGTTGTGTATGGTCGCTTCATAGATGACCTGCTGGTCATCTGGAACAAGGACAGCCATAACAGTGCTGTCTCTTTGGTGGATTGGTTAAATACCAATGATCTTAATCTGAAATTTACCCATGCCATAGATGATAACACTATCCCATATCTAGATCTCCAACTAATAGCAGGTAATCAGAAAAATATAACTACCACCATATTCAGAAAATCCCTATCTAGGAATACTATCCTTAGAGCGGATTCCTGTCATGTGGGCCACACCACCAGAGGCATACCTAAAGGCCAGTACATTAGAGCCCGCAGGAACTGTTCCACACTCCAAGAATATAATATTCAAGCAAACCTTATCACTACAAGGCTACAAGAAAGAGGCTATAAAAAAGACCTCTTATTATCAACAGCCAAAAAGGTCAGTGAAATGGATAGAAAAAAACTACTCTCAGGCTTTTACAAACAAAAAGACACAACCACCCAAATCACCTCACAAACTAATAATGTAGTGTTTTCAACAGCCTATAGCAAACAATACAATAAAATCTGTGACATAGTCCTAAAATACCTACCGATACCAATTACAAGACATTACCAAGAAACACATTAGATGTGTAGCTAAAAAGGCCCCTACTATAGGCGAAAAAATCAAAAAACATTTTTTCAACAAACCAAGTACATCTACCAACTGGCTATCTGTCTCAAATGGCTTTTACAGATGTGGTCACATCTGTAAAAGCTGCAATTACACCACCAAAACAGAGCATTTCACATCCTCACAAACAGGTCTTACTTATCGCATCAAACATCGAATAGACTGTACCAGTACCTATGTCATCTACCTAATAACATGCCTACAATGTTCGGCTCAATACATAGGACTCACCTCTCGTCTTTTAAAAGACCGTATTAGGGAACACCTCCTCTCCCTAGATGAAGACAAACCAAAAACTCCAGTCGCTAAACACTTTAGAACTCATGGACTACACACAAAACATTTGTTTCACTTCATAGGTATTGACCATATTAGAAGGGACATCAGGGGTGGTGATAGAATGGGTAAATTACTTAGGCAAGAGGCATTCTGGATCTTTACTCTTCAAACCAAATATCCCAATGGCATCAATAAGAGACAGGACCTAGATTTATTTTTGGACAAGTGATGAGGCACAGTGCATCCCCCCCATTGTCATACACTTGCCCATATTTAGGACCCTGGCCCCTTTTCAAACAATCGTGAACCAGCAGGTCATCATATACTTGACCATTGTCACAGTACTTAAGTTTAAATATGAATTTAGCCCATCCAGGTTGTTGATATATCCAATATAGGAAGTAGATACTCATCCACAGATTCATTTAGTAAATTTGATTATATATCTTACTTCCTTGGAAGGGAAATAGAGTAGTAGACTGTAGGTAGATAATTCGTAAAAGAATTTTATGCCCTTCTACATTTAGCTACACTGCATAGGCTGGCCCAAATCATATATAGATTATTAGACATCTGCAGATTAGGCAAAAACATTACTAATAGAGGTACAAGTTGTAGCTTTTATAGAAGAGCAGTAAAGTAAAGAAAAGGAAAAAAACTAAGTTTTATTATTTGTTTAGCCACACAATTTTTACTTTTGTTCATTTTCTCATATACAAGCAAAAACCTTTTTAATTAATTTTTCTATTACTTATCCTTTTCCCCCCTTTTTTTAGACATTTAACAAGCTCCTTTAGTGTTAAACTTATACATGAGTTCCTCATGTATATGGTTCTTTAGTGTTCTACATATTATTATTCAGTAGAATTGGCGGCCGCATCCCAATAGTCAAAACACAATGTTCTTTTAATTTTTCCTTCTTTCAATCACTAACCATCAAATCTGACATTCATTAGCAACCGTCAGCTGTTACCATCAATATTAACCAACAATTTTATTTTATTTGATTGTTTGTCATTTTAATTAATTTTCTTTTTTCTTTTAAGAAATTAATCTTGACTCCAGCGGCATAGCTACAGACATCCACGCCATTCTCTTCTTATTTTTATTTTTCACAATTAGGGAGTTTTCTTTACATATTAGTGCATAACTCATATATAAGTATAATTCCCCTTTCTGATTATTAACAGTTGAGAAGGAATGTTATGCAAGTAGGCAACAATAAGCATGCACTTTATAAACAAAAAAGTTTTTATTTTCTCCATTTGCACTTGTAACACAAACTAGATTATTTGTTATTCATGAGTCACGCACAATATGCCTAATAGCACCAGCACCTGGTCAAATGTATTTTAAAACGTTCCTGATTGGTTAACACTTTGTATATCACCTCACCTGTTGAACACACATGTATGATCTCTGATGAAGCGCATTGCACATGAGCGAAACGCGTCAGATCAATGACACCTCACCTTGTATACCACTGAGTGTTCAATCACTTATGCCTGAATAAACCACTTGGTTGAAATTGATCCTGCAGTCTTCAATCTTTTGTTGTTCCTATATATATATATATATATATATATATATATATATATATATATATATAGGTGCATTGGAGCCTTTTCACAAGTAGTTGAAAAGTAAAACATGTAAAAACATATTTATGAAAATATCTATGTATTTACTGTAAATATTTAAATTACAATGTTCTTTGTATTTATAGCACATATTTTACATTACAATGTTCTATGTATTTATAGCTTTTCATATATATATATATATATATATATATATATATATATATATATATATATGTATACAGGTTGGTGAGAGTTAAGGATACTGAGCGGTTAGGTCTAAATGGTTTGTGCCTCTCCCGGCACAAACCTAAGCTCGCAGAGCAGGCTGCTCAATCTCAGGTATACTTATCAACAAAAAAGAAAATCCCCTATACTATGGTCCCAGACCAAATTAGAATGTCCATTGTTTAAGGCACAACACAAGCACATAAGTCGAAGTAAAGTGATTCAATCATACCTTTATTGTGGCATGTCGGACAAACACTCTGCATACAATAGCGGTGGTCTGGGACCATAGTATAGGGGATTTTCTTTTTTGTTGATATATATATATATATTATATATATATATATATATATATATATATATATATATATATATATATATCCAAACTCCAGCTCTGCCCACCATCTGTCAACTGCCTGGGTGCAATGATGCGATAAGATACACAAACTAAGGATCCCCAAAAACGTTACATTAAAGTATTTTTACTTGTTTGCAAAAAAGACCTGTGAGTGCAATCCTTATTTTGTGTATATATATACCTATATATAATCATCTACAGTATATATATATATATATATATATATATATATATAGGTATACATCTATATTTGTTTAAAAAAACATCAGATATACTGTATGTAGAAATATTTATTTATGAATAAATAATAAATACAACATATTCAGTTACGTAAAGAACATTGGAAAATGAAATATTTATAATCTCATGCCGGGTTAGCACTATTCAGAATATGTGATGGTGTTTGAGCGAGAGAGTGGGGTATTAGGTTATTTTCAACTTTTTTTCTCCATTGTCTTCTATTATGGAATGCGTGAACAGGATTTCGATTTTCGAATTTCAACTTTTTGCACAAGTCAGGTAACCGCTGGAAAAAACAAAACAATTTACTTTCAATTTGTAATACCAGTACAACCCGACTAGCGTATAAATGAAAATTCTAGCTTGGGCCTAGATTTAGAGTTTGGCGTTAGCCGTCAAAACCAGCGTTAGAGGCTCCTAACGCTTGTTTTTTACGGCATCCGGTATTTAGAGTTTAGTTACCGACACTCAAAAATCTCCCAACGCACAAATCTCTACCGACAGCTCAGACCCAGTAGTTAACATCTACCGACAAAATAAACATCCATGAATCACAAAACAAATATTACACAAAGTACACTTACACTCATACAAACACTACACTATCTTTATTTTTAATATTTAATAATTTTTCATCAAAATACAAAGGATCAAAGTTGCGAGATCTCGGGTGTTAGAAAAAAAACAACACAAATCCATTTTGCCATTGACTTACATTGACACACGGGAAAAGACCCTCATATAGCTACATCTAACTAATAAGATTATCACTAACATACACTCATCGATGCATACAAACAATATACACCACATGACATACACAAAAAAGTTATTTATTACAAAATGAACACGATTTAGTTAATTTTTCACACAAGCTCATGACGTCACTCACTTTACGAGGAAAACCAGTCTTTGAAAAAAAAATTACCAAAGTTTAGAGCCTCCATTGACTTCTATGGGGAAGACGTGCTCGTGCACGCGAAACACAGATTTCCCTAACGCACGCAAATAGCGTAGACCTAAAAACTCCAAATACCAGCGCTAGAAATAGGAAAAAAATACATGCTTTTCTGCGTTAGACCCAGCTATGA
This sequence comes from Bombina bombina, assembly GCF_027579735.1. Lineage (NCBI taxonomy): Eukaryota > Metazoa > Chordata > Amphibia > Anura > Bombinatoridae > Bombina > Bombina bombina. The sequence continues at coordinate 929,618,210 of NC_069501.1, read as the reverse complement.
TAAATAGATCAAGAAATGACTATTTCCCTATGGTGGACTTATGGATTGTACTTATTGAATATTCACAACAGCATTAAATTGTTTCATACTTTTATATTACATCAACTACAAATCAACATCACTAGTAACAAACATTTAAAAAAAAAAAAATCACATTTAAACGGACCCAAAGATAATTAAAAAATTTCAGGATTCACAAACAGTACACAATGGGAAACACCTCTCGTTTACCTTTATTATTGCATTTCATTTATTCAACTCATATGCTTGCAGCAACTGCATATCTACATAGGCTTAACACATGATCAGTCATGGATGCACATACATTACTTTTAGCATTCACTCATACATGTGCATTCAAATGATGGGGGAAAAACACATTACATTCTCTCTAGGAATCACAAAACAGAACATATGGATTTTACTGTACTTTTAACATCATGATTCCATCACAAGAAACCATTAGGAATTACGTACAAGAAGAACATCATTACACCAGATTACAGATGTCACTTTATGGGAAGGAACAACAATGCCAGACCGCTATATAGAAGTCAGCATATGTGGGACACAATCACAATATATACGTAGATGTACATAACACGCATCACCCATCACGCAACCACAAAGCACACATTTATATTTTATTCAGCACACAATAACAATGTAGTCAAATACAACAACACAATGAGGATTTCAGAACTACATAGGCAGGTTAATAATATCATGACGTCATTCGAAGATTCAACCATACACATTACAGATTCACGACTGTACCGCCCCTTTCTGAACTTTAACACTCAATACTACAATACAACATATACGTAAATAACAGTTTGGAACAGCATTATTAGGGAGATTTGAATGGGACAATTAATAAATATTGTCAGATCGCAAATCACTTATATATATAATACTACAGATGACAGCCGGAAGTTATTCAGTATTAGTGCCATTTGAATGGGACGCATACAATATTGACAGCTCGCCAATCACTTATATATACAATACTACAGATGGCAGACGGGAAGTTCGGAATTATTATTGCGATTTTAAAGGGACGCATACAATATTGACAGCTCGGCAATCACTTATATATACAATACTACAGATGACAGCCGGAAGTTATTCAGTATTAGTGCCATTTGAATGGGACGCATACAATATTGACAGCTCGCCAATCACTTATATATACAATACTACAGATGGCAGACGGGAAGTTCGGAATTATTATTGCGATTTTAAAGGGACGCATACAATATTGACAGCTCGGCAATCACTTATATATACAATACTACAGATGTTAGCCGGAAGTTATTCAGTATTAGTGCCATTTGAATGGGACGCATACAATATTGACAGCTCTGCAATCACTTATATATACAATACTACAGATGGCAGACGGGAAGTTCGGAATTATTATTGCGATTTTAAAGGGACGCATACAATATTGACAGCTCGGCAATCACTTATATATACAATACTACAGATAGCAGAAGGGACGTTCGGAATTATTATTGCGATTTTAAAGGGACGCATACAATATTGACAGCTCGGCAATCACTTATATATACAATACTACAGATGACAGCCGGAAGTTATTCAGTATTATTGAGATTTGAATGGGACGCATACAATATTGACAGCTCGGCAATCACTTATATATACAATACTACAGATGGCAGATGTTACTTTATCGTTTACAAACAATGTTGCAGCAACATTGATCGATCACATTCGATGCACATTATACACAACTTGTCATATCATTACCCCTCTAGTAGCTTATATGTGTTAATATCTGTCCCTTTAAGGTTTACTCAGAGACATATCAGATCTTCTATAAAAGGAGGGACTAGAGCACTGCTCAGGTGCTTGATAATTGCAAATGTATGGGTAAAGCAGACTTACTGCAACTTTTACCTATTTCCTAAATTCAACAGATTGGATAAACTCTTTTCAGACAAACAATATCCTTACCAAATTCGTTATATTCATTCTACTATAATCTGAAACCATTCATCAAACTACTAAAGGTTTCACATTCAGATCGCCTCTCACACCAAAGGATTTTCACAGCACTCTGACGTCATCTCTAATTCAGCGTGTGTACACGGAAGTCAGAACACGCTGTCTGCAGGGACGCTGAACACGGAGTGTTACCTCCGCTAACAGGTCAACATCTCAGCTCCTCTCAACTATACCGGACCTGTTCCCAACTTTCCTTGCCTTAACGATTTATACGCAAGTATTTAGCATAAGAGACTGCCTTAAAACATTTGTATATAAACTTCTAATAAGAATAACTACAAGTTCGAATGCCTAACTGAATTACTTACTACAGTGTTTTCCTGTCATATTAATACCTGCTATAATCTACAATTATACAGAAGAAACTGTTTACTACTGTGTTTGCCTGTCACATTAACTCTCTAATACATGTTGAACTCAATCAGAGACTTAAACTAGCGCTTAACCATTGAAGTGATATATAAAAGTCCAGGTATACATCATCATTAATACCTGTGACTACAAGCTCACTTTCCATCTCATTACTTGTTCATGTTATTCCTAAGAGGTATCAGTTTTCACTCACCATTGATAACTGCATAAATAGGAATAACTACACACAAAATATTTGTTTATCCATAAGTGTTTACTAGGGATATTGCAGAATTATCAAGCCTTTAAAAAGGATTACAATGGATCCTGCGCAAATGACCAATGAAATTGGCACCCTTAATCAAAAGGTAGAATTACTTGCACAGGGTTTAACTGAACTAAATACTGAAAATAACACGCTTAAACGTTTAATGAACGATTATTTTACACAGAAACCCACTGATCATCCAGAACCACAAATTAATCCACCCCACCCATTCACAGGGGTACGTTCTAAATACCGTGAATTTAAAAATTCTTGCATGCTACTATTCAGTATGAAACCCAAGACATACTGTACAGAGAGAATTAAAGTCTGTACCACTATATCATATCTATCTGGAGAACCCAGGGCTTGGGCTGACAGATTTTTTGAGTCTGGTGATCCTATACTAGATTCATTAGAAAATTTCTTTGCTGCCATGTCTACACTTTATGAGGATACTAACAAACAGAGTACCGCGGAACAAAACCTGAGATCCATTAGACAAGGAAAGCGAGCAGTGGAAGATTATATTGCCGAATTCCAACTATGGGCTACTGACTCGCAATGGAATATAATAAGCCTGAAGAATCAATTCAGGTTGGGATTATCAGAACATCTCAAAGACAAACTTTCTTGTATAGAGTTACCTGAAACTCTTGAGGCTTTAATAAAAGTTTGTATATCGATGGATCGACACTACAGAGAACGTAAGATGGAAAGACAACACCCCGAGACCTTCACAAAGAAGCATTATCCTGTTCATTACGATAAACCCAGCACACCAGCAGTGGCAATGGAAATTGGAACCATAAAAGGCCCTCTAACTCAAGAGGAAAAGACAAGACGTCGCTTAGCCAACCTATGTATGTATTGTGCTAACAAAGACCATGGAGTGTCTACATGCCCTCTCCTGATTCGTCAAAAGAAGGGTAAGACTTCTTATAGTATCACTAATATCTCTACCAAACTAAATACCCATTTGACTATTTCTGTGTCTTTACAGTGGGACCAACACCTCTACCAGAGCGAGGCTATGATTGACTCCGGTGCTTTCGGAATGTTCATAGATCAGAAAATTGTTAATGCAAATAAAATACCTTGTGTGATGAAAGAAATACCAGTTTATGTTAAAGTTATTGATGGGTCTAACTATTTAAAAGGGCCCATTACACATCACACTATTCCACTCCTCACCACTACAAAAACAGGTCACAAAGAATATATTTCATACGACATCATTCCAGGATCTATACATCCTATTATTATGGGATATCCATGGCTACAAAAACATAATCCCACAATTGATTGGTCAATAAACAAGTTAAAATTTGATTCCTCTTACTGTTCTTCAACTTGTTTTCCTTATACACAGATTAATCATGCTATATCAGCTTTACCTCAAGAGTACGCTGAATTTTCAGACGTAATCAATTTAAAGGAAGCAGAAAATCTTCCTCCACATTGGCCATATGACTGCCCAATTGATACAAAACCTGGTGCAGTCATACCGTTTGGAAGAATATTTCCATTAACACAGAAAGAATTACAATTCTTGAGGGAATACCTAGACGATAATCTACGAAAGGGTTTTATCTCACCCAGTACATCTTCGGCAGCCGCAGGCATATTTTTTGTCACTAATAAAGATGGAACTAGACGACCCATCATAGACTATAGAGCTCTTAACTCTATAACTATCAAAAACCGATACCCCCTTCCTCTCATCCCTGAGCTTCTAGAAAGGTTGAGTGATGCCACCATATTCACAAAATTAGACCTTAAAGGTGCTTACAACCTTATCCGGATAAAGAGTGGGGATGAATGGAAAACGGCCTTCAGGACCCGTTATGGGTTGTTCCAATATAATGTCATGCCATTCGGACTCACCAATGCACCCGCCACATTCCAGTATTTTATCAATGATATATTTAAAGATCTCATGGATGTGTGCGTGGTAATTTACTTGGATGACATTTTAATCTATTCTCGTAATGAAGATGAACATATCAAACATGTCAGGTGGGTGTTAGCAAGATTACGTGAACATCAACTCTACGCCAAGATGGAGAAGTGTTGTTTCCATGTAAATACTATCAAATTTTTGGGATATATAATTTCACCCACAGGAGTAAAGATGGACCCTGAAAAGGTTTCTGCTATACTCAATTGGACTAAACCCACTTCGGTAAAATCGCTACAACGATTTCTAGACGATTCATAAAAAACTTCTCTATGATTGTCAAACCTCTAACCAGACTAACAGGCAAACACAAATTCTTATGGAACAATGAAGTTCAAGAGGCATTCGAACTTCTAAAACGGAAATTCTCATCCTCTCCAATTCTACAACTTCCTCATCCTGATTACCAATACACAGTAGAAGTTGATGCCTCGAATACTGGTATTGGTGCTATACTCTCCCAACAATCTCTAACTAATCCTACTTTACATCCAGTTGCATATTATTCAAGAACACTTACAAATGCAGAACAAAATTACTCCGTAGGAGACAAAGAATTGTTAGCCATCAAATGTGCTTTGGAACATTGGAGGCATCTACTAGAAGGCACCTCCAAACCCTTTTACATCTTCACCGATCACAAGAACCTTCAATATCTCAAGAATAACAAGACTCTTTCTTCTAGACAGGTTCGTTGGGCTCTTTTTCTCGACAGATTTGAATTTTTGATAACCTATAGACCAGGTTCTAAGAATATCAAGGCAGATGCTCTCTCCAGATCCCTAGAACCGACCACTGAAGAACCAGAGAAAAAGTTTATCATTGCTCCTCACAAAATCATTGCCTCTGCCACTACTTTACTCACTGAGATAATAAATGCTTTGCAATCTGATACTGAGATTCCACCTTCTTGTGAAAGGGATGAGAAGACAGGTTTATTTGTCCATAACAACAAGACCTATATTCCTTCCTCTTTACACAAAGAACTCATACAACATTATCATGATACACCTCTCTCAGGTCACCCTGGTATAGTAAAAACAATGGAACTTCTCAAAAGGACATTTTGGTGGCCACGTCTTAATCAGGATGTAGTTGATTACGTGACTAAATGTAATACCTGTGCTCGGAACAAGAAAGACCACCATAAACCATTTGGTCTTATGTGCTCCTTACCCATTCCAGAGGTTCCCTGGTCTATGATAGCTATGGACTTCATAGTGGAGTTACCTCCATCAAACCAATTCACCACAATATTAGTGGTAATAGACCATCTCACCAAATTAGCACATTTCATACCGCTAAAGTCCTTACCAACTGCCATCACTACTGCAAAAATATTCATGTCACATATTGTAAAACTTCATGGACTACCTACTTCCATTGTATCGGACCGAGGGACACAATTCACCTCTAGATTTTGGAAAGAATTATGTCGTATACTACAAATCTCATCAAGACTCACCACCGCATTCCACCCTCAATCTAACGGATTAACGGAGCGTACAAATCAAACTCTAGAACAGTACCTTCGATGCTATGTAAGCCATCTTCAAGATGACTGGGTAGAGTGGTTACCTTTAGCTGAATTTGCGTATAATAACTCTATAAACTCCTCCACCAAAACATCACCTTTTCATGCTACATATGGGTACCACCCTAAGTCTCTCCCTGGACGAGACCTTGTATCCACTAATCCAACAGTCATGGATTATACTCAAAACATCAAATCATCTCTAACACTATTGAAGAAACACCTCGAAGAAGCCAAATCATCTCAAAAGAGATATTATGATAAGAAAAGATATAATCCTCCAACCTTCAAAGTTGGTGATAGAGTTTTGCTCTCCACAAAAAATCTTAGACTTCAAGTCCCCTGTAAAAAACTCGCAAACCAATTCATTGGGCCTTACTCCATAACAAATCATCAATCCTAATGCCGTCACTCTAAAACTACCACAAACATTAAAGATACATCCATCATTCCATGTATCGCTTTTGAAACCCTACCTTGGAACCAACACCATACAACCACAAGACAACGACCCCCCTGTCATATCCGAACCTGATCAAACGGATTATGAAATTGAAAGAATACTTGACTCCAGGATACGTTGGAGAAGAGTAGAATATCTTGTCCACTGGAAGGGATATGGACCAGAAGAAGATTCATGGGTACAACACTCTAACATTAATGCTCCTCATTTACTTTCTGAATTCCACGCTAAATATCCAACGAAACCACGTGCAATTGGTGGTAGGAGGACATCCTGACGGGAGGGATCTGTCATATCATTACCCCTCTAGTAGCTTATATGTGGTAATATCTGTCCCTTTAAGGTTTACTCAGAGACATATCAGATCTTCTATAAAAGGAGGGACTAGAGCACTGCTCAGGTGCTTGATAATTGCAAATGTATGGGTAAAGCAGACTTACTGCAACTTTTACCTATTTCCTAAATTCAACAGATTGGATAAACTCTTTTCAGACAAACAATATCCTTACCAAATTCGTTATATTCATTCTACTATAATCTGAAACCATTCATCAAACTACTAAAGGTTTCACATTCAGATCGCCTCTCACACCAAAGGATTTTCACAGCACTCTGACGTCATCTCTAATTCAGCGTGTGTACACGGAAGTCAGAACACGCTGTCTGCAGGGACGCTGAACACGGAGTGTTACCTCCGCTAACGGATCAACATCTCAGCTCCTCTCAACTATACCGGACCTGTTCCCAACTTTCCTTGCCTTAACGATTTATACGCAAGTATTTAGCATAAGAGACTGCCTTAAAACATTTGTATATAAACTTCTAATAAGAATAACTACAAGTTCGAATGCCTAACTGAATTACTTACTACAGTGTTTTCCTGTCATATTAATACCTGCTATAATCTACAATTATACAGAAGAAACTGTTTACTACTGTGTTTGCCTGTCACATTAACTCTCTAATACATGTTGAACTCAATCAGAGACTTAAACTAGCTCTTAACCATTGAAGTGATATATAAAAGTCCAGGTATACATCATCATTAATACCTGTGACTACAAGCTCACTTTCCATCTCATTACTTGTTCATGTTATTCCTAAGAGGTATCAGTTTTCACTCACCATTGATAACTGCATAAATAGGAATAACTACACACAAAATATTTGTTTATCCATAAGTGTTTATTAGGGATATTGCACAACTATGCACTTTCATTCATGTTAGCCTGGACGTGTGCTTGTTACTATAAGATCGCGTTTAAGAAATATTGATTACGCATATGATCAAACATTACAAACATGCACTGTATGTGTGATATTGTACACTTTCACATTGAGATTCATTGTGGGAAAACAACATTTCAGCAAACAACAAAAAAACGCCCACTGTGAAAGCATTCGCGCCGCTCACATACAAACAAGTGAATGCAATCAGCAATCATTACAAACTCAATACCATTGGACTAATTGTACTATAAATCCCCCAAACAACATGGCCAATGCATCACTTGTGATCCACATCAGATCAAGTGCATACCTTATTACGCTGTTTTGAAAGATGGATGACAATGACATGGTAGACACTGCTGGTGGTGCTATTGGCGAACTAGCTGTTGGTTGAATCAGGCAGCCTTGGCGGCTCAGACTGAGATGAAGGGGTCGTCTGGTTCGAGGTCCTCGTGTCTACAGGGTGAGACCCACCTTGGAAAACATGAGCGACTTTGAGGTTTATGATAAGTATCGGCTCAATCGCGAACAGCTCATTGGCCTTTACGATCTTCTTAAACCTCATTTGGAGCCACGTATAAGAATACGGACTGCTGTTCCCGCCATGAGTAAGATGCTAAGTTGTCTATACGTCCTGGCCTCCGGGAGTTTTCAATCCGGAGAAATGTACATGCATGGCCTGGCTCAAGGTACATTCTCTGTGGTGTTTGATAACTTTCTGGAGGCCATGGTACGTATCAGTAAGCAATACATAGGATTCCCACAGAATGATGGTGATTGGAGGCGCCTGAAGCGGGAATTCTTTGATATTGCTCAATTGCCCAATGTCTTGGGAGCCATAGATTGTACCCACATTGCGCTGCGTGCTCCAATTGATGACTTGCCCTTCAGAAATCGCAAACATTTTCATAGCCTCAACGTGCAGTATGTTTGTGACGCACAGATGAGGATTATGCATGTGTGTGCGAATTTTGGAGGATCTTGTCATGATGCCCGCATCCTCGCTCAGTCATCCCTGTGGAGACCATTTGAGGAAAGACAAATGCCCCCTGGTTATCTCGTTGGTGAGTATTTGTGCACAACATGGTTAATTAGTTTGACAATTGCCACTGTAGTTTTAAAATGTTAGCGTCATGTTCAGCTATAGGATGCATTTTAACAATTTATTTTTATTTCCGCAAATGTCTAGTTTTAGTTCAATGCAGATATGCAGCATGTCTTACCTTAAATGCTCAGATAGAGAATGCAATGTAACCATTTAGTTTTTATTTCACACAATGTTTGGTTTAGGAGAAATACGCATATGTAGCATGTCTTAGCTGAAATGGGAAGATATTAGCTAATCCAATTTAACCATGTCATTGTCTCTTTCCGCTAATGTCTAGTTTTAGTTCAATGCAGATATGTAGCATGTCTTACCTTAAATGCTCAGATGCAATGTAACCATTTAGTTTTTATTTTACACAAGGTTTGGTTTAGGAGAAATACGCATATGTAGCATGTCTTAGCTGAAATGGGAAGATATTAGCTAATGCAATTTAACCATGTCATTGTCTCTTTCCGCTAATGTCTAGTTTTAGTTCAATGCAGATATGTAGCATGTCTTACCTTAAATGCTCAGATAGAGAATGCAATGTAACCATTTAGTTTTTATTTTACACAAGGTTTGGTTTAGGAGAAATACGCATATGTAGCATGTCTTAGCTGAAATGGGAAGATATTAGCTAATGCAATTTAACCATGTCATTGTCTCTTTCCGCTAATGTCTAGTTTTAGTTCAATGCAGATATGTAGCATGTCTTACCTTAAATGCTCAGATAGAGAATGCAATGTAACCATTTAGTTTTTATTTTACACAAGGTTTGGTTTAGGAGAAATACGCATATGTAGCATGTCTTAGCTGAAATTGGAAGATATTAGCTAATGCAATTTAACCATGTCATTGTCTCTTTCCGCTAATGTCTAGTTTTAGTTCAATGCAGATATGTAGCATGTCTTACCTTAAATGCTCAGAGAATGCAATGTAACCATTTATTTGCCATTTTACACAAGGTTTGGTTTAGGAGAAATACGCATATGTAGCATGTCTTGGCTGAAATGGGAAGATAGATAATAATATTGAACTAGATTATTCTTGTAAAAATAAAACATTTGTTAGTGGATTATCGTGTACACAAACTTTTTTTGGACTTAAAATACTATTTTGAGGATTCATTTTGAATTATGTTCTGTTCCTCATTTATAGGTGATTCTGGGTACATGAGCCGGCCTTGGCTTATTACCCCCTTGCGTAGCCCGACTGATGTGTCTGAGGAGCGCTACAATAGGGCTCATAAGAGAACCAGGGTGGTGGTTGAACGAATGTTCGGGCTCCTGAAGATGAGGTTCAGGTGCCTGGACAGGTCGGGAGGAGCCCTCCAGTACAACCCAAAGAAGGTGGCTAAGATCGTTATAGCCTGTAGTGTCCTGCATAATATTGCACAGCGGGCTGGGATGCTGCAGGGCATCCAGGCGCACCGAAACCTCCTCAGAGATGAGGAGGATGATCCTGTTCTAGAGGGGCCATTCCGGGACGAGGGGCTCAATGTCAGAGCAGACATCATCACCGCCACTTTAGACGGTAAATAATAGAAGTTAGACTGGAGTATTGTCAATAGATGTGCACTCTAGGGAAATGACAAGTAGAGAATTGCGCAAACATGTTAGGATTGTTCATCAAATGCTAAAAATGTGTTTCATTTATTAATATAGGTGATGCTCTGGTCATTGGGTCCTGTAGCGAGTCTTTGCCACCTGGTTTTTAAAGAGGACATCAGCTGGTAAGTATAGATGTATGGACTGTTGCTGGCATGAATTGTACACAAATACATCATATGGCATACATTTTTGAAAATAGTATTTAGTTTACACATTACTTAAAATGTAAATACTCAGCAAGGGATCCTCTAGCATAGCTATCCTCTAGCATGACTATGGTTCAATGTCACACATTAGAGGTTAGTTATGCTCAAAATGACTCATCTTCACACTTCATAGAACATAACACAAGATGCTACACACGCTTAGTAAGCTAGTGACAGAAATTGATTCAGAAATGGGGGGTGGGAGAGGGGTACAGAACTGATTCACACACTTGTAGTAGTAATTTTAATCAAAAAGAATTATGCCATTAGGGAGATGACTTCATGTAAAGACTGAAAGGGGAAGAATTCGAAGAATGACAGTGAAGAATTCCCAGACTGACAGTGGAAAAAGACAAGATTGAAATTGAAGAATACCAATGGGATCATGTCTGGCATTATTTTTCAAATCTGCTGACCTTGAAAACCATACAAATACATGTTCACATGGTAAGTGCCAACTATTTGATATAATAAGGCTGTGGAGGCATCCTATTGGAGACACTTAGATGATTTTCTAATTTCTAGATTGGTATTTCAGTCCTCTATTTATGAAATGATGAATAAGACACCTATTGAAGATCAACTGTTGACCCCTGAATTGACTTTCAAAGACCATGCATTATCCAGGTTGGTTTACCAATGCATGCTAGTTAAGAATCACAGGAAGAATGTAGAATATTAGTAGCTTACATACATTAGTCATACTTAGTTCATAATTAGATATTTAGGTATCACAATCAGACACTTAAATGATTTTCTAATTTCTAGATTGGTATTTCAGTCCTCTATTTATGAAATGATGAATAAGACACCTATTGAAGATCAACTGTTGACCCCTGAATTGACTTTCAAAGACCATGCATTATCCAGGTTGGTTTACCAATGCATGCTAGTTAAGAATCACAGGAAGAATGTAGAATATTAGTAGCTTACATACATTAGTCATACTTAGTTCATAATTAGATATTTAGGTATCACAATCAGACACTTAGATGATTTTCTAATTTCTAGATTGGTATTTCAGTCCTCTATTTATGAAATGATGAATAAGACACCTATTGAAGATCAACTGTTGACCCCTGAATTGACTTTCAAAGAACATGCATTATCCAGGTTGGTTTACCAATGCATGCTAGTTAAGAATCACAGGAAGAATGTAGAATATTAGTAGCTTACATACATTAGTCATACTTAGTTCATAATTAGATATTTAGGTATCACAATCTTAAAAAGGAATACATATTATAGTTGATATAGAGGTATTTGAATGGACATGAAATATTACATTTATGTTCAGCATACATATATATTTATTATTGAAATGTGATATACATTATTATGTATAATTAGAAATTCTGATATATATTTTTTTTTTATTATTACACAATATAATGGTGTATATTTGTTTTATAAATTTTAAATTTTAAATCAGAAATATCTTGATAAAATTATGCACAAAGTTAGAGCATAGACACAAGATTATTGTAAATGTATTTTATGAATATTTTACAAAGTGTGTATTAACTTTGTCAAATTTTGTTTTTAATTTCAGATTGTCATCTGATGACTTCCAGGAATATTTTGTTGGTTTTGTTTAAAAAACATTTTATTTTTAAATGGTAATAATCAACATTTTATTATTAAATACCCTCTTTTGAACAGATTATAATAAATATCCATATAATCTGTCAATAAAAAACAATTTGACTCCCATGACTGGTAGTTGTCTATTTGACAAGCACATGCATAAGATCAAATTATGCATTAATTTTGAAAATCCACTGATTCAGAGAATATTAAATTAAACTATCTTTTTTAAATTAATTGGGGAGTGAGATCCATCGATGCTTTTCTTGTGAAAATCTTAGATGTTAAAATAATGTCGGATATGTAGTCAGAATTTGACCTATATTTATTTTTTTCACTTTTAAGAAGGGGAAGTGGTTCACTTACATTAAAGTGACAGTGTTGTTGAATGTAAAATTAATTTTATAAGATCTTGTATCTCAAAACATTATTTTATAAAATTTATAAATTGTTAAATTTATAAATGGTAGGTCATTTAACTTCATATTTAGCACAAGCTAGTTATTGGATGCCATGTTAATAGATTTTATTTTCTAGTGGAGTCATTTAAAGGGACATTTAACTATAGTTATTAATATGATGTAGTTTTTAAAATCTTACCTCTTGGGTTAGACATCACATATCTATATATAATTTTCATTCCCCTTTAGTTTCTTTTGACAATGTTAAATCAACATTCCAAATGTTTTGGTCCTTAAAGGGACATTCACAAAATATATTGTGTATTGATTTTTAAAAAATCTTAAAGATTTAAACATATTTAGAAAGTACTATAGAATTACATTCAGTCTTTAAATATACTTTGAAAAATATACATCAATGCACATATCTTATTCAATTACATAAGGCATCTATGTGCAACCAACAATCAGCATCAAACTAGCCTATGTAGATATGTATTTAATCCAAGAATATATATAATTACAATACAATGATTGAATACCCAAACATATTAAGTTGTTCAAATATTATAATCTTATCCAAAATGCATAAATAACATATAGCTTAATGTCCCTCTAAGCTGAAGACTGCGAAATACATCCATTACAATATATATTTCAGTCAGTGTGTAAAACAATCCAGAAGTTAATCTAAATATGCTTTACTCATATGTTATACTAATTTAGCAAAAGGAAGGTGCCTAGGTTTCTGATTTTTCAAGCATTATTGTGAAATGTCTCTTTAAAGGGACATGAACTCAAAATATACTTAAAGGGAGACAGTTAAAAAAGTAATGATTTATACATTCAGAATGAGTATTCTATTTTAAGCAACTTTATAAATTGTCTCATATTATCAATGTTCCTCGTGATGTTGCTATCATTACTTTAAAAATAAGACATTAAATTGATTATTTATTTGCTTCAGTACTCTGGACAGAACTTTTTCTTTTGGGTTGGATTAATTTCTCAAACAATCATCAAGGACAACCCAGGTTTTTTTCAAAAATTGTCCGTAATCTAAAATATCATTATTGATTTGCTAAGAAAGATAACAAGATAATTCTTAACATTTGAGAATCGGATTAAATTATAAAGTTGCTTAACATTTCATGCTCAATCTGAATCACGAACACTAAATTTGTTTGGACAGTGTCCCATTAAGAGATTTAAAAGAGTGTATTTACTTCTCTTCTTATCTTGACATACTTTGCTTGAAAAGCATATCGAGATAGGCTCAGTAGATGAAGATTGGTGGATGCACAGAGATGCCTTATGTGATTGGCTCAACCATGTGCATTTAAATTTCTTCTGTTGAGGATATCTAAATACAAAGATAAATTGAGTTACATTTTAAAGTCTAAACAATTTTCTATCTCTACAGATCATTTGATACAATTGTTTGTTTGTAATGTCTATTTAAAAATAAAGACGCCATTGCACAATAACATATATGAGCAGTTCAGACAAATACAAGCTCGAGGTTTATTTACTAATAACAAAAAAAAAAAAAAACAGTTTAACATCTATAAACAGATTATCCAAGTTACTGACATTATAACCTGAATTTGAACATTCAGAAATGTTGCGTGGGAAACGGATCTTGAAACACCAGATTTGCATCTTTAAACATTAGAGTCTAATGTCACGCAATAGCACACAATCAATGTGCATTATAAATACATTTAATCGAGCAATGTCAATACTTCACAATAAGTCAAAAAATTGATTTTATGAACAATAAAGACATACAATATTAAATGTGTATTTGTATTAAAGAAACAGACCGTTATTCAACCGAAAACTTTATACAACATTTAATAATGTGACAGTATTAGATTTTAAAGTTAATTTAAACATTAAGATTTAATGGATCACGGATATTAAATCTGCGTCACACATATCCGCATGACAGGCCCATGAGTTACAAATAAGTCTACATGAAAAATGAAGTAACAGCACCACCAGGAGGTATGTGTATGGAAGTTGCTAAGATATGAAACATTAAGGAATGGCCAATAAGAGTTCATCACACAAACACAACTTGAGTCAGGATGGTCTCACAGACATTCTAACAATATTTCAAACTTTTATCCAATCAGATGTACAGATAACTTGTCCCATGGTGCATCTCATGTTTACTTCACCATATAAAAGTCCATTACACGTTGCCATCTTTGTCAGTTCTCTAATGCCTGCAGGCAGTATATATTATATCCCTACATATATTCTACAACCCAGCAGGCATGTCATCTCCCAGGTTCACCAAGCAGGAGAGCGCTGCACTGGTCCACGCCGTCAAGGACTTTTATCCCCAGCTGTTTGGGAACAAGAGGAGGTTGACAGATGCGCCTGTTAAGAAGGCCCTCTGGGAGTCTATCACCAATGTGGTTAAATTGGTGTGTGGCGTCCAGAGGAGCCAGGATCAAATCATGAGGAGATTCAGAGATATGAGGTTGCGCTTGTCAAAAAAAGTCAACCTCATAAGGGACTGGGTACAAGCCCGTAAAAGAGGGGGCCAAAGAAAGGCCCCGCGGAAACTATACCTACTCCCTTATTAGGTGACTTTATGCGAGCTCCTCACTCTCCGGGTCCCCAAAAGATTTAGATCCTCGGCATCCTCGGCCTCCTCTTCTTCCCTCCCAGCTGCGGGATCTGAAAGTCCTGATGCGGGGGCCAGGGCAGCTGCTTCTCCGTCCGGTGGCCTGGGAGGAGATGAAAGAGAATCTGAACCAGGTAACTATCCAACTTCATATAATATCTTAACCCCTTAGTGACCAGAGCACTTTTCCATTTTCTGTCCGTTTGGGACCAAGGCTATTTTTACATTTCTGGGGTGTTTGTGTTTAGCTGAAATTTTCCTCTTCCTCATTTACTGTACCCACACATATTATATACCGTTTTTCTCGCCATTAAATGGAATTTCTAAAAATATCATTATTTTCATCATATCTTATCATTTACTATAAAAAAAATTATAAAATATGAGGAAAAATGGAAAAAAACACACTTTTTCTAACTTTGAACCCCAAAATCTGTTACATATCTACAACCACCAAAAAACACCCATGCTAAATAGTTTCTAAATTTTGTCTTGAGTTTAGAAATACCAAATGTTAACATGTTCTTTGCTTTTTTTGTAACTTATAGGGCCATAAATACAAGTAGCACTTTGCTATTTTCAAACCATTTTTTTTTCAAAATTAGCGCTAGTTACATTGGGACACTGATATCTTTCAGGAATCCCTGAATATCCATTGACATGTATATATTTTTTTTTAGAAGACATCCCAAAGTATTGATCTAGGCCCATTTTGGTATATTTCATGCCACCATTTCACCGCCAAATGCGATCAAATACAAAAAATCGTTCACTTTTTCACAATTTTTTTCACAAACTTTCAGTTTCTCACTGAAATTATTTACAAACTGCTTGTGCAATTATGGCATAAATGGTTGTAAATTCTTCTCTGGGATCCCCTTTGTTCAGAAATATTAGACATATATGGCTTTGGCATTGCTTTTTGGTAATTAGAAGGCCGCTAAATGCCACTGCGCACCACACGTGTATTATGCCCAGCAGTGAAGGGGTTAATTAGGGAGCATGTAGGGAGCTTCTAGGGTTAATTTTAGCTTTAGTGTAGTGTAGTAGACAACCCCAAGTATTGATCTAGGCCCATTTTGGTATATTTCATGCCACCATTTCACCGCCAAATGCGATCAAATTAAAAAAAAACGTTACATTTTTCACAATTTTAGGTTTCTCACTGAAATCATTTACAAACAGCTTGTGCAATTATGGCACAAATGGTTGTAAATGCTTCTCTGGGATCCCCTTTGTTCAGAAATAGCAGACATATATGACTTTGGCGTTGCTTTTTGGTAATTAGAATGCTGCTAAATGGCGCTGCGCATCACATGTGTATTATGGCTAGCAGTGAAGGGGTTAATTAGGTAGCTTGTAGGGAGCTTGCAGGGTTAATTTTAGCTTTAGTGTAAAGATCAGCCTCCCACCTGAAACATCAGACCCCCTGATCCCTCCCAAACATCTCTCTTCCCTCCCCTACCCCACAAATGTCCCCGCCATCTTAAGTACTGGCAGAAACTCTGCCAGTACTAAAATAAAAGGAAAATTTGGGCTTTTTTGTGCATTTTTTTTGCATATTTACATATGCTTCTGTGTAGGATCCCCCTTAGCCGCCAACCTCACTGATCCCCCACCAAACAGCTCTCTAACCCTCCCCCTCTGACTTAATGTGCGCCATCTTGGGTACTGGCAGCTGTCTGCCAGTACCCATTTTAGTGAATAATATGCTTTTTTTTAATTAAAAAATGTCCCTTTTCTGTTGTGTAGCTTCCCGCCCCCCCAATACCAACCCCCCACCCCTTCCATATCCCTTAGATGCTTTGGAAAAAAAGTATTTAATTTTATTTGACAATTTACTTTTAAAAACTTTTCTGTAGTGTAGCGGTTCCCACCCGCTCCCGCCCCGTGCACGCGACCGCCCGCCACCCCCCGTGCATGCGCGCGCCCGTGCGCGCCCCCGAAGGCTCCGCCCCCGATCCCGCCCCCTCCACCTTCCAGATCTCACCGATGGCCGCCCACCCGCCTCCCAAGTCGGCTCCCACCCACCAACGATACCGGCCATCGATGTCCGGTGCAGAGAGGGCCACAGAGTGGCTCTCTCTGCATCGGATGGCCAAGGGGGGTTATTGCAGGATGCCTCCATATCGAGGCATCACTGCAATAACCGGAAAGCAGCTGGAAGCGAGCAGGATCGCTTCCAGCTGCTTTCCAGACCAAGGACGTACGCCACACGTCCTTGGTCATTAACTGCATTTTTTTTGAGGACGTGTGGCGTACGTCCTTGGTCGTTAAGGGGTTAATAAAATGTGTATATAGTCAGATACTAAACCTATACAGATCTCACAACATACACTACATATGATGTTTTTTATATATGATTTTAGATTAGTGACACATGAAATAGGAATGATGTTTCTTGCGCTCTACAGAATATGCGTCACAGAGCGAAAATGGAATAGCGCATACACGTTAACATGGGTTTGCTGTAAGTGGCATTGCTTTATACATGTTGGTCAAATGACGGATGCTTAATTCCGCTTGGAATCATTGCGCAATGATCGCGAAAATGGAATTGCGCATACACGTTAACATGGGTTTGCTGTAAGTGGCATTGCTTTATACATGTTGGTCAAATGACAGATGCGTAATTCCGCTTGGAATCATTGCGCAATGATCGCGAAAATGGAATTGCGCATACACGTTAACATGGGTTTGCTGTAAGTGGCATTGCTTTATACATGTTGGTCAAATGACGGATGCGTAATTCCGCTTGGAATCATTGCGCAATGATCGCGAAAATGGAATTGCGCATACACGTTAACATGGGTTTGCTGTAAGTGGCATTGCTTTATACATGTTGGTCAAATGACGGATGCGTAATTCTGCTTGGAATCATTGCGCAATGATCGCGAAAATGGAATTGCACATACACGTTAACATGGGTTTGCTGTAAGTGGCATTGCTTTATACATGTTGGTCAAAATGAAATGTGAATTATTATATATGTGAAGAATAAAGTATTCTTATTTTCAATATTATACATAATAAAAACAAAATAGCAGAATACAAAAAAATAATAACATATGCCCATCAATTGATGAGAATGAAATAACACTAAAAAATAATTAAAGCTACAGTAAACAACACAAATGATTGAAAATAAGAGTACAGGATATATTTATCATGAATTTAATTGAGGAAACAATTAACTCATGGGACTACCAAAAGATTAATAGTTTAAAATTGATTTGCTAATAATGTAAAGATTTTAAACATGGCATGATTTGTATTAATGATATCCAATCCTCATTTAATATATTACAGATCTGGATGTTGGTGCTGGATCCTCAAGCCAGGGCTTGTCACAGTATGGTATGTCTCATTTTAATTGACATTTGTCTTAGAAACATGGACAGAACATTACATACTAAATCCACATTGTTCAATATTTATATGTATCTGCAAAATGGATTATTAAAATCTTTACAAATAAGAATAAACAAACAAAAAAAAACATAGGATTACATTGTAAGACTACTCTGATTTTTTTTTCGAATTTAAGATATCCCATCTATTCTGGATATCTTAATTTTAATGTAAGATTCTTTGAATGTCCAATTTATATTCTTCCCTTGTGTATTGCTTAATCTTATTTGTATACATTTTGAAAAAATTCACACACTTTTGCATATGATTTGATAGTAAAAATATAGATTCCATTATTGAAATTGATCACATCATTTAAGGGACATGCCAACTAAATTTTACATTGAATGATTTTTAAACGTGATTTTATTGTTTTGTTTAAACATTTTATGAGCTACATTGGTTCAGTCTATTGTTTTAGTTCTTCTAAAAACATATTGATTTTGGTTTAGGTTAAACAATGCATTACTGGTATTATCCTGCTTTTTTTATGCATAAATTGGCATTGGGTCAAAAGTTAAAATCATGTGTTCAGATAACAGTAGTACATAGTTTCAAAAAGTATACAATTACACTTTTAGAGCTTCATGTCCCTTTAATAGATGAAAATTAAATAATTCCTAGGATATCCTTAAATAACATATTTGATTGGAATTGCATGCTCAATCCCATTCATTACATCAACATATGGAGTAGAGAATTCATTAACACCAACATTGTCAAATCAATATATTTTTATATTAAAGGGACACTGATCTAAAATTATTAACGTTGTCATTCAGATAGAGCATGCAATATTAAGCAACATTTAAATATAATACTATAATCATATGTGAAATATTCTATTGCTAAATGTATTTTAAAATCAAGAATGTACGTTTATCTGCAGCTCAATTTTGGTTGACAAACCTGGGTTTTTATTGATGATTGGTGGATACCTTCAACAAACAATATTTATTGAATCCAATATTGCTTATCTGCCTTTAAGATTAAAATGTAGCAACAATAAAATTATAATAGGAGTCAATGTTAAATCATTTGGAACACTTTGAACAGTGAAATCAATGATTGAAATAAATCATGTCAGTGTCCCTTTAATAAACAATAGATTAATTAATCCATACATTCTTTGGATTAGACAATATTGATATCTAAATCACATATTCACTGTTGGAGTTACTTTATAGATATAAGCATACTCTAACAGCACCATGATAACATATTTGTACTAATCAATTTGGTTTGGTATTGTTATCAATATGTGTTGTGTCCTAAACAAGATTACTTTACATTGCACAAATGGCTCGATGTGCCACATGTCTTTGTTTATATTTGTCAACAGCTGTTATTCAAAATGTGGTTTGTGTGTATTCTTTTAAGAACATTGATCAATGGGTATATTTAGATATGCAATAGCATCGTATGAGATGAGTTTGATGTCTAATATAGTCAGAAATTAAACATATGTTCAATACATCTTTTTTTACAGAATCCCCTTGATTCAAACAAGCATTTTTTTTTTTAGAATGACTGCTCTATTCTTCACATTTTCAAGTTGATTATTCTTATAAATCGATACAGATGTGATTTAGTGATATCCCAAATGTGTTCACTAATATATATCTATATCATTCATAGAGAGAGTTGATGTGGGGAGCCCAGAGGAATCCAGCACCGACGCAGAGATGCCCTTGCGGTCTTCTGGTAAGTCCATTGACTCATTTATATGTCATTGAAGGTGTTTTGTTAATCAATATTATGAACATGATTCTGATGAAGCATAATATTTTAAACAAACATATAATTTACTCCTCCGATTATATATTCATTTTATTTGAATATTGAAAGATTAATAATTAACACTTTCTTAGTCTACATCTTTGTTATTCAGAAGATGTATAGCATATGTTTGTTTCCATGTTCATTTTTGACAACAATCATCAAGTGATACACACATGAGAAATCTTAAATGTTCAATGTACTATGCTTTTATGATTTAAAAATTAATACAAACAATAAATTGAAAATCTGAATCATTGAGAATAACAAATCTAATGTCATTTGTATGCTCCATCAAAATGATGTAAATCATAACTTTGGGTGTGTATATCTTTAATGCAACATTGATGTGTGTCTTTGAGCAACAGTAACATATGTTATAATATCTGATCTTAACGTGTACACAACATGTTATGTTTTACAGAGATTGATTTAACATGTGGGACGGAGGAGGAAGAGACTCCCTTGAAGTCTGATGGTATGTGAAATATATCTAACATGTTTCCAACATTTTGCTTTATTCTAAATCATTTTATTGAAGACATTCAAAGTCTACAGCTTTTGCACTTTAAAAAGGAATATTATTTGTCTGTTCAAATACACTATTGCCCCCTTTATATATCAGGCATCATGAAGATATGCTTGGATTTGTTTAAATATTTGGAATTGAAATTCATGCCATCATGATGTCACATGCATATTCTAGGCCAAACCACAATAATAATTTTTTAATTGTACAGACAGTCCAACTCACCATTCCCCAGCTGTATAGGCTACCCAAGAGCACCAGCCCATCCCTCCCCAACCCAATCCCATCCCACCCCAACCCAATCCCATCCCTCCACAACCCAATCCCATTCCTCCACAACCCAATCCCATCCCTCCCCCCTGTCTCAACCTTCATTGTCCTGGGTGTCGTATTGTCCTTCCCAGGCACAGCTGTAAGTATCATTCAAAATCAACATTATAAGATACTTAAAGGTACACTGAATGAAAAAATTTCAATTGTGATTCAAATAGAGCATGCAATGTTAATCAAATTTATAATTTACTACTCTTATCAATTATTCTTCATTCTCTTGCTATCTTTATTGAAACAAAGAAATGCCTATATATTTTTTTATTCAAATAAAATATGGACATCTTTCTTTATTATTGGATGAATGTATCCATCAATCAGCAGGGACAACCAAAGTTGATAACCAAAAATGGCCTGCCCTATAAACTTACATTCTTGCATTTAAAATATAGCTAGAGAATTCTAACATTTAAAGAATATGAGTAAATTAATAATTTCTTTTAATGTCATGCTCTATCTGAATCAGTAATTAAAATATTTAGGTTTACTGTCCCTTTAATTTGATATCACTACATATACCAATCACCACTATTTGGATCCAACAATGTATGTACAAATGTGCATACATTATCTCATGTATAACCCAGTGGGAATGTAATTTTTTCTGGTTGCTATGTTTACACAGCTTGTCCTCAACGCCAAAATGTTTAAGGATAAGTGTGCCTACCACAGTATAACAAAAATCTTTAAATTGCTAATGTAAGTACAATGTAAATCCTTTAACAAGATTTTAGACACTCAAGCTGTAAAAGTGGATCATCAAAAAACAATTAAAGGGGACAACATGTTGGATTAAAATGTCCATTTAATGGTTTAGGTCTGTCTAAAGAACATATTTCATGTGTAAATAATCAATGTCAACAAATTAATTTAAAGAATGATTTGTCTTTATGATGACAATGTATCTTGCTTTTTATTTTGTCTGTTGTTTAATTATCATTAATATTTGTTTTTTTCTTTATTTTAGGCTGTGACTCAACATGGCTCATGCTAGAAGGTATAGCACGTGTAGAGCAGGCCGTGTTGAGGAACGCAGCTGTCCTGAGAGGGATGGCCGACACCATGCAGGCCCAGCTACAGGTTCAGCATATGACTCTACGTCAGATGAGGCGGGGGAACTCAATGCTTGAATCTGTAGCTGGACAGGCACAGGACGATGAAGGGGATGACCAGTAAGTGGAGGATCTGGAGATGCTCCAAGGGCGCTGATAAGAATCCTCCGTCCACATGTTGATGTTTGTTTTTATGGTTGCCACTTGGCCTTTTTTTCTGTTTATTGTTGTGCCTATTGCACTCTTTTACCTTTTCATATGTCTCCAATGAGGCTATGCTGGCCCTTGGCAACTCTCTTCATGGACTGTGATGCACTCTGTTACCTTGTCATATGTCTCCAATGGGGCTATGCTGGCCCTTGGCAACTCTCTTCATGGACTGTGATGCACTCTGTTACCTTGTCATATGGCTCCAATGGGGCTATGCTGGCCCTTGGCAACTCTCTTCATGGACTGTGATGCACTCTGTTACCTTGTCATATGGCTCCAATGGGGCTATGCTGGCCCTTGGCAAGTCTCTTCATGGACTGTGATGCACTCTGTTACCTTGTCATATGTCTCCATTGGGGCTATGCTGGCCCTTGGCAACTCTCTTCATGGACTGTGATGCACTCTGTTACCTTGTCATATGGCTCCAATTGGGCTATGCTGGCCCTTGGCAACTCTCTTCATGGACTGTGATGCACTCTGTTACCTTGTCATATGGCTCCAATAGGGCTATGCTGGCCCTTGGCAACTCTCTTCATGGACTGTGATGCACTCTGTTACCTTGTCATATGGCTCCAATGGGGCTATGGTGGCCCTTGGCAAGTCTCTTCATGGACTGTGATGCACTCTGTTACCTTGTCATATGGCTCCAATGGGGCTATGCTGGCCCTTGGCAAGTCTCTTCATGGACTGTGATGCACTCTGTTACCTTGTCATATGGCTCCAATGGGGCTATGCTGGCCCTTGGCAAATCTCTTCATGGACTGTGATGCACTCTGTTACCTTGTCATATGGCTCCAATTTTCCTGATCTTTACCAGATTATTTATAAACGTTGTTGACGTTTTCTGACATACTAATAAAAGACATGTCATTGCACGATTCTTTGTCCTCCTTATTCATGTCATTGATTGAAATCTCTAGTTTATCTTGTTGATCTTTAAAGGGACCTACCAAAAATAATGGTGTTTCCTGAATAATAAATGTAATACAAATGTAAATGACTTTAAGATTAACATCTCCAATGTAATTTTTATTTTTGTCTTTATATATTTTTCTAAAAGCTTTATCATTGCATGGTTATGATTAGCATAGTAATTATTTTACATATGTATATATAGATTGTTATATATGTATATTTCAAATTTCACATCCATGTGTGTATTTATAAACTCTGCATGAATTGATGCACCTTTAACAAATGATCTGAGGATTGATCCAATGATATAATCCCTGTAAAGTGTTCATTTTATTGAAATAGTATTGTCTCTGTGTATCCTCTTTTTAAAAATAAAAATCATGTCCCTTTAAGTGATGGTGAGCACAATTGTTAATGAATGTATTTCCATTTCTAAAGCGTTTTTGTCCTTTTTACATGAACAAGGACATATAATCTTATTAATAAACAATCTTATTGTAATGTTGACAGCACATGTATTTCATTTTCAATTCTATCTTATTGTAAAAGTGTAACCAAATCAATCTCTGTGTGTAATGCGCATATTTTTGATGAGGAATATGTTTTTCAAAATATTGTTAAAAAATACTTCTCCTCCCATATATGGCTATAGGTAGTCTGACCATATTTCAACTTGAATAAATGACACGTTTGATCAATACATGTGTCATTATTGTTATTCCAAAACAATCTAAACATATCTTAAAACATCAATGGCATATGTATTTCTCATGTGTATATTTTAAATGTTAAAGATATACACCATAGCTATAGTTAAAGGGACAGTCAAGTCCGAAAAGATGATTCATGATTTCGTGACATTCCTAGATATCAATCTAGACACATACTAGTTACAAAAATATAAATATGTTTCTTATTGATATGCCAAGCTGTCAACTGAGTCCTTGTATTGGCTGTGTTTTTTCAGCGATCTCGGATGCGCCATGTTCCTTAAGACGTCACCTGCCAAGCTGTCCAATGATTCCTTGTATTGACTGATGTTTTTACGCGATCAAGGATGCACCTTTTATTGGATGGCGTTTTTACGCGATCAAGGATGCACCTTTTTTTGTTTGCATTCTTTCGTGATCAAGAATGTGCCTTTTATTGGATTGCGTTCTTACATGATCAAGAATGTGCCTTTTATTGGATTGCGTTCTTACGTGATCAAGGAAGCGCCATGTTAATTAAGACGTCACATGCAAAGGTAAAAAAACGTCTGATTGTATTACGTAGTCCCGCAATATTTGTTTGTGCACTTTAAACGCGTTTGTGAATGAAGCCAAGTTTAAAAACATGGCGAATATGGATTGTTTGCATCATGTTACATTGTTGACCCATAGCTGATAAAGACCACCACATTCTCTTTTGCTGGATGTCTGGTTGAATAAACGAATGAAAGCAAAATGTTTTCATGCATATGATATTTCGAGGCAAGTGCAAATCTCTATAGTCCATGTTGTTTAATATGTTTGCAAACAATATGTTCCTTTTTATGAAAAATGACTGTTGTGTTTAATGTTAAAGATATCTAATTCATAAATATGCGCTATTGTGTTAGAATAAAGTAATCAATATGCATTTATCTTTATCATATGATAAATATATGATGCCGACTTCTTCTAAATGTAATTTCGTTGTATATTTTATTAAAGGTTCATTAGACACTAACATTATAAATCAAAATATTTTATTTTGTCTCTAGTTAGATAGTCCATTGTTTAACAAATACATGTCTCATTTTGCTTCTGTTCAAATAAAAAGTAATTTTCAGACTCCTCGCCAAGCCTCTAAGTTTCATGTGAGTACCATCTCCAGCTTTCTCCTGTTTGTGTAAAGGGTCTTTTCATATGTTAATGATGGGGTATTGTCTTGTTTTACGGTTGTAATGGGGGTTCATCTATATTTTCAATAGAGCTAACCCGATTTTCTTTGAAAGTGTTTAAAGCTTTGTGATATTGATATCAGTATATGTTAATCTTGTTGTTTCTAGTAGTGTCTATTACATACAGTTCTGTTAAAAATATAGTATACTGTCCCTTTAATGCAAATGTTTATTTTTGTATCATGTATGAGGTCCACATTGGTTAATCTCCAAATATATTATTGTTAGCAAATTTTCACCCCCCACTCCTAAAAGGACTTTAAACCATATTCATTGTTAAAAAAAATGTCTTTATAAAAATAAATTAACACAATAATGTCTCTTTAAGAAAATAGACTTTATTTAACACGTCAATATAAATCTGTTTTCAATATTTATTGTTTGAACAAGTACATGTAGATATACCAACAATCTGAAAATATTATATGTTAGCATATGTAATTTTGTTAAAGGGACAGTTTAGAAAACAAATCATGTTTTGCATTATTATAAAATTCAATTTTGTAATATCAATGATATCAAAGGTTTCTCACCAATTAATCATTTGTCTGTGTTTATTTTAATTTGCTAGCTAAACCTATGAGGTTCGTGTGCTCATTTCTTAGAGCTTGAAGAGTGCATGTTATCATTATGCAATTTGACCACTAGAGGGCATTTGGATAGCATTTGTATATCTAAAACCTTGTGCTCATACAGCATATTTACCATGTATTGATCATTGATGTCTAAAATGTTGTTATGTCAGAACAACAAATAAGTGGTCATTTTTCATAGGCATAGATACAAGGGTAAGCACATAAGTCACACGTATTTCTCCATGTTTTGTTGTTTCCAACTTGATAATGCGTAATACAGTGTTTTCTTTGCAATCAATAATTTTCTGACTGTCCCTTTAAGCTGTGTTATTGGCATTCAAACAGTAATATGCCATCATGGATAATTGTAATGGTAATTTTGTTTGCGATTTGGGAAACAATTTGGACATCACAGAAACCAATCAATATCATGAACAAGGATAGGTATGTGATGTGGTTTTCACACACTTATAACCCACACTCTGCAAACAATCTGCCTCAATGGACCCGGTCCCATAGAAGTAGATTATATACAGAGTGTGGTCCACAAGTGTATGAAAACCACATCATTACATACCTATCCATTACACATTAAATAAAAATAACATTAAACATGAAAACAAATACTTACTTCCTCTTCCTTCCCCTCTTCCCACGGGGCTGAGGCTCTGGGAGGGTCAACTGCGGACTCCGACGAGTTCTCATTGGATATGTTGTGGGAAGAGTGGAAGGAAGAGTACTGGGACGACCAAGGTGAGGAGGAGGAGATGGCCCGGCAGGAGGAGATGGCCCGGCAGGAGAAGATGGGCCGGCAGGAGAAGATGGCCCGGCAGGAGAAGATGGCCAGGCAGGAGAAGATGGCCCAGCAGCAGGAGGCCCAGCAGCAGGAGGCCCAGCAGCAGGAGGCGGACCAGGAGGCAGACCAGCATGCGCCTCCCGGAAGAAATTAAACATCTCTTGGTGGAGATTAAAGGTTCTGTTTTGGCCTTCTTCTATTCGAGTAAGGATGTTTATTATTTGGTTTTGGCCTTCAATGATTTTGTTTTGTCCTTCAAGAATTCTAGTTCGGCCTTCTATATTTTGTATCCGGGAGTTACGCATCTGGTCAATGTAGTCTAGTAGAACCCGCATCTCCGCTATTTCCTCTTGTTGTGCTTGGCGGGGTGCCCGTGCATGGCGGGGTGCCCGTGCACGGCGGGGTGCCCGTGCACGGCGGGGTGCCCGTGCACGGCGGGGTGCGGGACCTTGAGGGGCCTCTGGTTCCGCAGCCTCTTCCTCTATTTCCGGTGCCTCTTCCTCTGCTTCCGTGGCCTCTTCGTCACCGGGGGCCTCTTTCCTCCGAGGTGGAAATTCATCCCCACCACTCTCATCCCGGGGAAAAGGAGGAGCCTGTATTTGCTGTGCTGCCTCCTCCCCAGACTCTGTATATTTGAAAAAGAAAGAAATGTATATATTAGCATATTTCCAAATAAAGCTTTAAATGACTTAGCTTACGATACAATTACAAATGCAGCCTCATTAATCCACTTTGAAATCTAACAATCAATATGATTTCCGCATTTTCTAAACCGTGTTTGTGATATCTCTGTTCAATCTGAATGTTTTAGCGTTTGTTTTCAGCCTGTTTAAATGCACACCTAACCTATAGCCTAGATACTGATGTAACCGCAAAGTAATTGTGAATGCGTGTAAACAACGTTATAGCATTAATCTGAGCCTTAAAGGGACATGAAACCCAATGTTTTATCTTTCATGATTTAGAAGCATACAATTATAATCAACTTTCTAATGTACTTTTCTTATCTAATTAGCTTCATTCTCTGGATATTCTTTGCTGAAAAGCATATCTAAATATGCTTAGAAGATGCTGATTGGTAGCTGAATATAGCTGCCTCCTGTGATTGGTTCACCGTGTGCATGGCTATTTCTTAATTAAAGTATATCTAAAGAATGAATCAAATTAGGTAATATAAGTAAATTTGAATGTTTTGTCAAATTGTATTCTCTACCTCAATCATGAAAGTAAAGGTTTGCGTATAGTGTCCCTTGAAATACATTCGTATGTGAATTTATTCTTAAATGAGCTTACCGTCAGATGAGAATGGCAGGTTCCCGGTATGAATTCCTCCGATACATACTACATCCACCTCGGAGATGCTGGGACGCAACATTTCCTCCCATCGGCAGTAATCAATTTCCAGTGCAGGGCCGCCACCGGTTCCTGCGGCATGTCGGGCCTCCAGGCTTAACTTTTTCTTAAGATCCATTTTGCAGTCCCGGTATCGATGTTTTATAGAGTCCATATCTCTATTCCGTCCACCCACTGCATTGACTGCATTCCTTATCTCATGCCAGAGCTTCCTCTTCTCAGTCGGGGTGGTCTTCTGATGCTGCAGCCTCCTATACCTGGCCATATAGGCTTCTACGAGGGCCTCCTTCTCCTCCATCGAAAACCTTGCCTCCCTAGTCGCCTTAGCCTTCCCCTGTGACGATGCCCTCTGTTTCCCGGACTGTGAAGCCCTACTCTGTCCGCCACTGGGCCCAGCCACTTGTTCATCTTGAACCAAGTGGCTGGGTCCACCCACCGCTTCCACCCCCGATTCCTGCCCCCCTTCCTGCCCCCCTTCCTGCCCTGTACCTCTCCCCCTCCCTCTCCTCCCCCCTCTACCTCTCCCCTCGCTGCCCTCCATCTATTCCCTAAACTAAACCCCAACTAAGCAAACAAAAAGTGAGTGTGATCAAATGAAAGGGGGTCAAAAAAAAGAACTAAAAAGACCAAAAAAAGTGATGAAAGTGTGAAAGGGATATAAATAAAAGAGGGTAAGGAGTATTTAAATGAACAAAATGAAGAAGAAGACTAAAAGGAGGATATGTAAACTAAATGTAACTACGGGATGGGTATGGGATGGGGTATGGGATAAGAGTAAATGGGATGAAAGGGAATGGGACTACAGGGAATGGGGTATGGAGTGTAGTATGAGAGGGTATGGGGTATGGAGTGTATGTAGTGTTATTGATAAGTGTATGTATGTATTGAATGTGTTTGCGTGTAAATGTGTTAAGTGTACAGAAAAAGCACTCGCTCGCTAACTCACACTACTACTAATTCTCACTAACTCCCACTACTACTAATTCTCACTAACTCACACTACAACTAACTCTCACTAACTCCCACTACCACTAACTCTCAATAACTCCCACTACCACTAACTCACACTCCCACTAACTGACTCTATCACACTACCACTAGCTCTCACTAACTCCCACTACCACTAACTCACTCCCACTCCCACTAACTGACTCTCTCCCACTCCCACTAACTCCCACTCCCACTAACTCACTCACGATAACACTAACAACTGACTCTCTCACACTAACACTAACTCACTCACAATAATGCTCAAACTCTCTAATCTTAAACCTCCAATCTCCAAAGACCCACCAGCAACACAGTCAAAGACGCCATGCTTGTGTGGTGCTTATATACCCTGTGTAAATGTTTAATGATGTACCGATTTGCGTTGTAAATTGTGTTCAGGTGTTCTTTATTAGTAATTATTATTTGTTCAAGGTGTATTAGGTGTGTGAATTTGCGCATGCTCATTTTGAGTTAGTATTTGTGGAATGTGTAGAATGCGATGATGTCATAGTGCTCGTTTTCTATAACATTGACCAATAGTATTATGTTTAAATGTGAATTTGCGATGGTGTGGTATTAGTGAAGTGTTGTATATGTATGTTTGTCCTAATATATAGTGATATTGAATGCGATTATTTTGCTAGTGTATGTATTTTTTTTTTTCCTTGTTATTTTGCGTATTTCCGCATCTTAAAATATATGCGTATTCCCTGTATTTTATTTAATAAAAATTCCCCCCGCTTGTGAATGTGTAATGCTTATGTGCTTTGTTTAGTGATTGTTGTTGTGACATTTGCGGCGTGTTATTGTTGTGCATGATGTGGTATGCGTCATATGACCGAGCTGTGCGTGTTTCTCGCGAGATCGAGTGTTAGGTGAAA
This sequence comes from Bombina bombina, assembly GCF_027579735.1. Classification (NCBI taxonomy): domain Eukaryota; kingdom Metazoa; phylum Chordata; class Amphibia; order Anura; family Bombinatoridae; genus Bombina; species Bombina bombina. The sequence goes on along the minus strand of NC_069501.1, from coordinate 929,588,099 downwards.
AAAGCGTGTTTGTTTGCTTTTCCATTGATCTCTATGGGAGACTGTCAAACGCGGGCAGGATTCCGCGTGTGAAATACACGCGTTAGGAGTATCGTTAGAAGGTTTTGTTTGAACTCTAAATACCGGAGTCAAACAATGCCGTGCGTTAGACATAAACCACGCGTAGTGTTAGCACACCATCTACCGCCAAACTCCAAATCTAGCCGTAAGTTTGCTCTGTAGCGAAAATGCAAAATACCGCTCCACTTGTAATCTAGCCCTTTATGTTTAATTTAAATGTTTAATTATGCACAAAAATAAGTTTTAATAACTTTATTTTTCCGATTCGTTAAAATCTGAAAAACTAATCAGTTTTACACTTCACCCAGGGAGGCTTGAATTTATTCTGATAAAGGGTCAGATTACTATTGATGCACACACATTTGCACGCCAGCTATAAGGGGTTTATCACTCGTGTTTGCTCTCAACGGCTTTACCGCTGGTATTAAGAGTATAAAGTAAACTCAATCTCTTAAGCACAATTGCAATTTACGCTTGAATAATTACCACATTTAGTTTCGCAAAACTAAAAAGTTGCACAAAACACATCAAAAATGAATTACAAAGAATACACAATCATAATAACACCATCTAATAAAAATATTAATAAAAATATTGCACACAAAAGTTATAAAGGCTCAAAGATGTGAGATCTCCGGTGTAAGAATAAAAAGGCAGGCAAAGGGCTTTAACATTGAGATACATACAGTATATATACACGTCTAAAGATGGATATGTAAGTGTTTATATATATGTCTATATAAATGTACATATGTATTTATGTGTATATATGTATTTAGAGACAAATACTGTATACACACATAAATACATATGTGTGTGTGTGTATATATATATATATATATATATATATATATATATATATATATATATATATATATATATATATATATATATATATATATACTTTGGTGCACTTTTCAGTCAAGAAGATGAAAACATGTTGAAGCATATTTATACAATATTCATATTTAATAAAGTGTTTAACTGTGTATTTACTGTAAATATTTCCTATTACATTATAATTATTTGAGGTGGTATTTTAAATTTTTATATTACAAATGTCATTTTTCTATGTTTTTTAAAGAGTATTTTTTACATACAGTATAAATACATATATATATATATATATGTGTGTGTATATATATATATATATATATATATATATATATATAAACATTAAAATTCAAACAGTATCAATTAAAATGTTGCATGCTAAAACAAGTTATCCAGACATTTTTTCCAGCCCATGAAGATGTGTTGCAAAAAAAATATTAAGATTATAATTTAACCCAGAATCAGTGATTTTTTTTTTATTACAATAGCTGTAATCACAGTTTCATATGATCAGCATTGCACTTATGCAGATTACTATATGTAGCATAGGAAGGACTGTGATTAGTCTGTGGAACGCTGTGCACATGATGATTGCAATATGAATTCTCATCTCTGTTTAACAATAGTTACCTTTCTTTTTATATTCCTGTCAGGGTATCACCTTATACTTTATATGAGGCTAGTTTACTTTGATTAGTATCATTCTTTGCTTTTAGGTTCTGTGAATAATTCAAATAAAAAGACAATGAGCTAGATTACAAGTGTTGCGCTAAAGTTAGCACGTGTCATGACAAGCAATATTGTGGCCGCGCTAACTTGTTAATACAATTTGTGTACGTTGGGTTTGCACGACCCAAAACCTAATGTAAAGTGTAAGGGATAAAACATTTTTTTGCACCAAACACAACATAAATACATTAAAATAAAGGGCTACACTCATATATACACTCTCTGAAAAAATATTCATGCAAATATTAATATTTTTTTTATAAGGGTTAAAAGTTATATGGTATATGAAAAGGTATTGGTCTGGAAAGAGCTATATTGTATACATATATGTATATATATATATATATATATATATATATATATATATATATATATATATATATATATATATATATATATATATATATATATATATATATATATATGTGTGTATATATTTGTATATATATATATATATATATATATATAAATATATACAGGTATATGTGTGTGTATATGCATGTATATATATATATATATGTTAGAAAAAAGGAGGGGCACCTGCGCTAAAAACTCTAACACTTGGTGAGTAATGGCTATTTTTGCAACAATAGTAGTAATAGTGATATATGTGCGTGCTGCCTCTGATACAGTGTACCCGTGTCACTGTTAGGAATGTGGATGGAAAAGAGAAAATCAAAAAGGGCGCACAGCTAGGCACTAGAATAAAAATTGACTATTAGTAAAGTAGGTATGTAGTTTTCAGACCTATGTGGTTATAGTAACAGGATAATAAAAATAATAATAATAATAATGTCCTTGGATTGTTATTGTATTCTAAAGCACATTACTGAACTCTTTAGAATACAATAACAATCCAAGGACATTATTATTATTATTATTTTTATTATCCTGTTACTATAACCACATAGGTCTGAAAACTACATACCTACTTTACCAATAGTCAATTTTTATTCTAGTGCCTAGCTGTGCGCCCTTTTTGATTTTCTCTTTTCCATCCACATATATATATATATATATATATATATATATATATAAATAAAGTATGTGGTTCAGATGTCAGCGCTCATAGAAGGGAGAAAACAAAAACAAAGGAACAGATTATGGTGCAGTATGAAAGCACTGGTGTATAGTGTGGCAAACAATAAAAGGATATTGCTCACCTTTTATGACCTCAAACTTGTGAGGTATGTTAGAGGCATGGAGGGGATTTAATCCCTATCTGTGTTAAAGATGTTAGCATCTAGGTGATCAGTTGGAGTATGGTACTTCCTTCTTCCAGTAGCCTGAGGGTATGGTAAGCTTCTCCTCTGTGGAATATGGTAAAACTTGTTCTCTGTTTGATACGGTGAGAATATCTTTTGTGAAGGATGATGTGCTTCTCCACCGTGGAGTATGGTGCACTGCTTATTTGTTGTGTGTGAGGTATGGTAAGCTTCTCCTCTATGGAGTATGGTAAACTTTTCTTCTGTATAGTATGGGTAGAAACCTCTAGAAAGTAGTAGTAGAGGCTAACGCTCCTCCTTGCAAAATCTCTTGTATGTCCAGGTAGTTCGTTTAGCAAAGATGAAATCCTGTGATACGGATGGCTGTGGATTAATTAATTGTCAGTGACAGGGTTTTTTGGCTGTATGGTGATTGATGGTCTCGCCAGACGCCCACCACTGACGTCATTTCTGGTCAGGCAAAATAAGCAGTGCACCATACTCCACGGTGGAGAAGCACATCATCCTTCTCAAAAGAGAAGCTCACCGTATCAAACAGAGAAAAAGTTTTCCATATTCCACAGAGGAGAAGCTTACCATACCCTCAGGCTAATGGAAGAAGGAAGTACCATACTCCAACTGATCACCTAGACGCAAACATCTTTAACACAGATAGGGATTAAATCCACTCCATGCCTCTAACATACCTCACAAGTGTGAGGTCATAAAAGGTGAGCAATATCCTTTTATTTTTTGCCACACTATACACCAGTGCTTTCATACTGCACCATAATCTGTTCCTTTGTTTTGTCTTCTCCCTTCAATGAGCACTGACATCTGAACCCCATACTTCACACTCCAAACTTCACATTCCATTGATGATAGTGGAATATTCAGCTGCCAATACATCAGGAGGAACTCTTTAGAGCAAAATAAACATTTGCTATACACACAGCACAAATTTAAAATACCTATTACCATATATATATATATATATATATATATATATATATATATATATATATATATATATATATATATATATATATATATATATATATAAATATATATATATATATATATATATATATACGTATGTATGTATGTATGTATGTATATACATAGATATACACATATAAACACATATATACACATATATGCACATATAAATACACTTAGGAGCCCTTTTTAGTAAAATATATTAAAACCTGAAAAATAACTTTTAAACAATATTTTCTGATATTCTTAGTATTTTTAAAGGGAAAATGTAGTCAAAATTAAACTTTCATGATTCAGATGGGCATGCAATTTTAGACAACTTTCTCATGTTCTTTAATCATCAAATTTGCTTTGTCCTCTTGGTATTCTTTGTTGAAAGCTAAACCTAGGTAGGCTCATATGCAAATTTTTAAGCCCTTGAAGGCTATCTCTTATTTCAGTGAATTTTGACAGTTTTTTCACAACTATACAGTGCTAGTTTATGTGTGCCATATAGATAAAATTTGTGCTCACTCCTGTGGAGTTATTTATGGGTCAGCAGTAATTGGTTAAAATGCAAGTCTTTCAAAAGCACTGAGATAAGGGGGCAGTCTGCAGAAGTTTAGATACAAGGTAATCACAGAGGTAAAATGTATATTAATATAGCTGTGTTGGTTATGCAAAACTGGGGAAAGGGTAATAAAGGGAATATTTATCTTTGTAAACAATAACAATTCTGGTGTAGACTGTACCTTAAATATATATTCCTATATCTATCTCTGTATATATTTATATATAAGGGAGATAGGGGAGGGGAGTTAACACGGTTGTGATATCCTGAAGTAAGCATGCATTGGGTTTCTCTAACTTGTAATAACAATGAAAGTATACTGTTAGCTGTGTTAATGTGCGAGTAAAAATAATATTCAAAGTGCCACATGTAAGGTGGCCTAATATCCCTATCTGGTATATTTAGACTTTTGGCCCAATAAACTGTAAAATATATATACATTGAGTCTATAGTTGAAAAACAATGCATCGTGGCTGTAGCATCAGTAACTAAATCAGAATTTACAAATATCCATACAGTCAATGCAACCTCTAAACATCAAGCTTTTTCCAAATTAATCCAACATTTGCAGAACTCCACATTTGTCTAGGCATTACACTTCCTTGCCTAAGCTCATTGATTTATCATAGTATGAATCACTTCTCAAATCAAATGAGAACATTTGCCAAACCTCATTTGGTGAAGCATGACACTTGTTTACGGAATCTATGGAAAAAAATAACAGTCTTATTCAAATGTGTCAAGGCACCTGAATCTGTGACTCAGAGATAATTTATTACCACTTTAAAGAAATTGAATGAGTGGAAGAAGATTACAACTTTCACGTTAAAAGGCCTTGATCTTAAAAAAATATATACTATTTTCTATCTTTTCATACTAAACCATTTTCCACTATGAACTTGTTACATTTTTAATCAGTCCCTACTAGATTTACTGATGTTACATGCTCTTTCTAAGAACATGATTTAAGAAAAAAATGCACTTTACTGACAATAAGAAAAAAAAGAATGAATCTTGGGTATTAGTATTTCAGAGAATTAAAAAAATTGGTTCGCAGTGTAAGGACACAGCAATGGACGGAACTTGGGAACTAATGATGTTCAGGTCACACATATCAGCCTTTAACCACAGGTAATCTTTTTAGATTGGAATATAAAATGCTCAATAATGCATAGTAAAACAATTTTGCAATGTACTATTTGTATTTTTTATTTTTCCTATTGTAATTAATTAATTAAGTCTGAAAATCTGAAAGAGCACACGGCAGGCCTTACAAGTATAATGTAATTACATCTGTGCCTAATTTCCAGTATGTTATTTTATTATTTTTGCAGAAGCTAAACAATGAAGATTTTCTTAAAGGGACACTGAACCCAAATTTTTTCCTTTTGTGATTTCGATAGAGCATGCAGTTTTAAGCAACTTTCTAATTTACTCCTATTATCAATTTTTCTTTGTTCTCTTGCTATCTTTATTTGAAAAGGAAGGCATCTAAGCTTTTTTATTAGTTCAGAACTCTGGACAGCACTGTTTTATTGGTGGATGAATTTCTCCACCAATCAGCAAGAACAACCCAGGTTGTTCACCAAAAATGGGCCAGCATTTAAACTTACATTCTTGCATTTCAAATAAAGATACCAAGAGAATGAAGAAAAATTGATAATAGGAGTAAATTATAAAGTTGCTTAAAATGTCATGCTCTATCTGAATCACGGAAGAAAAAAATTGGGTTAAGTGTCCCTTTAACATAAAGACAATGGTGCATTTCCTCTTCAGATGCAAGTTTGGATTGGCTGCTTCAAAAAAGGAAAGTGCTACATGAAGTTTGACCATTGTAAAACAATTGTAGCAAACACTGTACTAATCTGTTCTAATAACATTCAGGCTGTGCTAATATGTTAATCTATTGCAAGACTATATCAATATATTAATTACAAGGTATTTACTCTCCATTTAAGATGCAGCATCTCAGATTTAAAGCAGTTAAATCTACCTGGACTCATTCATTCACAATGGTTAACATACCCTGCTCTTGCGAAAATGTTCAGGTGGAAGAGTTGACTAGTGATAGTTTCTGAAATGTTAAAGGGTCATTATACACTAGATTTTTTCTTTTTTTCATAAATGTTTTATAGATTACCTATTTGTATAGCCCTTTTGGGTGTGTTTTTGTAAAAATGTATAGTTTTGCTTATTTTTTTAATAATATGGTGATGATTTTCAGACTCCTAACCAAACCCCACAGTGCCAGATGTATACATGAGTTTATAGACTCCTGCAGGCTCCTGTTTATGGTATCTGTCTTTTCATATTCAGGGAAGGGGGGGGGGGGGTCCTGCTCTTCTTGTTTTCCCAGCGTCCTTTCACTGGGTGTCCCTGCCTAACCTCATCAACAATGCTAAACTGGGAGCTTCATTTTTAAAAGGTTTTATACTGGATGTTTAGATCAGTATCTGTGCATATTCTTCTTAATATTAGTGTCAATTACATGCAGTGATAGGAACATTTATGTACACTGTCCCTTCAATAAGGATGCTTCTTTACAAGCTGACTGGAGACTTATGTCCTATGTTAATTAAATATTATAAACCACATTCTGCAAATACATCTATATAGGATTGTTTATGCTGATCTAAATGTTTACAAGTATTTTTTTTTATAACATCTAAAGTCTGAATTCATTTTATAGAATAGACTATAATTTACAAATAGCTTTCAATCACATTATATTGTGTAGTAGTGCAGTAGCTTCCTGTTTTAACCTCTTAAGGACATATGACTGAATTTTTCCGTCATAAAACAATTGAGCAAACTGAAAGCTGTGTCCTTAAAGGGTTAAATCCAGAACTAGCATGTTTTCTTCTACTGGTGAGTAATCAGCTTTAATGACCTCGATTACAAGTAGAGCACAAAATTAGTAGTGACATTGAGCACTAACACAGCTCAAGTTAAATCAATAGCGCTCCTATTCTTGTGCTCTTTATACAATAAAAAGTAAAACTTTATTACTTGTGCGAAAATACTCAGGTGCAGAGACGTAACTAGAAACCACAGGGCCCAGGTGCAAGAATCTAAGAAGGGCCCCCCTACCCCCCAAAAAAAGGTGAATTTGATACATTTTTGTTTTTTTACATTTAACATAGAAAAAAAAATGTGAATCAGATTACATATCTGCAAAAGGAGGTACCCTGTGCCCACAGTCTGTGAGATGGTCTGACCCCCTATTACTGTATATAGAGACACTGTTTAACCCACCAGAACTGTATATAGTGAGTTAGTGACACAGTCTTTAATCTGCCGGTGAGATGGCTGGCCTGACCCTACCTGCCCCAGTACTTTATAGAGTGACCATAGTAGTCTGTGAAATGGCCAACCCCCGCCCCCCCCCTTACTGTATATAGTGGTACTGTATAGTGACACTGTTTACCCCCCACCCCCCATGCTGTAGTAACAAGATCTGTAATTTGCTGGTTCCACAAACATACACACACACATACACACACATATACATGCATAAATACACACACAGTCACATACGTACATACACACACACATGCATAAATACACACACAGTCACAGACAAACATACACACACACATATACATGCATAAATACACACACAGTCACATACAAACATACACACACACACACATGCATAAATACACACACAGTCACATACGTACATACACACACACACACACACATGCATAAATACACACACAGTCACATACAAACATACACACACACATATACATGCATAAATACACACACAGTCACATACGCACATACACACACACATGCATAAATACACACACAGTCACATACAAACATACACACACACACACACATATACATGCATAAATACACACACAGTCACATACGTACACACACACACACACACACATGCATAAATACACACACAGTCACATACAAACATACACACACATACACATATACATGCATAAATACACACACAGTCACATACAAACATACACACACACACATACATGCATAAATACACACACAGTCACATACATACATACACACACACACACACACATACACACACACACACACATACATGCATAATTACACACACAGTCACATACATACATACACACACATACACACACACACATACATGCATAAATACACACACAGTCACATACGTACATACACACACACACACACACATACATGCATAATTACACACACAGTCACATACATACATACACACACATACACACACACACATACATGCATAAATACACACACAGTCACATACGTACATACACACACACACATAAACACCAATTGGTAAAAGAGAAACACTAACCCCTGTAGTCAGAGACTCTAGTGAGGCATCATGTCACACTCACATGAAATCAGTGCAGGCAGTGGCAGGTCAACGTTTTTTATTGGACTGAAGAACATTTTTTTTTAAGATGCGACCCTTTGCACCCCTGTAGTTTCGCCCCTGCTCAGGTGCTAACACCTGGAGGTCTGATAGCACAGCCATGCTTAGTCCCTTTCTACATAGACTTCTATGGGGCACAATACAAAACCATCTTCTGGCTTTCACTCATGCACTTACTGGAAGGTGAGCTAAGTCAAGTGCACTAAAGCTGAATGGGGCAGTTATTTTTATTTAAAAAAATATATATTAAAAACATACATACATATGTGTGTGTAGAAAACCCTTTATCAAAACTACTTTTGTAATATTTACATCTTTAAAATAGGACAGTTTGGAGAGGGGATGAAACAAAGTGTAACCAGCAATACCTTATGTCATTTAGGCAATATGTAGATGTTATAAATCAGATAAGGTAGGTTTTTTTTATATAATTTTTAACACTATTGTATACATAGTACCACCAAAAAACAAGTACAGTGCTGTAATCTGAAGAGAAGATTGTGACTTAAAGGGAGGGGTAAATAGTAATTTTTGTTATATTTTTAAAAAAAAATTAATTAGAAATTTTGGATTTCAGGATGATTGGATTTTGGAATTCCAGATTAGGCGATTTGTACCTCTAAACACACACACACACACACACACACACACACATATATATATATATATATATATATATATATATATATATATATATATATATATATATATATATATATATATATAGTTATAAAGGTTTATCTATCTAGATATATTTGAGCCCTTCCCATGACAAATAACTAATAATAATAATAATAATAATTTATTAATCAATAATCACTTTAAACACTTGTAAACATTAATTCCAATAATAAACTATACTAAACTATATATGAGTCTAATACTTCATTTTAATATCTTTCATATGAGTTTGGTTATACTTCTGTTTCCGCACTTTAATTCAGACCTCAAGTTGCGGTAATGTTTTCTTTTTCTTTTTTTTGTAATATGAGCAATGTTTAGTGTGGATGTGCTATCCATTGAAATTATAGAGTACACTAAACAGATGTAGACCGCGCTAAACATTCTCTGGTAATTCTGTTTTACCATTGACTTGTAATATCAGATTGTATGCTAATCTTAGCATGGCCCACAATCTTGATAGCGCACCTGAGCTATCAATATCACTCCATTTGTAATCTAGGCCATTGTGTACAATGCAGTATGCAACAATTGTGGGTCAGATTATAAGTAGAGCACAAAATACTGCTTAAAATGTGCACTGGTATTACAAGTGAGGTGCAATGCAAACACAACCTTGCATATACATTGCACGGAAGTATTGCACTCACAAGAGCATGCTTCCATAGACTCCAATGAGAGCCTCGTTCTCATGCCATGAGACACAGCATGAAAACTAGCGATGGACAGAAATTTTAAATATATATGTATATGAATATTTACATATATATTTTTATGTGTCAATATGTGTATATACACATATTAAAATATAAATATATATGTATATAAGCATAGACCGCATTGTAAAGGCACTTTTCAGTGACTTTTTTTTTCTAGCACTCCTGACCCACTCACTAAACCCATAAATACTGCTTCGTGCAGTTTTTTTTTTTTAACTTAAAGATGCTACCGTTTTTATTTTTAAACGTCACACTTAAGTTTGGGGGCAAATGGAGCACATTGTGAGTCCGGAAACAGGTGAATTTGCCAGTTTGTAAGCCTGTGATAAATTAGCGCTCCACTTGTAATCTAGCTATATATATATATATATATATATATATAGCAATAAGAAACAAATTGCAGAGACTTTTTGCAGATCCAAAACTCGATTTATTTCAGTTTAAAAATAAAAATCCATGAATACATGATCAGAAATCGGCATGTCTCACAACTCCAACAAAACTTGTGAAAAAACTGCTGCTGACATGTTTCGCCGCTTACGGCGTAATCATAGCTACAGGTAAAATCCCTGCTCACCTATTTAAGGTGGCTGGGAAAATCCAATTGGTTAAAATTTAATTGGCAAGTTTAAGCTGGAATAAATACTTAACCCCATGTGAACTGTGAACACTTAGAGAGGAAATATCTTTATATTTATATTTCATTTCATTATATGGGTTTGTTTTTACTTTTGCAAACTGCTAAAGAAATTTAATTTTAAACCCTGATTAAATGCAAAGCGAGTAATTCATTATTATAGTTTACACCAGATTACCTGGAAAAATAGAAGGATGGGAATTATTAACCCAGTGTTCACATTTAACATGAGGTATATTTATGATGCCCATTATTACACAATGGGGATTCGTAACCACATAATTTTGGTGAAACATATCACACAAATTTGGCTTATAAGAATAACTTAAAGCCATTCTAACTAGATGCAGATTTATACAAAGAGTTAAGAATAAGTGGTTTCTGAAATTACAAAGACAACTGAGGAGATTTTATGAATGTTTTATAAATGTTTACAAATATGTTTTGAGAATATTTTATCTAAGATATTAGTTATTCTAAAATTGCAATGGTTCTAGTGGGAAAAGTTAGAGTTATAGACTCATCCTAAATGGTAGGCTTATTATATTATTGTATATTAATATTAGTATTTAGTGTAAATATTACTCTTGTAATTTATAATATTCCTATACGTCAGGCCAATACAAGAGAGGGAGATGAGAGGACCACATGATTATTTCCAGAAATTAATTAGATCATATTCAGAGTTCAGACCCGAAGGTACTCGGGTCTGAAGTCTAAAGATCCAATACATCTCTCTCTTTTGTAGTAACCGATCACGATCACCTCCTCTAGGTGGACAACATACTCTTTCAATAGCCTGCCATCTAAGACTTTTAATGTCCTTATTGTGGCATCGTGAAAAGTGTTTCACCAGAGGTGTACTAGCTTCTCCTGCTTGAATTGTGGACAAATGGTTGCGAATGCGTACCTTTACTTCATTTGTTGTTAAACCTACATACTGTAGGTGACAGGAAATGCAGGTCAGTACATATACAACATAAGTTGAGGTACATTTCAGGCAACTAGTGATGGGAAAAGTTTCACCCGTAACTTCAGATTTAAAAATGTTAGATGCCAAAATGTACTCACATACCCGACATTTCTGTCTGCATTTGAACAGACCCTTATGGGTTAACCAAGCACTCGTCGGTCTGTTCAATTCAGGCAAGGATGAAGGAGATAATGCATTAGCCAAAGTCTTGGCTCTTCTATAGGAGCATCTTACGCCAGCTCTGACACATGTCTCCAATTTGTCATCCGCAGAGAGAAATGCAAAATGTTTCTTAATTATCTTACATATTTCAGTATATTGCGAACTGTAATCGGTGACAAAGGTTACACCTTGGAAAGATGTGTCAGTGCTGGGAGATGTTTTTAAGTGTCCCTCGACTAAGCTGTTCCTATTGAGCTTCTGAACTTCTTGTTGAGCTCTATGAACAACATGGTTAGGATATCCTCTTTTCTTTAATCGATTGCTGAGTTCAAACGATTGTTCCTGGTAAGTGTGATCTAAAGTGCAATTGCGTTTGACCCTTACAAATTGTCCCTTTGCAACAGCAAAAGGAACATGCTGAGGATGACAGCTGTGGGCATGTAGCAATGCATTGCCCGCTGTGGGCTTACGATAGATTCTACTAATGATTCTACCTTGTTCAGTACCCTCCAATGTGATATCCAGGAAGTTAGTGGTATTCTTACTTAACTCAGAGGTAAATTTAATACCAACATTGTTATTATTCAGAGAGTCAACGAATTCCGAGAATTCTGAGTCCCCGCCACACCAGATGAGGAGGAGGTCATCAATGTACCGTCCATAAAAATGGATCATATGTCTGTAGGAGTTACTATCTCCATAGATGTGGGACAGCTCCCACCAGCCCATAAAAAGGTTGGCATAGGAGGGGGCAAACTTAGCCCCCATAGCTGTCCCACATATATATATATATAAATTGTATGGGGCCCATTTATCAAGCTCCGTAAGGACGTAAGGAGCTTGTGGGCCCGTGTTTCTGGCGAGTCTTCAGACTCGCCAGAAACAGCAGTTATGAAGCAGCCGTCACAAAGACCACTGCTCCATAACCTGTCCGCCTGCTCTGAGCAGGCGGGCAGGAATCGCCAGAATTCAACCCGATCGAGTACGATCATGTTGATTGACACCCCCTGCTGGTGGCCCATTGGCCGCGAGTCTTCAGGGGGCGGCGTAGAATGTGCTTCTTTGAGGAATTACCCCTTTTAGGCATGGTAGAAAAGAGACAGAAAAGGTAAGTTTATTGTAAAGGAAAAATGGTTGGATTCTGGAAACAGTATAGACTGCAGTAAAGCCCACACCAGAGAAGAAGTCAGAAGTTGTGCCCACTTTAGGTTCAGAAACTGGAGTGCTCACTCTAGGACCAAGGACTCGATTGCCCACTTGAGAGCCAAAGATAGAAGTGCCCACTTGAGGGCAAAATTGGAGTGCACACTTAAGGGCCAAAGGCAGAAGTGCCAATTGAGGACTGAAGACAGGAGTGCACACTGAAGGTGCAAAGACAGGAGTGCCCACTTAAGGGTCAAGGACTTGAACTGGGGTTCCCACTTGAGGGCTGATGACTGAAGCTGGATACTGGTGCATGTAGACACCCTCTGCAAGGCTTGGGTACTGATGCAAAATACCTATGCTTGGCAGATGCCCTCTGCAAGACTTGGTACAGGAGCTGGATGCTTGTGCTTGGCAGAAACCCTCTTCAAGGCATGGATACTGGAGCTGGATACTGATGCTTGACAGACACTATCTGCCGGACTTGTGTACTGGAGCAGGATACAGGTGCTTGGCAGATGCTCTATGCAGGTTTGAGTACTAGAACTGGATACATGTCCTTGGTAGATGCCTTCTGCAAGGCATGGGTACTGGAGCAGGATACAAGTGCTTGGCAGATGCCTTCTGCATGGCTTAGGTACTGGAGCAGGATACTGGTGCTTGGCAAACACCATCTGCATGGTTTAGGTAGTGGGGCTGGATTCTGGTGCTAGGTAGATGCCCTCCACAGGGCTTGGGTACTGAAGCAAGGCACGGCTGAGAAAAGTAGTCATTCTGGATGCACTGGTAGCTTCTGACAGTCAGGTAACAAGAGAAAAGTCTGAAGACAAACCAAGGATCCAGATATCAGAGAGCATTCTGATAAGTCACCAAACACAAGGAGAATCTGGAAGAGTAATCAGAAAAAAGTTCAGAATATCAGAGAAGCTGTTCAATACTTGGTCTAACAAAGGCGAGATTCAATAAAAAGGTTAGGAGATGAGCCAGATACAGGAGCCAGAAGATTCACCACAACAACTTAGATACAGACACAGGTCAGAGGAACAAACAGAGTGAATAAACCAAAATGTCAGGGTAGGAAGTGGCCTGTAAGGCAGCCTTTTATAGCAGTGCTGTTTGTGAAACTACCTGCAGCTGGGAAGCAGCTGTAGCCAGAGAGCTAGCCAGTGCAGGCAGTAGGAATAATCGCAGAATACAGAGTCCTTTGGTGCCACAGTTTTAGAGTAAAAGGTCGCAAACCTTGAGTCCCCGGTTGAATCCCAGGCACCCTCTTTTCAAGGACGGCCTCTGTGCAGCCTTAGCTTTTTCATAGGTCTGTAGATCCATCTCTACACCAGTGTACCATCCGAAGCATAGACACAGTCTGGGGGAATAGGTTCAGGAACAGACTTGTCTCTCATAGATTTTTTACTTGCTATAGCGCAATCTTGTAGTTTCACCTTAGACCTAGGCTTAAAGGGTCTAAAGAGGTAGGATAGATTGTAATGACCCCTCTTCCAGACAGGAGTCTGGGGCTCTATATTATCTGAGTCCTCATAAATAGTGGTGAACCCATTTATAGCCTCTTTCTCAGTGCAAAAAGGAATCTATAGGAAGTGAAGATTTTGATGGAACTGACTGATAGGCTTTGACAAGTTCCTTAGCAGACACAGCATTTGCAACATGATCTGATGAGACAGTCTAAGGCATATATTTACTGGAAACCTGCGGGAGCTAAATTAATTAATTTTGGTGCATGGCAGATGCCCTCTGCAGGTCTTGAGTACTGGAGCAGATTATCATTGCTTAGCAGATACTCTCTGCAAGGCTTTGTACTGGAGTTGGATACAGTAGATTCACCAGAACAACTTGGATACAGGCACAGGTTAGGGTGTCACGTGTGAGGCAGCCTTTTATAGCAGTGCTGATTGTGTAACTACCTGCAGCTGGATTGAGAGAGCTAATCAGTGAAGGCAGCAAGTCTTCAGGAATAACTGCAGAATACAGAACCCTCTTGTGACACAGGGATAAAGTAAAAGGCTTTTTTGGTCACATATTTTATTCCTTCTTATTTTCATTAGAAAATTCAAGATAATGCAAAGTAACAACTAATAAAATTATATAGCTAAGTGAAAACCTAGTTATAAATTTCTATCTATCGGTGTATATACCTAAAAAAATATTGGTATATAGTATATCTTTATATGTATATCTATCTATCTATCTATATATATGCAGCGAGAGAGAGATACATTTTTAATAGATTTGTTTTTAAGACTTTATTGTTTCATGTACATTGTGGTAAAAAAAATTGTTAACGGATTTACATAAAGTTCTTTATAGTGATTGCATACAAAATTCCACATTCTGTTAGTTATTTATTTAAAGCATTAGAGATTTTTTTTTTTTACTCATGATAAGAGAATTGCATTACATTCATAACTTTCTTTGAGCCTGGTTCTATTCCCTATACTATTCTAACCCAGAAGACTAATTGGTATCTCCAATTATGGAATATAGTTTCATACTATTCACCTTGCTTCACTTGTATATGAACTTGCAGTTTCTACAAACACTTTCAAAGTCTACTTTTATTCAGACTATTGCAAAAACCAATTAAAACAGAGAACAGTAAATCAAAGATGTGTAATTACAAGTAGAACACAAACATAAGATACTATTCCTTTATCAATTTCAACATATTTTTTTTATTAATTTCCAATGATAAACTACTCAAATTAAAGTGAAATATATAAAAGTTATAAAAGTGAATATTAAAGTTCTTTAGCATTAGCTATTACAATGTTAAAAATAAATTATGGATTGTACCATAATTCTTATAGGCATGTGATATTTATTGGCAATTAATACATTTCTAGGACATATGCATTTAGGAAAATATTGTGCTAAAGGATTTTAACCATATTTACATGTGAAACATTGATCTATTAAAACATTTAACAAAGATAAAATGAGAGAAGTTAAAGGGACACTCAATAAAAATTAAACTTTTTAAACAACTTTTCCATTTACTTCCATTAACAAAATGTGCACAGTCTTTTTATATTTAAACTTTTTGAGTCACCAGCTCCTACTGAGCATGTGCAAGAATAAGTGTGTATGCATTTGTGAATGGCTGATGGCTGTCACATGGTACGTGTATGCATTTGTGATTGGCTGATGGCTGTCACATAGTACAGGGGGAGTGGAACAATACATAACTTTTAAAATTGTCAGAAAAAAAATCTACTACTAATTTGAAGTTCAGACTAAGTGCTATTGCATTGTTTTGTTATCTTGCATTTGTTGCTTATGAAAATCTACTGTGTTGACTGGTCCTTTAACTAAACCAAGAAAATGTGTCCTCTCAATATTTACTAAAGTAAGGTTTTGCTAAAGTAAGACCTCAGAAATTTAAAGAAATTAACTTATCAAAGAATGTATCGAGTAAGAATATCATTTTGTTTTCTTTTATATCCTGGTGAGAGTCCATGAGCCATTAGTACTGGGATGAAATATCCAAGCTGGGGTATCCACAAGTAAGGGCTCATTTTAATTCACCCATAGAAAATGGAGCTGTAGGGGGGCGGAGCTAACCGCCGATGAGGGCAGCCGTGTTAGAGAGGAGCTCCTGACATCGTGCCTTATAATTGAGGTTTTGCAATCAACCTACCCTACTTTTTGGTCATAATTTTACAGAATAGCCCTTACAGAAGATTGCCACCACACTTTTATCTGATAGCCAGACCATCCGGCTGTGATTCTCAGGCTCAAGTGGCAACCTGACCGGACCAGACACCAGAGCCGAAAGAAAACATCTCGCAGCTGCTCCGGAGGGTTGGGGATCCGCTCCGGAGCTATTACTAGCTGCAATCTGCCTCACCGGGTGGGAAGCTGAGCCTCCTGGACCACCCTTCAGAAGCCGGTAAGAGGCGCCAAGTGAGACGGCCGTGACACCCCCCACTGCTAGCCTAACTGCCTGCAGGAGTGCAGCTGGAGAGACCACACTTTCCTGCATACCTACGGCCTGGCAGGATCGCCTGCTCCCACCTCCACAGTGCCTACCTGCTGAGATAGTCGTGGGACTGGATCCACGTCCTTCTTCGGCTTGCGCCGTTTGGCGCGAAACCCTGCCATCTTGTTGGAGGCCTGTTTCAACCTGCAGACCGCGACCCAGCGTGACCGGATCTCACTGAGGCAGATCCGGACACCTTCTTGCGGAGAAGAGACGAAGCCAAGCGTGAGGAGCACTGGTGAGTGGCAATATAGCAGCTTCAAACACTGCCCGATACCCCAGCCGCATCGTTAGAGGTGGGATCAGACAGATAGGAGAACAGGGATTACTAAGAGAACTCCCTTCATACGAAGTCTGGGTCTTTAGAATACAGCCTGCATCCCTCCCTGTCACTGACCAACATACCCAAGGGAACTAGTCCTACACAATTCCCAGGGAGCACGAACATAGCATTCTGTTAGACAAGGCACTGGCAGACTTTGGACATTAATTAAAAATTTTCTACAGGCCCGCTTGCCTTCACAACCATGGTTGGGCACTGAGAAGAATCACCACCCTACCTTTCAAGCCCTTCTCACAGTGACCCCTGCCTTTATTGGGCCTTATTATTCTTTCACCAGGCCTTACTCTCTTTTGCTTTGTGGCCCACGCAGCTTTTCGCTCCACTAAGCTCTCAGAGGCTATTAGATTAGAGAGCCTTGCATAAAGGGACAGTGTCTGTGCATACTCTCTCACTGCATCGCCTAGGAGGAATACAACTGATCCCAAATCTGGGTAACAATCATTACAGCCCCCTTCATTGACAGATAGTTGAGAGAGCTTAAACTTTGCCACTTCACTCACATTTTACATTCTCACGGCCGTGAGACCTCAGTCTGATCCTTTAATGAAAAAATAAATGTGAAGGGCTGCTGCGTCAGTGCTATTGTCCTTAGGTTTGCCACCTAAGGTGTAGTGTCATTTAACAATATTGGCCTAACAATACCTTTCCTTCCACAGGTTTTTCACAGGGATTAACTGGTTACCTGTACTATTTCATTGTATTGCACTCTGTATTATTCCAGGCTCCACTTATAACTGCAAAAAAAAAAAAATGCCAGGCTTATTATGTTTAGTATCTTCAGGAGTTACACAGTGTTAACAGCCACACAAGGGACTGACGGCTTTTTGGCTTCCCCCTAATTTAGGCCCCGCTTATCAAACTTGGCCACACACCCGCATAGTCTGTAACTACCACGGCCAGATTTGTGCTGACTCAGTGGGGGCAGACGCTGCAATTTCGGCTTAGGCCCCAACCCCTTTACATTAGAATTTGCAGCACCAGCCCATTGAGCTTAGACTATCTCCCTGAATTGTAATATTGTTACATTGCTGAGCCTCAACCCTCCTACTATAAGGGAGCTACTGCCAGAGTCTAGTGAACCACTGAGTTTTTTTGTCTCTACAAATTTTGTACGTGGGTCCCTCACCTTCCCGCTCCGGCCCAGCTAGTCTGGGTGGGTCACTTCCATTTCCCTTTTCCCCTTCCTTTGGGTCGTATCCCCCAGGTTCCCCCGAGGTGAGAGGCTACCGCGTGTGCTATATATCTCAGTTACAGGCTTTCTGCATATTAATGATGTAACCTTTTTCTTTGAAATGTAACATCACCCCCTTCGCTCTAACTGTGGGGTAGCCCATTTGTAGATTGTGTGCTTGAATGTGTCATGTATAACCCTTGATTTTTCTTCTCAGTAAAGCAGCCTCTTACATATGTGCCTCTAGGGATCTTTCGCTCTGCTCACCAGGAAACTTGTCACTGGGCTTTAGAATGCCTCACATGATGAAGAAACATTCAAAGTCAAATCCCAAACCTAGGAAGACAGTGTTTGACCACTTTGTGCACTCTTCTAAGGAGTCTCTACCCCACCCAGCCGAGGAGATGAGTGAACTGGACTCTCAAGACGAGGAGACCCAACCCAACCTCCACTCTAGAGCCGCTTCCCATCATTACATAACAGAATCATCACTTAAGAAACTCTTAGCTATTCAGACTAAGTCTATTACCCAAGAAATCCAGCGCAGCTCCGCAGAGCTTAAGAAAGAAATTTCCGAAATTGGAGACAGAGTTGACGCGCTGGAGCGCAAGCAAGATGACCAGGCTGTAGATCAATCTAACATTTTGGCCTATGCCGAAAATCTGGCTGAGCAGCTATCACAACTGGAATCTAAAATGGCCGACATGGAGGACAGATCAAGACGTAGTAATATAAGATTCAGAGGAGTCTCAGAATCTGTAGCCCAGGCAGATATTCAGGGCTATCTTCAAGATCTCTTCAGAGAGCTTATAGGCTCCCCTGAGGGCCTTACCAGCACAATGGAGAGAGCTCACAGGGCCTTGCGCCCTAGGACAGTGAGTTCTGACAAACCGAGAGACATAATAGTGTGCTTCCATAGTTTCTTATATAAGGACCGTCTTCTCCAGGCTGCCTACCGTAAACCAAATCTTAGCAGTAGATTCAATGGAGTCCAACTGTTACCTGACTTGTCAGCGCACACCCTCCAACAA
Organism: Bombina bombina; assembly: GCF_027579735.1. Taxonomy (NCBI): domain Eukaryota; kingdom Metazoa; phylum Chordata; class Amphibia; order Anura; family Bombinatoridae; genus Bombina; species Bombina bombina. Next base: position 929,568,451 of record NC_069501.1, on the reverse strand, counting down.
CGTCGCCATTTCCAGTCTGTCACTACTGCCCTACGCAAGGCCAACCTCCGGTATAGATGGGGGTTCCCTACCAGGCTCATAGTAACCAAAGATAACCAGACCATAACCATCACCATACCCTCCCAGGGTATGACTCTTTTAGCCTCATGGGGTCTAATGATGGCCCCCCAGAATACCCAGATCCAACCTCAATCCGCCCTAAGAGCCTCAGCTCCTGAATGGTCGACGAAAGATCAGAGGGCGAAAAGACCGAAGATACAACAACTACAAGAGTCCCAAGATCAACCTGGACCTAATACGCAGGGTCCCCAGAAAGCTGTAGGTCAAGGTCTAGGGGTATGTGGGCTCCTGGGTCTCCGTTGATCATCCTGGCTGACCTGTTTGTAACACGAGTCGGGCAGGGTTTCGGGGAGGCCTTGAGAGGCCCACAAATTGTTTATTCAGTTTATAAGTTATATGTTATCTTTCTTGCCTAGATATGTTATTTGCTGTTTTATAACCACTTACGTTTAAGCACTATATGTTTAGTTGATTATGTTATTAGAGCGGGGCTGATGTTTTTGCCCCTCTGCACTAGCTCCAGAGCTATATGCTCATCTCCCCCCCATTGAAGCCCACGTTAGGGCTCTTCTGAGGTGGACTACTTCCACCGCTTCAGAGACACTACCAAGTGTCTTCTTTTTTTCCTTACCCATTTTTCCCTTACCCTCTCCCCCCCCCCCCCTTGTTCCCCAGACATTTGTGTTCGGGTCTCCAGCACTCAGTCCTTAGTCACTCCTAGATATGACTAGTTCTCCTTTGAAGTTCCTTACCCAAAACGTTAGGGGACTCAACACCCCCTTTAAGAGAAGTCTTTTACTGCGCTCACTGAAACATCACAACCCTGATGGGGTGTTCCTTCAAGAGACACATTGGCTCATGAATGAGCCGATCAGGCTCTCCACTAGGGAATACACTCATATAGAATTTGCACCTTTCACGAAAAAAGCCAGAGGCACAGCTATTCTTCTTCACAAGAGGTTAGCTATTGAACCAGTCCTGACAATTAGAGACCCACAGGCCAGATATGTTATCCTAATTTGTAACATTAACCATGTACTTTACACACTAGCGTCAGTCTACCTACCCAACACTCAACAACCTAAGTGCCTCAAACACATACTTCATGTCATTTCCCAGCACAAACAGGGTAGGGTCATTATTTCGGGAGACTTCAACATGACCTCGGACCCGAAGGTTGACAGAAAATCCTCTGACATGGCCAGGACTCCCCCTCTTACAGAACGGCTAGCTGCGAAATTCTGAGCCCTTATGACTGGCTCAGGCTATTTTGATATATGGAGGGCTACCCACACTAGAGACCGAGATTATACTCACTAATCACAACCGCATCGACTATACGCCAGACTTGACTACATGTTCTCTACGGCAGACTCTCTAGACCTAGTTACTAATTCAGCCATTTCTATCTGCCCCTGGTCTGACCATGACTGTGTCACTGCCGGACTTGTTTCTACAAATACTACCCACTCTAGAGCCTCCTGGCGCATGCCCCATAACCTCCTACAAGATATTGCTCTCAGAGAAAAATTGCTCACAGAAATCCAATACTTTCTGGGCACTAATGACAATGGTCAAGTTGGAGATGACACCCTCTGGGGAGCTGCTAAAGCTACTGTTAGAGGCTTGATGATCTCTGAACAGGATAAGCTCTGAAAGCAGGCGGGTCTCTCGTTGTCCCAAGCCCATACCAAACTAAGAACCCTAGAGTCCCAAAACAGAATAAAGCCTGTTATCTCGTTAGCTGCCCAGATTGTTGATCTTAAAAACCACGTCTCTCAACTAGAGCTTAGAAGAACCCAAGAGAACCTTACTAAACTAAAACAACTGTTCTTTTATAAGGGCAATAAGGCAGACACCCTCCTTGCCAATAAAATCAGAAACAGAACTAGTAACTCGCGTATTCATAGCATTGCCACAGAGAGCTCCCTTCTCAAGATCCCCTCGCAGATAGGCGAGGCTTTTGCTGAATTCTAATCCAGACTCTATAATATAGAGAGGTTTGAGAGTCCCCCTGTAACCCCGGCGGACTCCATCAGGGAATACTTAAAAGCATTGAACCTCCCGTCCCTCTCACCCGATCAAAAGGATTCCCTAAGCCTCCCTTTCTCTCTCAGGGAAGTGCAACAAGTCATTAAGAATTCTAAATCTTTCAAATCACCTGGTCCAGATGGCTTCCCAGTCCATTTTTATAAAACTTATATCCAAGAACTCTCCCCCTTGCTTCTCAGACTATTTAACTTAGCCAGAGAGGAGGGCAAATTTAAGAGTGAATTCTTAGAAGCCACTATTACTACTATTTTGAAACCTAATAAGGATCCCACGCTTTGTGCCAGCTATCGACCAATCTCGCTAATTAACACTGATATAAATTTTTTTAAAAAAATCTTAGCCAATCGTATAGCCAATCTGCTCCCCCATTTAATTAACCCAGACCAAGTGGGGTTTATCCCCAAAAGAGAAGGACCAAATAACACTAGAAGACTTTTAAATGTGATGAGCATGTCGTCCAGTCTTAATAAACCTTTGGCGATTATTTCACTGGATGCGGAAAAGGCCTTTGATCGGGTGAGATGGCAGTATTTGTGGGAAGTGCTGGACACCTTTCAATTCCCTGATTCCCTTGTAGGAGCAATTAAGGCCTTATACTCCACTCCTTCCACCTCGGTGAAGGGCCTGGGTTTCCAAACTCCCCCATTCCTTATTTCTAACGGGACCAGACAGGGGTGTCCCTTATCGCCCCTACTCTTTGCTCTGGCTATTGAGCCGTTAGCAGAGCAAATCAGATCGGACCTGCACATGGTTGGGACCACCCTATGTGGTTCCAAACACAATATTGCCCTGTTTGCTGACGACATTACCCTCTTCTCGTCGGACCTCTCGACTACTCTTCCCAGACTTCTACAAATAGTTAAGGAATTTAACGCCCATTCTCATTATAAATTAAACGTTTCTAAAATGGAGATTTACACCCAAGGCTACCCACACTCGGCTCTAGCTCCCCTAAAAGCCAAATACCCTTTCCGATGGTCAGAAATGTTCGTGACGCATTTAGGTGTCAAACTTTCCAATGATTTCCCTCGGATTGTCAGAGATAACTATTTTCCTTTGCTATCGGAGCTTCGCTCCCTTAGCAAGAGTTGGAATCTCTCGCATGTCTCGTGGATGGAACGGATTGCAGCTCTGAAGATGTCCTTCCTTCCCCGTATCACTTATTTATTTCGGTGTCTACCTATCAGAGTTCCTAGACAAATCCTCCTACAGTTCCAGAGTGAATTCACAAAGCATATCTGGCAGGGCAAACCCCCAAGAGTGGCGCAGAAAGTCTTGCAATTGCCCAGACAGAAAGGAGGTTTGGGCTCCCCCTCGATAGTACGAGGGGGCGATGCTCACCCATGTCTCACAATGGGGTGTCAGGCAGGCGACCTGCAAATGGCGCTCCATTGAACAGGCCTTGTTGCCCCACAACCTAACCTTACGAGACCTCATCTGGATGCCCACACATTGTCGCAGAGGGTTAACTTTGACAAATCCTGTCATTCGTGAATGGCTGCTATTCTGGGATAAAATCCGCCATTCTAGACATGTCGCTCCCCACCCATCTCCTATTGCGTCAATACCTGGCCTGCTGGCAGGCCTACAGGATTCCCACCCACTGAAATGGGCCCAAATTGGAATTAATGTGGTCTCGGACCTTTGGCTTCCGTCGCCGGAAAGTGGATTCCGATCCCTTCTTCAGTTGGGGACAGATGTGGCCTTACCCCATATTCTAAAATTCGAACATCATAGAATTAAAAACTTCTTGATCTCTTGGGGTTTCAAGCCCCAGCTGGCCCGTCCACTGACTCCATGGGAGGCCACCTGGAGCCAGGGGAACAGGCTCTATCGACCTCTCTCTAGACACTATACCTTGTTAGACCCACACTTAGATTCAGATACTACTCCCCACCTCGCAAAGTGGGAATCCCTACTTGAGAAATCATATACAGAGGACATTTGGAGATACACTCTTGAGCGTACCAAAAAGGCCATACATTGCACAACCCTATTTGAGACTTATTACAAGCTGCTGGCTCATTGGTACTATGTACCCACCAGATTGGCTAAAATATTTACAGATGCGTCCCCTTGTTGCTGGAGAGGTTGTGGCCAGAGAGGAGACTCTTTACACATTTGGTGGGAATGCCCCAAAATTCGCCCTCTATGGGCTAGATGTTTTAGAGTCCTCTCCAAACTGGGTGTTTCGCTTCGTATCTCGCCGGCAGTTGCCCTCTTACATGTAGGTGTCCATGCTATTCCCAAGCACCATGCGTATATCAGCATTTACCTCTTTATGTCCATTAAGCTCCTAATAGCTTGCGACTGGAAAACAGAGTCCCCACCTAGCTGGACAAGGGTCTGCTCTTATATGGCCTATCTTTATACCATGGAAAAAGATATATTTTATAAACTGGGTAACTCTGACCTTTTTGAGCTCACTTGGGCTGACTGGAAAGACGAATACGACACAACCTGGAAACCTAATGTCCTGACCCCCTGCTAGCCTCCCACGGATGACATAAGGCCTTACCTTAGGATATGCCCTTCTAGTTTTGGGGGGTTTACACGACATGCCTCCCCAGGACCAACCACTCCCCTCCTGCCCTCTTCTATCCCGCACCTTGACATCCCCCCCTTCCCCCCCCCCCCCTTCTTTCCTGGTTTGGAGACCTGGAAGTCTCCCTCATATGAGTGTTATGATATCTCTTTGGATTATGACCAACTCTTGAGTTTTATATAGAGTTCAACGCACTTTAAACTGTGTAATACTATACTGTTCTGATGACAATTGATGTCCTCACGCTGTTAATTTATATTTACCTGTGTTTGTATTATTGATAAGTTCAATAAAGCTCTTTTGAAAAAAAAAAAATAAAAAAAAAAATGGAGCTGTAAGCTAGCAAAGTTGCCGACAGCAAACATAGTTTATGGCTCCCTTTAAGTACCAGGTTTCCAATTTAATATTTTGAGCATTGCGTACAGTCACTCTTTTCGTGTAGGTGTAAATTAACGCTGTGTTAACGCTTCCATCCGAGATTGGATTTATTGAAAATCAAGTTAGTTGCTATGGTAGTCTGACTATAAAATGTACATTTAACATCTGCACTACTTATATGTGATTGATTATATATAAGAAACAAAAAAAAAGATACACTTATTTAAAATACATAATTTTAACTATAAGCAAATTTTATTTTTATTATAATTATATTTTTCCCTTTATTAAAATATTTAATATGCATTGCTTCCCTAGGCATAGGTCTAGTTTGAATTTTGTAGATATGTGCTTGCATATATTTTTATATAGAACAAAAGTGCAACTGTTCCTATACATGGGGCAACAATATTACATATTACAAATTTTATTTCTATGTTGAAATACTTGAATTATTTGCAAGTTTTAAAATTTCAGTGGGAAGTAGGCCTCAAAAACCTATGAGGTCTAAACCACCTATTCCGTAATACGTACTGTAGTATAATCTTAGATAAAATAAGACAACACTCAACGTTGGGAGAAAAGACCGGTCACGGTCACGTTTATTAAATAAACGATTAACTAGTGCCTAAGTGTTACTATAATTATCCTTAGGCACTCAAAAGTATCCTAACTTCAAACTTGGCAACAAGTTTGTAATACCATAAATCGTTGGTGGCATCTCACCCTAACCTAACCCCTACTAGCAGATGGCCAAGGCCCCTTTCGATGCTTGCAGTGTGACACCCGGCTGTTCACGCCCAATGGCATGAAGAGAGAGCTGTGATGTTTAGAGATCTTCGGCCTGCATCCGCAAGGGAGAGGACCCCCAGGCCAGCGCCTAGTGGGCGTAACCCCTCCCCTTTTTCCAGACCGTCACTCTTCTCTCTCCATGCCCGCTCCCCAGGGCCTTGACCACCCACCTGCTAGGGCATCTCCAACCAACCCAGTAAGGTGACCCCCGTCAATCGAATCGTACAACCCTACTGATAGGGGTGGATGGCTATATTACAAACCCGGTCTTACTAAAGGCTAGCTCAATTAAACCTACCCCTGCCGGATTAACTCACCCTCTCTCAGCCGCATCGTTGCCGCCATTCACTTCTACTCCGGGGATGGGTGGGTGGTAAAACCTTCTCCTTGAAGTCTGGAACAGAAAGAGGCTGGACACACTGCTGCAGGAGCCTATAAAGGTAAGCACAAACACCGCCTCCCCACCTGCAACATTGTAACAAACACACTCTAGCATCCTCCAGACTTCAAGTTGGTAATCCCTTAATGTTGTTACAGGCTCACTAGAGGGCCCTCCACTGTCATTTTTTTTCTCTTTTACACCTTGTTGAGCTGGGTATAATTTTTCTCAACTTATCAACAGGTTTGCACTTTCATTGGAAACCTGGTTTAAGTTATCGCTTAACGGCTTCTAATACTTTCTATGGGACTTGAAAATGTTTTCAGCAGCCCAAACCTGTATGTCGATATTGATCTATAACGTGCCATTGGAAGCAGTCTACAAGCGAAATTGTTTCCAACAGCATATTTAACAATTTGCAACCTTGCACAAGCCTATTTACGGCTCAATGGAAACGAGCCCTAAATTGGGTGGGAAAAGAGTGTAGTACTTTCTTGCTAAAAAGGCACAAAAACAACACAATTTAGTAAAAAGTAGGAAAGAAAACCAAGTTGTTTTTGTGCAATATACACAACAGAAGCTTCATTTTAAAGGACTCATGAAGTGTGAACTGATCTAGTAGAATGGTCTGTAAGATTTCTGAAAGAAAATGTTCTGCTACTTAATAAGTAATACTTAATGAAGATTTTAACCAAGAAACAGCTGTAGTCTACTGACTTATACTTGGACTAAATAAATGAAAAATAAAGGATTGATTAAATTCTATGTAGGCTGTGAATAAACTTTAAATGTGTTTTTTAAAAATAAACTACAATGTCCAGTATCATTGGTTTTGACAGTATCTGGAAATGAGAGGTTTACAAAGAAGGCATAAGACCTAAATGCAAAATATCATACATTTACAATCTGGTAAAAAAAAACTCTTAAAAGAGAAAGCCTTCACCAGATGAAGACATTGTTCGCTTATGGTATGTGAATTGCAGAAAAAGTAAAGTAATTAGCTTAAAGGGACACTAAACACAATTGTTTTCTTTAATGATTCAGTATGTAATTTTAAGCAACTTTCCAATTTACTCCTATTATCATTTTTTCTTTGTTCTCTTGCTATCTTTATTTAAAAAGCAGAAATGTTAAGCATAAGTGATGGCCCATTTTTGGTGGAGAACCTGGGTTGTGCTTGCTTATTGGTTTGCTAAATGAAGCCACCAATAAGCAAGCACTATCCACAGTGCTGAACCTAAAATGGGCTGGCTCCTAAGCTTTAAATTCTTGCTCTTTAAATAAAGATAGCAAGAGAACAAAGAAAAAATATTGTAGGAGTACATTAGAAAGTTGCTTAAAATTGCAGTCTCTATCTGAATCATGAAAGAAAAAATGTGGGTCTAGTATCACTTTAAGTCAAATCTTAGTGACTTCTTTAATTGCTTAGGAAATAAAAGTTCATTTGAAGAATAATATATACCACAGTAGAGATCTTGGAGTAGATTTACCAATGTCTGTCTGACATGACACGCTGTAGCGTATCATGTCCGACAGACATCGCTGAATGCCGACAGCATAGCTTAATGCCGACAGCAAACACTGTCAGCATTTATCATAACACAAGCAGTTCACCAGAACTGCTTGTGCAATGCAGACCCCTACAAATTTGCAGCCAATTGACCGCAAGCAGGGGGTGTCAATCAGCCCAATCGTATATGATCGGGCAGATTAAAGACCGCAGCCTCAGAGGCAGCGGACAAGTTATTGAGCAGCGTTCTTTAGACTGCTGCTTCATAAATGCTGTTTGCGGCGAGTCTGAAGGCTCACATGGAAGCAAGGGGAACAAGGCCCTTGTTAAATCTATCCCCTTGTCTGACAGAGATAAGGGTCTCATTTGAGAAAAAAGTAAACTAAGTCTGTAGAGCCAAGAAGATTGCACAAAGATCAAAAATATAAATCAGTAACCTTACCTCCTGAGGAAACAAACTATTCATGCTCTCCTGAACTCCCAGACTGTGCCCTAAATTGAGAAACTGGCATCTGTAGAATTATTGTTTAAAAGAGAAATTAAGAATGCCCCAGAAGGTATAGAGTGGTGAATAATTAACCAGGACAGAGACTTTTTCACAAAGGAGTCCAAATAGACCACATAAAAAAAATAGTTTGTAATCCCTGCACTATGAAAATAGAAAACCAAATTTAAAAGAGTAATGCAGAACATGCCAAGGGAAACACATCTGATGGTGAAATCATTCATGCAAAACTTCTGTACAACAAGCAGTTTGTAACTTGGGATCTGAATAGATCCATAAAAAAGAGGCATGGGGGCCGAATTATCAAGCTCCAAATGGAGCTTGATGCCCTTGTTTACATGCGAACCTTTAGGCTAGCCAAAAACAGCAGTTATGAAGCAGCGGTCTAAAGACCATTGCTCCATAACTTGCCTGCCTGCTCTGAGGCTGCGGACATCAATCTGCCCAATCCTATATGATCAGGCTGATTGACACCCCCTGCTAGTGGCCGATTGGCCGCAAATCTGTAGGGGGCGGCAATGCACAAGCAGTTCACAAGAACTGCCTGTGCAATAATAAATGCTGACAGCATATGCTGTCAATATTTATCGATGTGCGACGGAAATGATATGCTACATCGTATCATGTCCATCTGCACTTTAACAAATTTGCCCCATGGTGTAGTCTTTAAACACTACCAGAATACAACACAGCATTGCGGAAAATAAATATTGATTCTCCAAAATATTTTCCAGGTATGGAACCACTGTTCTTATGACAAACCATGAAGTTTTCAGAACCTTTGTAAAAATTCTGGGAGCTATAATAAGTTCCAAAGTAAAAGCCATAAACTGACAACTTAGGGAATGATAGTAGTCCTTGAGGATAGAAATTTTAATTAAAGTATCCCGTAATTCTATCCTGAACATAAATGCACCCTTAAGAACTTGGTTAAAAGGGACCAAAACAGATTTCAACTTCCAAACAGGACCTCAGAGAAAATTGACTAAGGTTTTTAAATTCAGAATAGGCCTCAACGTATTCTCCTTTTTGGAAAAAGGCAAATTAGGAATAAAATCCTTAATTTCCATTCAAAAACATTGGAACTGAAACTAACACTTCCTAGCTTCCAGGCTGAGTGCTGACTGAAAAAAGACTTATGGCTGTACAGGATTTATCCAAAATTAAGCCAGAATAACCTTCTTTTAAAGAAAAACATGACTTTAAATCCAGCAAAAATGAATTGAATCCAGAGATTCTGGACATACTACTACTAGGTCTTTAGAAAAAGAAGTAACCTACTCTTTCTTAGAATAGAATCTGGATTGGAGGTTCAAAAATGTGTAAGATAAGGAATGCATCCAAAATTGTTTGGCCTTATTCCAAACAACACTAAGCTTCTTGGCAGCTCTAGAAAAATCTAAACTTCAATATCCATGATCCAATCAGCCAATCGGATTGAATTTTAATCCAATTGGATGATTACATCAGCCAATCAGATTTTTCCTTGCCGAATTCCGATTGGCTGATAGAATTCTATCAGCCAATCGGAATTCGAGGGACGCCATCTTGGATGATGTCATTTAAAGGAACCTTCATTCGCTGTTAGGACATCAGAAGAAGAGGATGGCTCCGCGTCGGCTGGATTCAAGATGGCTCTGCTGTGCTCCGGTTGATTGAAGATAGAAGATGCTGCTTGGATGAAGACATCTGCCGCTTGGAGGACCTCTTCTGCCCCGATCGGATGAAGACTTCTGTCGGTCCGGATGTCCTCTTCTGCCCGGATAGGATGAAGACTTCTGCCGGTCCGGATGTCCTCTTCTGCCCCATCGGATGACCAGTGGTGCCCGGCTGGGTGAACACGGCTCAAGGTAGGGTGATCTTCAATGGGGTAGTGTTAGGTTTTTTTAAGGGGGGATCTGGTGGGTTTTAGAGTAGGGGTGTGTGGGTGCTGGGTTGTAATGTTGGGGGGGTATTTTATTGCTTTTTTTTACAGGTAAAAGAGCTGATTACTTTGGGGCAATGCCCCGCAAAAAGCCCTTTTAAGGGCTGGTAAAAGAGCTGATTACTTTGTAATTTAGTTTAGGATAGGGAATTTTATTATTTTGGGGGGCTTTTTTATTTTATTAGGGGGCTTAGATTAGGTGTAATTAGATTAAAATTCTTGTAATATTTTTTTATTTTTTGTAATTTAGTGTTTGTTTTTTTTTGTAATATAGTTTAGTTTATTTAATTGTATTTTATTTTAGATCATTGTATTTAATTTATTTAATTAATTTATTCATACTGTAGTGTTAGGTGTATTTGTAATTTAGGTTAGGATTTATTTTACAGGTAATTTTGTAATTATTTTATCTAGGTAGCTATTAAATAGTTATTAACTATTTAATAGCTATTGTACCTAGTTAAAATAAATACAAAGTTGCCAGTAAAATAAATATAAATCCTAAAATAGCTACAATGTAATTATTAATTATATTGTAGCTATCTTAGGGTTTATTTTATAAGTAAGTATTTAGTTTTAAATAGGAATTATTTAGTTAATTATAGGAATATTTATTTACATTAATTTAAATAATATTTAAGTTAGGGGGTGTTAGGGTTAGGGTTAGACTTAGGTTTTGTGGTTAATTCATTTAATATAGTGGCGGCGGTGTAGGGGGGTAGATTAGGGGTTAATCAATGTACTGTAGGTGGCGGCGGTGTAGGGAGGGGCAGGATAGGGGTTAATAAATGTAATGTATGTGGTGGAGTGCTGCGGGTGCGGCGGTTTAGGGGTTAAACAATTAATTTATTTGCGGCGGGGTCCAGGATCGGCAGGATAGGGGTTAATATCTTTATGGTAGGTGGCAGCGGTATAGGGGGCGGCAGATTAGGGGTTAATAGGTATAATGTAGGTGGCGGCGGGGTCCGGGAGCGGCGGTTTAGGGGTTCATTAATTTATTAAAGTGGCGTCGGGGTCCAGGAGCAGCGGTTTAGGGGTTAATAACTTTATTATAGTTGCGGTGGGGTCCGGGAGCGGCGGTTTAGGGGGTAATAAGTTTATTTAGGTGCAGGGGGCTCCAGAAGCAGCGGTTTAGGGGGAAAACTGTATAGTATAGTGTGGGTGCTTAGTGACAGGGTAGCAAGAAAGCTGCGAAGAAGCCGATGAGCAGCAAGATCGATGACTGTCAGTAAACAACAGTCCGCTGCTCATCGCTCCGTACTTGGTGCGCGGCTTCTTGACAGCTTTCTTGATAACTTTGGCGAACGTATTCAGGTCCACGGCGGCGATGTAAGGCGAGCTTAGGCGAGCATATTGGGCCGGCGAATGCAGTTAAGTAGACAGCTTTATAACTAGAGGCCTTCATGTCTTCCAATCACAGTAGTAGGAACATATCTGCAGACCACGAAGTGAGACATACATCTCTTCTGGGTGGACTGCAAAAGTCATATGTTTTTATTAATACAAATAATAAGGATTTTGATTTTTTTTCAGACATATTGTCAAACCGAATAGACAGAGATTACCACAGCCTCACAGCTGTTGAAAACAGGAAACCCAGTTTTAGAAAAGCAAAGCCTTTCCAAAGAAAGAGACCAACTTCTTATCCATAGGTTCCTGAAAAATTAACTATCCTCAGGGAGAATAGTAAAGCATTTGGCTAAAGTAGTAATCACTTTGTTCACCTTAGAAAAGATTCCGAAAGCTCTACAAAGAGACAAAGGGAACATCTTTTAAAAACTTAGACAAACTGGCCTCTAGTTATCAAGCCGTCTACTTTACCTGCCTTCGCCGGCCCAATACGCCCGCCTAAGCTCGCCTACCATCACTGCCGCGCACCTGAAAAATTTTGCCTAAGTTATTAAAAAACCTGTTAAAAAGCCACGCATCAAGTATGGGGCGATGAGCAGCGGACTGTGAGAGTTATCACTCATCCGATCTCGCTGCTCTTCGGCTTTTTGACAGCTTTATTGACAAGCTGTCACTAAGCACCCACACTAACTATACTGTTCTACCCCCTATACCGGTGCCCCCGGAGCCCCCCGCAACTAAATAAAGTTATTAACCCCTAAACCGCCGCTCCTAGACCCCGCCACACTCTTATAAATGTATTACCCCTAAACCGCCTCTCCCGGACACCGCCGCCACCTACATTATACCTAGAAACCCCTATCCTGTCCCCCCTATACTACCGCCACCTATAATAAATGTGTTAACCCCTATCCTGCAGATCCCGGACCTCACCACAACTAAATAAATAGTTTAACCCCTAAACCGCCGCTCCCGGACCCCGCCGAAACCTATATTAAACTTATTAATGCCTAATCTGCCCCCTACACCGTCGCCACCTATAATAAATTTATTAACCTCTATCCTGCCCCCCCTACACCGCCACCCACTGTAATAAAATTATTAACCCCTAAACCTAAGTCTAACACTAACCCTAACACCCCCCTAACTTAAATATTAATTAAATAAATCTAAATAATATTTCTCTTATTAACTAAATTAATCCTATTTAAAACTAAATACTTACCTTTAAAATAAACCCTAATATAGCTACAATATAAATAATAATTATATTGTAGCTATCTTAGGATTTATTTTTATTTTACATGCAAATTTCAATTTATTTTAACTAGGTACAATAGCTATTAAATAGTTATTAACTATTTAATAGCTACCTAGTTAAAATAAAGAGAAATTTACATGTAAAATAAAAACTAACCTAAGTTACAATTACACCTAACACTACACTATACTTTAATAATCCTATTTAAAACTAAATACTTACCTGTAAAATAAACCCTAAGATAGCTACAATGTAATTAATAATTACATTGTAGCTATTTTAGGATTTATATTTATTTTACAGGTAACTTTGTATTTATTTTAGCTAGTTAGAATAGTTATTAAATAGTTATTAACTATTTAATAACTACCTAGATAAAAGAAATACAAAATTACCTGTAAAATAAATCCTAACCTAAGTTACAATTAAACCTAACACTACACTATCATTAAATTAGTTAAAAATACAACAAGGAGATCCGGAGTGGCAGAAGTCATCATCCAAGGGATGCTGAAGAAGTCTTCCATCCGATTGAAGTCAACATCCAGGCGGCGCTGAAGAGGTCTTCCATCCGACTGAATTCTTCATCCAATCGGCGTCTTCAATCTTCATCCATCCGGAGCGGAGCCATCTTCAGACGAGCCGACGTGGAGCCATCCTCTTCTTCCCGATGACTAACGACGAATGAAGGTTCCTTTAAGGGACGTCATCCAAGATGGCATCCCTTCAATTCCGATTGGCTGATAGGATTCTATCAGCCAATCGGAATTAAGGTAGGAAAAATCTGATTGGAACAGCCAATAGAATGCGAGCTCAATCTGATTGGCTGATTGGATCAGCCAATCCGATTGAACTTCAATCTGATTGGCTGATTCAATCAGCCAATCAGATTTTTCCTACCTTAATTCTGATTGGCTGATAGAATCCTATCAACCAATCGGAATTGAAGGGAAGCCATCTTGGATGACGTCACTTAAAGGTACCGTCATTCGTCGTTAGTCATCAGGAAGAAGAGGATGGCTCCGCGTCGGCTCGTCTGAAGATGGCTCCGCTCTGCTCTGGATGGATGAAGATTGAAGACGCCGCTTGGATGAAGACTTCAATCGGATGGATGATCTCTTCAGCGCCGCCTGGATGTTGACTTCAATCGGATGGAAGACTTCTTCAGCGCCCCTTCTGCTGCTCCGGATCTCCTCTTCGGTTCCATTGGTGGTCGGCTGGCTGAAGACGGCTCAAGGTAGGATGATCTTCAGGGGGGTAGTGTAAAGGTTTATTTAAGGGGGGTTTGGGTTAGTTTAGGGGTATGTGGGTGGTGGGTTTTAATGTTGGGGGGGTTGTATTTTTATTTTACAGGCAAAAGAGCTGTTTTCTTTGGGGCATGCCCCGCAAAAGCGTGGTCCAGGAGCGGCAGTTTAGGGGTTAAACTATTTATTTAGTTGCGCGCGGGGTCCGGGATTGGCAGGATAGGGGTTAATAAATTTATTATAGGTGGCGACGGTATAGGGGGCGGCAGATTAGGGGTTAATATGTATAATGTAGGTTGCGGCGGGGTCCGGGAGCGGTGGTTTAGGGGGTAATAAATTTATTTAGTTGCGGCGGTGTAGGGGGGCAGATTAGGGATGTTAAGACTCGGGGTACATGTTAGGGTGTTAGGTGTAGACAGCTCCCATAGGAATCAATGGGATGTCGGGCAGCAGCGAACATGAACTTTCGCTATGGTCAGACTCCCATTGATTCCTATGGGATCCGCCGCTTCCAGGGCGGCGGTTTGAAAACCAGGTACACTGGGCCGGAAAAGTGCCAAGCGTACCTGCTAGTTTTTTGATAACTAGCAAAAGTAGTCAGATTGTGCCGAACTTGTGTGCGGAACATCTGGAGTGACGATCGGTGTCGGACTGAGTCTGGTGGATCGAAGCTTTCTTCACTATATTCTACTTTTGCCGGTGTCTAGGGCTTGATAACTTAGGCGAATCAGCCTCGCCACAAATACGCTGCGGAATTCCAGCGTATTTGAGGTTGACGGCTTGATAACTAGGGGCCACTGAGTAAAATCTTGGTTTGGCCTTTTCCAAGGAGATGTAGAGAAAAACAAATCAAATTATTTGATAGATTTTACTACAGATGATTAAAGGAATTGGATCCCTAAAATGCTTAAAACCTCTCTCGTCAAAGAACCAAGATATACAATCCAAAACATAATAAACTAGTTTAAAAAAATTGGCCATCCTTAAGTGGACTGATTCTTTAAAGATTTGCAAAACCAGATAATGTAAAACTAAAATGAGTTACATACCCAATTCTCATGCATTTACTTGGAGGAGACGTTGCCACAACTGTAATAATTCATAAAAAAAGGGACAGTCTAGTCAAAATTAAACTTTTATGATTTAGATAGGGCATGCAATTTTAAACAACTTTCTAATTTACTTTTATCAAATGTGTTTTGTCCTCTTGGTATTCTTAGCTGAAAGCTAAACCTAGTTAGGCTCATATGCTAATTTCTAAGCCCTTGAAGACTGCCTCGTTTCTCAGTGTATTTTGACAGTTTTCACAGTTAGACAGTGCTAGTTCATGTGTGCCCTATAATTAACATTGTGCTTACTCATGTGAAGTTATTTATGAGCCAGTACTGATTGGCTAAAATGCAAGTCTTTTAAAAGAACTGAGATATGGGGCAGTCTGCAGAAGCTTAGATAGAAGGTTATCAAAGAGGTAAAACGTATATTAATATTACAGTGTTGGTTATGCCAAACTGGGGAATGGGTAATAAATGGATTATCTATCTTTTTAAACAATAAACATTTGCAAGTAGACTGTACCTTAAAGCACTCCAAATTTTCAAATCCTGGAGCAATTCTGTATTATTCCTTTGCACATTAAATACAAAGGAATGACAGAATTGTTTATAAAAAAAAATAAAATCTATGCATACCTGATAAATGTATTTATTTCCGGATATGGTGAGTCCACAGCTTGAGTAATTACTGTTGGGAATATCACTCCTGGCCAGTAGGAGGAGGCAAAGAGCACTAAAGTTAAACTGCCAAGTATCACTCCCCTACCGACAACCCCCAGTCATTTGACCATCGGGAAATGGAGAAAAATGAGTAACACAAGGTGTAGAGGTGCCTGAGGTTATAGTCAGAAGAACAACTGTCTTTAAATAAAGGGTGGGGCAGTGGACTCACCATATCCGGAAATAAATACATTTATCAGCTAAGCATAAATTTTGTTTTTCTTACCTAAGAGATATGGTGAGTCCACAGCTTGATTAATTACTGTTGGGAACCAATACTCAAGCTAGAGGACATGGATAAATAGAGAGGGACAAGACAGGCAGTCCTAAACAGAAGGCACCACCACTTGAAGAACCTTTCTACTAAATGAAGCCTCAGCCGAGGCAAAAGTATCAAATTTGGAAAATTTTGAAAAATTATATAGAGAAGACCAAGTTGCAGCCTTGCAAATTTGTTCCACAGAAGCTTCATTTTTGAAAGTCCAGAAGAGGAAACAGCTTTTGTTAAATGAGCAGTAATTCTCTCAGGAGGCTGCTGTCCAGCAGTCTCATAAGCTAAATTAATTATACTTCGTAATCAAAAACAAAGAGTAGTAGCAGTAGCTTTCTGACCTGTATGTTTCCCAGAGAAACAGACAAAGAGGGCAGAGGACTGGTGAAAATCCTTAGTTGCCTGTAAATAGAATTTAAGAGCACGTACAACATCCAAATGGTTTAACAAACATTCTCTTGAAGAAGAAGGATTAGGACACAGAGAGGGACAACAATTTGCTGATTGAAATTTCTATTAGAAACAACCCTAGGAAGGAAACCTAACTTAGCATGAAGAACCGCCTTATCAGCATGAAAAATAAGATAAGGGGAATCACACTGCAGAGCTGAGAGTTCCGAAACTCTTCGAGCAGAAGAGATAGCAACAAGAAACAAAATCTTCCAAGATAACAACTTAATGTCTATGGAAGGCAATGACTCAAACGGAGCCATCATTAAAACTTTAAGAACAAGGTTAAAGCTCCAAGGAGGAGTAACAGACTTAAAGACAGGCCCTGATTTTGACCAAGACCTGACAAAAAGATTGCACATCTGGCACATCCGCCAAACGTTTATATAGTAAAACTGATAAAACAGAAATCTGTCCCTTCTCCAGGCCTTCCTGAAGAAAAGATAAAATTCTAGGAATTCTAATTCTACTCCAAGAGTAGCCCTTGGATTTACACCAATAAGGATATTTACCCATATCTTATGGTAAATATTTCTAGTAACAGGCTTGTGAGCCTGAATCATGGTCTCAATGACCGACTCAGAAAAAAAAAAACGCTTAAACAGAATGTGTTCAATCTCCAAGCAGTCAGCTTCAGAGAAATAAGATTTGGATGAAGGAAGGGACCCTGAATTAGGAGGTCCTTCCTCAGAGGTAGTCTCCAAGGAGGGAGAGATGACATATCCACTAGATCTGCAAACCAGATCCTGTGAGGCCACGTAGGGGCTATTAGAATCACCAACGCCCTCTCCTGTTTGATATGAGCAATGACTCGTGGAAGGAGAGTAAACAGAGGAAACAGGTATGCCAACCTGAAAACCGCTTGTGAGCTGCTGGTGCAATGCCGCCCCCTGCAGATTTGCAGCCAATCGGCTGCCAGCAGGGGGTGTCAATCAACCCGATCGTACTTGATTGGGTTGATTTTTCAGATACAGCTGAAGATACCTGGGCAGCAATTTCTGCTTTTAAATAAACTCCACTAGGAGTTATAGAGGAACCACAGGGCTCTGCATGTGATGCCATTGAGGATTGGCATGTAGCAGGAGAAAGCTGAGGTATTATTTTAACAGTATCATCCTGAGAGACATTAGGCTCAAATGTTTACCTTTATTTTGCAAGGTTTTCTTGACACATGAAGAACAAAATTGCATAGGAGCTGCAATTTGTGCATCTAAACATAATAAGCATGAATTCATGAGAGCAGGCTCTTGCTCCATATCAAACATGTTGTGAAACAGTAAATAAACTTGTATAGATAAGTTTAAAATATTTTAATATTTAATTAAAATAAGCTAAGGAAAAAATACACTTTAAATTTTATCCCAAATTAGGATCGATCCACAGCTAAAATTATGTGAGAAAAGTTAAGAAAAAACAGTTAATAAACATCAAATAAACTTCTAAAATACCCCTCAGACAACCCCACACCTCAATTACTGAGGGTCCTTACCGCTACCAATTAAGACCGGATCACCCAGAAATGGAGAAAAACAACTTTTGCCTCAGAAACATTATGAAGTAAAGCCAGTCATGTGACCGCAACGGCCAAGCTCAAATTACTGCTGTGGCGCAGAGAGGCACTAAAATAGCTTCCTGGTATACTGAGTACCAGATATAACCATTTTTTCAAACCAGATAGTTTAAAATGTTGCATCGTTTTATTTTAAAGCATAGGGAAATGAATAAGCTGCTGAAATAGAAAATTCAGTTTAAACTTGAATCGTTTTATCAAGTAAATATGTGTCAGAAAATAAAGCTTAATAAAAACATTTTACCCTTTCTTTTTAAAGATTTTAAGGGGCTTATTTATTAATGTGCAAGCGGACATGATCCGATATTGCAGATCATTTCCGCTGCACATCGATAAATGCTGACAGCATACGCTCTCGGCATTTATCATTGCACCAGCAGTTCTTGTAATTATAGCACTAACAAGATGCATAAAAAAATGACGAGTACTACACACATACAAAACTTGGTGCACTGTAAAAGAATTGAAACTTCGCAAAAAAACAAGTGAATAATATAAATAAAAATATAACTTACAAAGAGGTTCCCCATATATGTAATACATGTCTCCTACATACCCAAAAATAAGGCGGTACTGCCTGACATAAATGTGTCCCCTGGCTATGATGTACTAATGAATATTTTACCTGCTAATAGCCTGTGGGCTATGTGAGTGCATACAAATGTTTTTTTTCACTTACCTTAAGTAGCACCATCTATACTGTGCTTAGTAGCTGCAGAGAAGACTAATTCCACTAGAGAATTCATTCAGTTCTGTTCAAGCAAAACAGCAGAAAATATTACAGAGGGATGCAACAATGACCTGACAGGAGGAAGCTAAGGTGCAAGTTCCCATAACACCTGTAACAGGCTTATCCCACAGGAGTAGGCTAATGGACAAGTCCCCATAACACCTTAGACAAGCTTGCGACCAACTCCCAGAGAGTTTTATTTTTCTGTAACTGCCCAGATCTCCATCTCTTTTATTCCTGGTTCTGTGAGGGGAAAAAATGGGTCTCACATAGGTCTGAGAATACCTTTTATTTGTGAATAATCTGGAGCACCTCTATTCTTCTTTCTTCGCAAGAATAATGGCTTGTGGACTCGGAAATATATTGTGGACTTTGATTCCGAAATATATTTTGTCATCATGTTACGCATATGTAGGTCATAGATGAACCATGATGACACATTAATTAATTTACATTGAGTTCTTATATATACAACCACTAAGTTTTTCATGAATTCAACATTTAACCTTTTTTGGTATGTAGATGTCAGTCATATTAAAAGCACCATTAGTTGTAATCAGAGAGGATCGATTTCAGAATGTCAGACCTTGGGTCCCATATGTGATGCGTTAAACAAATTTGCGCCATACAGTGCCCTCTGCCCATATACGCTATTGCACAAGCATTTGCTTGTTCCACACTTTTCCCTACTAGTTATTGACCAATTGCGCACAAGCAGGGCCCATCAATCACCCCAAACGAATGTCAGCAAGCCTGTCCTACAAGTGCTCCAAAGCAGCATTCTCTGCTTTGTACATGGCGCCACTCGTGTAAAAGAGGATTAAATATACTTATTCTGTACTCTCAGTTGTTCTAAATCTACTACACAATACCTTCAATGTATTCAAAGGGGCTCAACATTTCTAGTACATAGATTCCTACCCAGAATCCTCGTCAAGGAAAAAAAATTCACCCATATTCCTTAAAGGGGCATGAAACCTAGATGTTTTCTTTCTTTCATGAGTGGCATACAATTTTAAACAACTTTCAAATGTACTATTATCAGATTTGCTTCATTCTCTTGGTTTCCTTTTTTGAAAGACCAGCAATGCACTACTCAGAGCTTTCTCAACACATTGGGTAAGCCAAGTACAAGAGGCATACATGTGCAGCACCAATCAGCAGCTAGCTACCAGAAGTGCATTGCTGCCCCTGTGCCTATCTATGTATGCTTTTAAACCAAAGATACCAAGAGAACAAAGTAAATTTAATAATAGAAATACATTGGAAAGTTGTTTAACCCCTTAACGACCAAGGACGTGTCAGGCACGTCCTCCATTGGAGGTCACTTAACGACCAAGGACGTGCCTGGAACGTCCTCTGGGGTTTGAAGCTCTGGAAGCGATCCTGATTGCTTCCAGCAGCTTCTAAGATATTGCAGTGATGCCTCAATATTGAGGCATCACTGCAATACCTTTTTTTGGCACACCAATGCAGAGAGGGCCACTCTGCCGATCGTTGGTGGGTGGGGGCAGCTGCAGGGAGGCGGGTGTGGGCGACCCATCGCTGGCAATCTTCTGGCCAGTAGTTGTAAAAGATCCCCGGGTGCGTGCACGTGCGCGCCCATGATCCAAGCTTAAACAAGTGGTGGGAGAGGGTGGTGGGTGGCGGTTGTGGGTGGGAGAGGAGGGGGGAAATAATTTTTACAAATAAATCTAGGAGGGGGAGGGGGGAGGGTATGCAGGGGGCAGCTACACTACAGAAAAAGTGCTTATTTTTAAAAAAAAAACACATTTAAGTGCAAATTGGGTACTGGCAGACAGCTGCCAGTACCCAAAATGGTGGAAAATAGTTAGTGGGTGAGGGTTAGAGAACTATTTGGGGGGGATCAATGAGGTTGGGGGCTAAGGAGAGGTTATACACCGCAGAATATATATATATATATATATATATATATTTTATTTTTTTTAAATTAAAAAATAAATAAAACACCTTTTATTTTAGTACTGGCAGACTTTCTGCCAGTACTTAAGATGGCGGTGACAATTGTGGGGTGGGGGAGGGAAGAGAGCTGTTTGGGAGGAATCAGGGGGTGGGATGTGTAAGGTGGGAGGCTGGTCTCTGCACTAAAGCTAAAATGAACCCTTCAAGCTCCCTACAAGCTAACTAATTAACCCCGTCACTGCTGGGGCATATTACAAGTGTGGTGCGCAGTGGCATTTAGCAGCTTTCTAATTACCAAAAAGCAATGCCAAAGCCATATATGTCTGCTATTTCTGAACAAAGGGGATCCCAGGGAGGCATTTACAACCATTTGTACCATAATTGCATAAGCTGTTTGTAAATAATTTCAATGAGAAACCCAAAGTTAGTGAAAAAGTTAACGTTTTTTTTTTTTATTTGATCGAATTTGGCGGTGAAATAGTGGCATGAAATATATCAAAATGGGCCTAGATCAATACTTTGGGTTGTCTAATACACTACACTAAAGCTAAAATGAACCCTACATGCTCCCTACAAGCTACCTAATTAACCCCTTAACTGCTTGGTATAATACAAGTGTGGGGCGCAGCAACATTTAGCAGCCTTCTAATTACCAAAAAGTAATGCCACAGCCATAAATGTCTGCTATTTCTGAGCAAAGGGTATCCCAGAGAAGCATTTACAACCATTTGTGCCATAATTGCACAAGTCGTTTATAAATAATTTCAGTTAGAAACCTAAAGTTTGTGAAAAAGTCTGTGAAAAAGTGAACAATTTTTTTTATTTGATAGCAATTTGGCGGTGAAATGGTAGCATGAAATATACCAAAATTGGCCTAAATCAATACTTTGGGTTGTCTTCTAAAAAAAATATATATGACAAGGGATATTCAGGGATTCCAGATGGATATCAGTGTTCCAATGTAACTGTCGCTAATTTTGAAAAAAAGTGGTTTTGAAATAGCAAAGTGCTACTTGTATTTATTGCCCTATAACTTGCATAAAAAGCAAAGAACATGTAAACATTGGGTATTTCTAAACTCAGGATAAAATTCAGAAACTATTTAGCATGGGTGTTTTTTGGTGGTTGTAGATGTGTAACAGATTTTGGGGGTCAAAATTAGAAAAAGTGTGTTTTTTTCCATTTTTTTTATCATATTTTATATTTTTTTTATAATAAGTTATGATATGATGAAAATAATGGCATTTTTAATGGCTAGAAAAACGGTATATAATATGTGTGGGTACAGTAAATGAGTAAGAGGAATATTACAGCTAAACACAAACACCGCAGAAATGTAAAAATAGCCTTGGTCCCAAACGGTCAGAAAATGGAATAGTTCTGTGGTCACTAAGGGGTTAAAATTGCATGCTCCCTCTGAATCATGAAAATTTATTTCTACTTAAAGGGTTTAAGTCTACTTAAAGGATTGCTTACACCGCTTTCCAAGACCGATGACATACAGGGTACGTCCTCGGTCGTTAACTGTATTTTTTTGGAGGATGTACCTGCATGGCGTCGGTCGTTAAGGTGTTAAAGGGACACTGAACCCAAATTTTTTTTCTTTTGTGATTCAGATAGAGCATGCAATTTTAAGCAACTTTCTAATTTACTCCTATTATCAAATTTTCTTCGTTCTCCTTGCTATCTTTATTTGAAAAAGAAGGCATCTAAGCTAAGGAGCCAGCAAATTTCTGGTTCAGGACCATGGACAGTACTTTTTTATTGGTGTTGTCCAATCAGCAAGGACAACCCAGTTTGTTCAACAAAAATGAGTCGGCATCTAAACTTACATTATTGCTTTTCAAATAAACATACTAAGAGAATGAAGAATATGTGACAATAGGAGTAAATTAGAAAGTTGCTTAAAATTGCATGCTCTATCTGAATCATGAAAGAAAAAATTTGGGTTCAGTGTCCATTTAATTATACAATAGAAAACAATAGATTACTAATTTTAATTTGTACCTGCATTCATGTTACATAAGAAAAACTAATTGTTATTTAAAAATTGTTTTTGGTATATATAAATACTCATCTAAATAAAAAAAAGTATGAAAATGCAAATGACATCTAGGAAAAAAGGGAAACAGCCTAGTTCTTTTTCTGTAATTCACTTTTCAGTAATTCTACCTTTCAAACTTATGGGAACCAATATCCATCATTCCATTTTGTGTCATAAAACGTATTTCAGAAGATTCTTTCACCAAAACCTTAATTTGATCATAGCCATTAGCAAAATCACTATAAGGGTCAATTTGCCACTTGCCAGTGCCACCTCCTGTATTCACATTACACATTTTGACCTCAACTGTAATTATTGCGTTAGTTCAATATCATGCATGAAGAATTCTATCTATATTAGAATAAAGTTTTTGGCTCATTATACAAAGTTTTAAGTGATGCATTTCTCTAGATTTTTGCAAATCTCACCATACCTTATAATAATGATATAAATTAAAATAAAAAATCCAAGCACAGTGGAATATTTCTTTAATTCAATTCATCATAGTGATCCAATTTTTGTAATGAAAATAAAGTGTTGATATAATTTACATCTATTAAAGTATTTTAACTTTGATCCTAATGCATTAGGGATGTGCGTATAGGGATTACGTATGAATGTCAAAAATCAATACAAATTGCGTTTTCATTATTTTTGTATTTTTCATTATTCATCCAAATAACTAATACGAAACGAAAAACAAAAATGTTTATCCAAATAGAAGTTCAACTTTTTCATTTTCATAGCAGACTCCTATCATGATGCAAGCAACTCTGTTATCCAATAAAAGAAAACCAAGAAGAGCAGGCATAGATATGGACAGTTTCATGTAGACCCTCAGTTGAACCCTGTGACGTGTTAAAGCCAAGAAGGGTTCTCAGGGGGAGGGAAGGAAGTTAAAAGGGATTTTTTAAGTTATTGCTTGATATTCAAAAGCTCAGATCTGTTTGCATTCAGTGTGTTAACAGTTGAACTTAAACTGTGGCCCCCCTGAAAGTTACAGAACTTCCTGGAGACTGGAGGGAGACATAATATTGCCTTGGATTTGCTGATTTAAGAAATATATACTGTATATATATATATATATATATATATATATATATATATATATATATATATATATATATATATATATATACCAGCAACTTGTATGTCTGAGTGTTTATTGTATATTATTATTCTCCAAAAAAATCTTTAGCTAAAAAAATAAAAACCTTTTTTTATCGGCCGATAAAAGTAATTTAAAAAATAACTCTTTAACAGCTAGACTACAAAGAGTGTAGTAGTGTATTACTGTAGTTTACCTTTGTTTTATTTAGTTTAGTGCTAGGTAGACTAGTAGTAGAAAATCAGCTATATTAAATGCCAATATAAAGGTAAATGATCTATAAACTATCGGCTAGATTATGAGTTTTTGTCGGTAAGGCTGTGCGGGTCTAACAAGCCTTTTTTTGTTACCGCTCACTTAAGCCAACGCTGGTATTACAGGTTTTCTTCAAGCCAGCATTAGCCTCAGAAAAGTGAGCGTTGAGCAAAATTTAGCTGCACATCTCACTGTAATACCAGCGCTGCTTACGGTAGCGGTAAGCTAGCAAAACGTGCTTGTGCACGATTTCCCCATAGCAAACAATGGGGCTGAGCTGGCTGAAAAAAAACCTAACACCTGCAAAAAAGCAGCGTTCAACACCTAAAGCAGCCCTATTGTTTCCTATGGGGAAATTAATTTTATGTCTGCATCTAACACCCTAACATGAACCCGAGTCTAAACACCCCTAATCTTACACTTATTAACCCCTAATCTGCTGCCCCCGACATCGTCGCCACCTACATTATATTATTAACCCCTAATCTGCCGCTCTGGACACCGCTGTCACCTACATTTTACTTATAAACCCCTAATCTACAGCCCCCAACATCGCCGAATCCTACATTATATTTATTAACCACTAATCTGCCCCCCCAACGTCGCTGCAACTATATTAAAATTATTAACCCCTAATCTGCCACTGCCAACGTCACCGCCACTATAATACATTTATTAACCCCTAAACCTGAGTCTAACCCTAACCCCCCCTAATTTAAATATACTTTAAATAAATCTAAATAAATGTACTACAAATAAATAAATTATTCCTATTTAAAACTAAATACTTATCGATAAAATAAACCCTAAGATACCTACAATATAACTAATAGTTACTTTGTAGCTAGTTTAGGATTTATATTTATTTTACAGGCAACTTTGTATTTATTTTAACTAGGTAGAATAGTTATTAAATAGTTATTAACTATTCAATAACTTCCTAGTTAAAATAAGTACAAATTTACCTGTAAAATAAATCCTAACCTAAGTTACAATTACACCTAACAGTACACTATCATTAAATTAATTATCTAAATTAACTACAATTAACTACAATTAAATTAATTAAACTAAAGTACAAAAAAACAAACACTAAATTACAGAAAATAATAAAATAATTAAAAAAAATTTAAACTAATTACACCTAATCTAATCCCCTAATAAAATAAAAAGCCCCCAAAATAATAAAAATCCCTACCCTATACTAAATTACAAATAGATTAAATTATGCAGAGGGGGGGGGGAGCCAAAGAGTCCTCTGGACGAAGAGTCTATAGGCTGAAGAGTGGAATCAGAAGGTAATAGGGAGTTGGGAACGAGGTGTTAATTAAATAGAATAATAATAATAAAATCGGAGATTGAAATGAACCTAATAAATCTAATAAATCTTGTAAGACCCTAAAAAATCTAAAATATGTCAAATGCAAAAAAGGGGTGGGTAGAATTTAAAATACTAATAAATCCTTATAGTTGAAAATGTAAAATACTTACAAATAATAAGCTATCCACATAAGTATAAAATTACAGTATATAGGCACTGAGTGAATCAATAAATAACTAAGAACCTTAGAACCTTAAAAGTATACCTAATTTAATAAACACAAGTATATTAGAACAAGTAAATTAAAACAAAAAAATTAAAACAAAAAAATAAAAATATATATATATAAACTGGGTAGGGTAGAAAATGTCCCGGATATAGTCTTTAAGTTGTGAATTCAGATAGTTCCCATGTAATCCAGTATATCCTAGTGTGTCCAATGGGGATAACTCCAATGGGGATAGCTCCAATGTGCGCAGTAGGTTGAAAGAATGGATGATAAAAAAAGTGGATGATGAAAAAAAAAAAATATATATATAATAAAAAATATAAAAAATACAAAAAATAGCAAAAAATTAGCAAAAAATTAAAAAATAAAAAAGGGGGGGTGTGTGTTTGTGTGAAAAAAGTGTAGTAAAATTGTGTGATGAAAAAAATGTTAAAAATATGAAAAATGTATATGAGACAAAAAGAAAGTGTTAAAAAATGTGAGAAGTGTATAAGAATGTGTAAAAATATGAAAAAAATATGAAAAAAAGGTGAAAAAAAGGTGTAAAAAAGGTGTGAAAAAAGGTGTGAAAAAATGTGTAGAACGTGAGAAAAAGTTTGTGAACAATGTTAAAAAAGAGAAAAAATGGCCAAAAAAACAGGTGTACACCTGGTGGAGATGTGGCACAATTACTCGATAATTCGGTATTTACACCCCTTTAGTGGAGTTATTCACTAATAGTTGCTGAAAGAAATAGTCTATTTCCTGTAAAGATGTGTATCCAGAGGTATATAAATAATCCCTTATTTGGTTGTAATCCAAAGGAGGTCCTAAAACTTATTTCCAACTTGATAGTCGGATGAAAACCTCTTCTTAGGGAGATTCTCAAGTGCAATCCGCAAATATATCCAAAGCCCTAAAATAAGATAAAAAGTATATGGTGCAATAAAGCTAAAACAAGTGAATAAATAGGTAATAGGCTTACCAATAGGATCTGAGCCGTGATATCAGGAATTGTCTACGCGTTTCGGTCCTCTCCTCGGATCTTTTTCAAGACTGATATTGGCTTGTTGTATTCACATACCTTTTATAATAGTGGCCAGCCACTCTAATTCCCTGGAATTTCGCGCCAAACATTTTACCTTTGGAGCCGTACAATCATGTATAACCCGGAAGTAGTAGTAAGAGATGTTGCTATAGTGTTGTTTAATTCCGCCTTCAGAGATTTTAGCCTGGTTGGCACTACGTAACCGGAAGTGATCTGGTTCCGTGTTTACTTCCGCCTTCAGAGATTTTAGCCTGGTTGGCAATACGTAACCGGAAGTGAGCTGGTTTCGTGTCACATCCTTTACCGTCATTTCCGTTTTTTACCAATACCAGAATCCCTTCTGAAGGTTATCAGTTTTATGGCCGGAAATTTTTGCATTGCTATGTATATTGACTTCCGGAATTTGGTAAACCCTTATTCCTAATGCTGTTACCATGGTAACTTCGGAAATCGAGTAAACAATGTTTTAATCTTACCGGTCATTTCAATAGTGTGCAAATAATCCTCAATATATTTGGGGATAGGGATAAAATATTGATAAGGTATAAAATATAAAATATAAAATATAGGTAGTAGATACCAAGGCTCAGATCTTAAAATCGGATTGGATTTAAGTTTTACAAAACGGATTCCTTACAAAACAGATTATTAAAAAATATATATATTTAGAAACTGATCTTTAAGTGGTGGCAGCCTGTATATGGCTATATAACCGAAAAGGTAAAAATGGATATACAAATAACATGTGCTGTCTATAAAATCAATATATATATATATATATATATATATATATATATATATATATATATATATATATATATATATATATATATATATATATATATATATATATATATATATATATATAAATTAATAACTTGATAAAAACTCAGTTAAAAATAGAAAGTAATATATTGCAACCTTCTATTATAATTATACAGATCGTAGTTATGAATACTGTGGGTAAAAGGGTACTTTGATAGAAAAGTGAAGCTAAAAATAGAAATTCTAGGAGATAACTATAAATATCTAAAATTACATAATACATATAGGAACTTCTAAGATAAAATATTTAAGTTCACCTTAGATGATAAAATGTGGATAAACAGGTCTACAATCAGCTTGGTATAAAATACAGACTCGTTTCAAGAATCTCCCATAATATTCTAAATTTGAAGAAACCAAACATGGTACAGATAAAAGGTATTCGAGGTATTCCAGGAACCTCTATGTTGACTGTAACTTTAGGATAAGTGAGTGGCTCGATGACTTCCAGATCAAAAAGTGGGCCTATTTATTGTTAGTGTAGTGTTCTGTGTCTTTAGATTCTATGCAATTTGTGCAAGAAGTATCATAATAAGTGAAAAATTTCCACACTACTATTGAGGGCCCTTGGGGAATATACAATCTAAATTAAAAATCCATTTGGATTCAATTTTTAGAAGTTGTTTTTCAAAGTCCCCTCCTCTCCAATTTTTTATGGGTTTACATATACCCATGTATTTAAGACTTGCACCTACTACCATTATGGGTTTCCTTAAAGGGCCTTTTGCGGGGTATTGCCCCAAAGTAATCAGCTCTTATACCTGTAAAAGATTTTTCCTAAGGTAGGAAAAATCCTATTGGCTGATGCAATCAGCCAATAGCATTGAGCTTGCATTCTATTGGCTGATTGGAACAGCCAATAGCATGCAAGCTCAATCCTATTGGCTGATTGGATCAGCCAATAGGATTGAACTTCAATTCTATTGACTGATTGCATCAGCCAATAGGATTTTTCCTACCTTAATTTCGATTGGCTGATAGGATTCTATCAGCCAATCGGAATTGAAGGGACACCATCTTGTTTGATGTCACTTAAAGGAACCTTCAGGGACACCATCTTGGATGACATCACTTTAAGGAACCTTCATTCTTCAGTCTCAGTCGGATGGAAGAGGATGCTCCGCGTCGGATGTCTTCAAGATGGACCCGCTCCGCTCCGGATGGAAGAAGATAGAAGATGCCGTCTGGATGAAGACTTCTGCCAGTCTGGATGTACTCTTCTTGCCGGATCAGATAAAGACTTCTGCCCCCTATGGACGTCCACTTGTGCCCGACTGGGTGAAGACAGCTCAAGGTAGGGTGATCTTCAAGGGGGTAGTGTTAGGATTTTTTAAGGGGGGATTGAGTGGGTTTTAGAGTAGGGTTGGGTGTGTGGGTGGTGGGTATTAATGTTGGGGGGTATTGTATTTTTTTTTTTACAGGTAAAAGCTGATTGCTTTGGGGTAATGCCCTGCAAAAGGCCCTTTTAAGGATTATTTGTAATTTAGTATAGGGTAGAGAATTTTATTATTTTGGGGGGCTTTTTTATTTTATTAGGGGGATTATATTAGGTGTAATTAGTTTAAAACATTTTTTTTTTTATTTTCTGTAATTTAGTGGGGGGTTTTTGTACTTTAGTTTATTTAATTTAATTATAGTTAATTTTAGTTAATTGTAGGTAATTTATTTAATTAATTTAATTATAGTGTAGTGTTAGGTGTAATTGTAATTTGGGTTAGGATTTATTTTACAGGTAAATCTGTACTTATTTTAACTAGGAAGTTATTAAATAGTTAATAGCTATTTAATAACTGTTGTACCTAGTTAAAATAAATACAAAGTTGCCTAAATCCTAACATAGCTACAATGTAACTATTAGTTATATTGTAGCTAGTTTAGGGTTTATTTTATCGGTAAGTATTTAGTTTTAAATAGGATTAATTTATTTAATATTAGTAAATTTATTTCGTTTTATTTAAGTTGGGGAGGGTTAGACTTAGGGTTAGACTTAGGTTTAGGGGTTAATACATTTAATATAGTAGCGGCGATGTTGGGGGCGGAAGATTAGCGGTTAATAAATGTAGGTAGGTGTCGGCGATGTTAGGGACAGCAGATTAGGGGTTAATAAAATTTACTAGTGTTTGCAAGGCGGGGAGTGCAGAGGTTTAGGGGTTAATACATTTATTAAAGTGGCGGCGATGTCCGGCCGGCAGATTAGGGGGTTAAACATTTTAGTTAAGTGTTTCCGATGTGGGGGGGGGGCTCGGTTTAGGGGTTAATAGGTTAATAGGTAGTTTATGGGTTTTAGTGTACTTTTAGCACTTTAGTTAAGAGCTTTATGTTCCGGCGTTAGCCCATAAAACTCTTATCTACTGACTTTTAAATGTGGTAGGAGTCTTGCCAGGACTACTGCTCACTTTTTCAGGCGATCATACTACGGCGAAAATCCCATTAAAAAGATAGTAATGCGCAATTGATGTAATAGGATTTGCTGTAAGCTAAATCGCGGAAAAAAAGTGAGCGGTAGACCCTCTCCTGCCTGAGTCATAATACCAGCGGGCGTTAAAAAGCAGCGTTGGGACCCCTCAACGCTGCTTTTTAAGGCTAACGCAAGACTCGTAATCTAGCCGTATGTCTGCAGTCAAGAAGGTACACTGGATCAATGGGAAACAAATTAAAGTGTAGAAGAATATATGGTACACACTCTACACTCATCTAGTTTTTGCGCCCTGTATTTTTTTTTAAAGTTTACCTAAATTTACAGTATAGTGTGACTGTGTATTTAATACACTGTACTGTACCTTTAAGTAAACTATTAGTAAAAAAAAATAGATGTATAAAATAAAAGAATATTTGAAAATTAAATAGAATTTTTTTTTAAAAAAAAAAGCTATAGCAGCTGATCACAGCTTTAAAGATAAAGGAAAAACCCCAAGAATTTGCAGTGTGGCTGAAAATTAACACATTTTGTTGATAACAAAAATTCTGAACAAATTTTGGATAAAACAAATACAACAATGAATGAATATTGGATAAAAACAAAAATCAGAAAATTAACTAAATTAAAATTTTCTTCGAAACTAAAGATGTTTCCTTGCACACCCCTATAATGCATTATGGATTTCCTGTCCCCTCATTATGCTATTTATAAAATAAATAAGTCCCTAAGCTATAGTTTTCTCCAGGTTTTAATGTCTTCCTTACAATCCTACCTAAACTATCAGAAGGAATTATCCTCCATTTTTTTTTTTTTTTGTCTGCGGGATAGGTTTGGTTATCTCACATTTATTTTGGTGAAAAGGGTGTGTGCATTTGGTAAGAATTACAGTTAGGTTGGATTTTTTTTTGTATCTTTCCACAAAACATCTACATAAAATTAACATATACAGTAGATGACATTGTGGTTATTTAACTGATAGTCTGAACTTGGCTTTTTCAACTTCTACACAATGGATTAAAGTGGAGCTTGTTCATCTATCTCTGCAGTGATGGCAAACTTCCTAACACCAAAAGATCATTATTCTAGAAGCATTAAAGACTACATAATAATTGTATAGCTATGAAAAACACAAATAATAATGTATCCACTATCAATGTCCACATGTTAGCTCCCCTTTTACCTAGGGCCTAAAGAACTAGGGCAGATGACTACCAGTTGGCCATCCCTGCTTTAGCAAATAAACTGCATATTATAATATAGGAGCTAATGAAGCTAGATAGACTGTTGAGAGTTGGAGAAACTGAAGGGACTGTAAATATATTTTAGTCAGTTTTGTACAATGTATTTTCTTTAGATAAATTATCCACATTATTTTATCCTTTAAAAACATCAGGATTATTTTAAATATATGTAACCATATTGCTGTTAAACTGTTGAAATGGTTGTAATTTGTCTGCAAGGCTAGGCGGACAAGTTTCATGATCGCTTGCCAAATGATAAATGGAGCCCATTCTCTTTAAATTCCCCATATCTTTAAAATGATAATATATTGACTGTATTTGCTTTCTGAATATTCCTCTTTATTCTGTGTCTCTTACTTATCTAATGATCTAAGGTACTTTTAGAGGTCTCCAACAACAGTTTGTTTCCAAAGTTTTTTTGTTTGTTTTTCAACATAAAAATATGCAAGTTGATAATATATTTCTTTACAGTGACACAAAAGTGAAAATTAAACTTTAATGATTCAAAGAGAGTGTATAATTTTATACAACTCTGTAATTTACTTACTACTCAAGACATGTTTTTCATGGAGATATCAAAAGAAAGGAGTCATTCTAAAATAGGAGTAATATGGTATGAAATTTTAATGTTTAATTGCATGTCCTAATTTGTTTTTTTAATTATGCCTAAGAGATAGTAGAAGTATGTCTTATGATTGCTTCTCCCTTTCCTTGTAAAATGATAATAAATGTACTTTTGGGGTTCAGCATCCATGGTTTCTTTCTAAACCAGAGCTTTTGCATTGAAATTTTCCCAGCTACTTCTTTTTCTCTAATTCTTTTTCGATCTATACTTCTTCCCATTTCTAAAAAAATATGTTTTCTATAACTTTAAAGTTGTTTATCGTCATTAAGTTTTAAGAAATCTTAGTTTTTCATGTTTTTTTAATGTTTTAGCTATATTCCTAGGCCTTGATTACAATTGGTGTGAAGTTAGTAGCACAAACCATAAGCTAACAATTGTTATTGTTTTTTATGGATCATTAAATTAGATCAATTAACCCAAACTATTTACTGACCATGTGCAATTAATAGAAGTTGCACCTGCTATTATTTTCTATGGAATCTACTAAAAGCTGCTCACGCATGTATTACAGCTCTTGGATACTTAAACATGTGCTTTTGCTTTCAGCTTGTATAATAAAGTCTTAACACTAGCGTACCATTAGCTATGACCCCTTACAATTGTGCATTATGTACAATATGACACGGAATTTGATGGATACTGAAGTAAAGGACATTTTTATGTAAGGTTTTGAGTAACCATAACCTGCGCCTACTGCAAATAAATCAAACTCTACTTGTACCACTACTACTAACATATTAGGATATTCTATCAGAGATGGACGTAGTTGAGCTGTGAATGCTAGTGCTTATATGGGTGTGTTTACTATTATTAAAGTCTATATTAGTAACAAATTAACATAGTAACATAGTAATAGAATAAAAAACTAAAGATGGGTGCACAATGCAGGGCAGCGGCTTCTATATGTTCTATGTATTTAATAAATAGCTATTTCTGAAATAAATCTGTATATATCTATACCTATATATAATTATTTATATATATATCTATGTATAATCTATCTATATATTATATCTATATATATATATATATATATATATATATATGTGGGTCGAAAGAGAATATTCTCAAAAAGTAATAGGCGCACTGCTATACAATTATAAATATGTAGTATTATATACTGTGTGGTGTATACATAAACAAAGTTCCAAAACCAATCAGTTGGTACAGGTTAGTTCTTTCCCCAGTAAAGTTCTGGTATAGGGTAAGTGATAGCGCTTACCAGAGCCAACCTCAATCCTATGAGGTAAGTGATCAGCAATGGAGTATAGATGATCCCTTTGGAACTGTGTGCTCTCGTGGAAATCTTTTGGTATCTGTTGCTCCTTGCCAATGGAGATCCTGTACTCTCTTATGAAAGCAAAGAATGATTCTTTGGTTCTCTCTATGGTGTTTGCTGAAGTACTGCAAGTTTTTAGAGGAACTTGTTGGTGGAAATGGCAATCTTGGGACTCTCAATGGATTCCTTCTCTTTCAGAAGCTTGGATGTTCAATATTCTCGTAGATGAATAGAAAAAGAGAAAAACAACATAGAGTAGTACTGCAAAATGATTAAAGCAGAAACTAAATGTATGTCTTGGTGTAAAGTAAGTATATTGCGCTTACCAGAGCAAACCTCAATCCTATGAGGTAAGTGATCAGCAAGGTGTTAAAGATGGTGTTTTGGATGTTCCAAGAAATTCCTGGTCTGTTTTCATCAGAGGGAATGGCAATCCTGGACTCTCTTATTAGAGTAGGGATGGTCCTTTGGTTTCACTCTTTGTTGCTATATACAAAAGTGTCTTGAGTGACTTATTTCGGAATGAAATCCTGGGCTCTGTGTATTTATTCTCTCTTTGGTATTGGGATGTCACTTGTCCTCATGAGAGATTAGTTATAAATACAAGAAGCAGAGACAGAGACATAGTGTGATACCGTAAAATATGAGGAGCTATTTATTACAGATAAATAATAAATAATAAAAAAGTGCTTGCATTAAAAACCTTTTAAATTTGGTATGAGGTTAAAAAATAGCAAAGAAATACCCTGAAAATCACTCTATGTTCAGGGATGTGCTGCAAATGAATTTGTTTTAGAACAGCAAAAAATGGTTGTTAAGCTGTAATAGCATGGAGCTAAAAAAGTGACAGAGTTTAGCAGCTATAGATAAATCTGTAAAATTCAACAATGGCAGACCGGTAATAAGTTTTTAGATTATCCCGTGATTAACATAAATGTGTAGTCCACAAAAATGAAGTACAGGGATACCATGTAATTTTCTAATACAGTACCGGTAGTAGGTAAAAGAAATGAGGAATAGATAAAAGTGGATGCCGATTCTAGCAGGACCTGTCAGCCCACTGTGTGGTAAATAATCCTTACGCGTTTCTAAGTAATAACTATACTTCTTCAGAGGAAAAAAGTGTTCTGACAGGCATCGGCATTTTCCCGGTTTAAAAAGGACCGCAAAGTGGGCGTGAGGTTCAGGCCTGCTAGGGTGTACGGCTAGAGTACGTATGACGTCTACGTGATTTTGTATGCGCATGTGAATTGTAACGAAAACTGGTTGCTTAGAAACATTGGGACGCTAAAGCGAATGTGTATGCTGTAAATCTTGTAGTGCACTGGAAAGCAAAGGATTACACCAAGGTATCTGCAACAGTGTTCCTTGCATTGGTAATATATACTGGGCTAACTTACGAGTATCGAAGTATTTCATTTTAAATATTATACTTGGATCCCAAAGTTTTTGGATAATAGCATTGACATTTTTGTTAAAAATGGTCCCAGGGTAAATATGCACATGAACCACAACAATTATTTTTGAAATACATATAGAAAACAATTTACTGCTATTTAGCCTATCGTGTACTAAAGGGCCAGGTGTTGCATCTGAGAACTGAAGCAGTGTTTTTTGTTTAGTACTTAAAAACTGGGCTTGTTTGTAAAGATATGAGGGTCTGCAAGTACAAATTAGACTAGAATCATAAGGGTTTCAGTAATCTGATTCTCGATATGTTAGATTGTAACAGGTTAATATGCAGGGAGACCAAATGAATTCTAAAAATACTATATATATAAAAAAGACAGATACTCAGCTAATAACAGTGTAAGATTAGTAGCAATGATTAGATAAAGGGTAGACTAGATAGTGAATGTGTGTCTACTATTCCTCTGAGAAAAATATAAAATAGTCAATCTATGTAAATAATGTCCTAGAGAGTGGCATGTCATAGTGGAAAAAATAAAATGGGATTGCTTGTGGTCCCAACCAGTCTTGAGTTCGGGGACCCTTTGGATATGCCACTATAAATGTAATACTACCTCATTTGTCTTCCTAATTAAGTGTCTATGGCAATGGAAAAGATGAAATTCTGTATATGTGTACATTTATTTATAAACCCATATAAAGATGTTTATGTTTCTGTGAGGATTGAATTTTGCTGAAAAGACAGACTATTTAGAGGGAAGGCTGCGAGATCTATATCCTCGTTTAGCCCCATAGGGGTCATTGTACCCAATATTATGTATCCAGTATGTTTCTTGTTGGCGTAATTTTAGGAACCTGTCTCCTCCTCTTTTGGAACTGATAATTGTTTTAAAATCGTTCCTTTTAACAATGTTTGATCTTGGTTATGAATCTAGAACATTTAAAGAACATAGAGGCAGGCTATAAAGGACATAGTGTCTCTCGACATTTCAAAAAAATTCATAACCAAGATCAAACATTGTTAAAAGGAAACGGATTTTAGAACAAGTATCAGTTCCCAAAGAGGAGGAGACAGGTTCCTAAAATTACGCCAACAAGAAACATTACTGGATACATAATATGGGTACAATGACCCTATGGGGCTAAACGAGGATACTAGATCTCGCAGCCTTCCTCTAAATAGTCTGTCTTTTCAGCAAAATTCAATCCTCACAGAATCATAAATCATCTTTATATGGTTTATAAATAAATGTACACATATACAGAATTTCATCTTTTTCCATTGCCATAGACACTTAATTAGGAAGGACAAATGAGTAGTATTACATTTATAGTGGCATATCCAAAGGGTCCCGATCTCAAGACTGGTTGGGACCACAAGCAATCCCATTTATTTTTTCCACTATGGACATGCCACTCTCTAGGACATTATTTACATAGATTGACTTATTTTATATTTTTCTCAGAGAATAGTAGACACACATTCACTATCTAGTCTACCCTTTATCTATCATCTGCTACTAATCTTACACTGTTATTAGCTGATATCTGTTCTTTTTTATATATATATTTTTTAGAATTTCATCTTGGTCTTCCTGCATATTAACCTGTTACAATATTAACATATCGTGAATCAGATTACTGAAACCCCTTATGATTCTAGTCTAATATTGTACTTGCAGACCCTCATATCTTTACAAACAAGCCCAGTTTTTAAGTACTAAACAAAAAACACTGCTTCAGTTCTCAGATGCAACACCTGGCCCTTAGTACACGATAGGCTAAATAGCAGTAAATTGTTTTTCTATATGTATTTCAAAATAATTGTTTGGTTCATGTGCATATTTACCCTGGGACCATTTTTAACAAAAATGTCAATGCGATTATCCAAAAACTTTGGGATCCAAGTATAATATTTAAATGAAATACTTCGATACTCGTAAGTTAGCCCAGTATATATTACCAATGCAAGGAACACCGTTGCAATACCTTGGTGTAATCCTTTGCTTTCCAGTGCACTACAAGATTTACAGCATACACATTCGCTTTAGCGTCCCAATGTTTCTATAGCAACCAGTTTCGTTACAATTCACATGCGCATACCTAATCACGTAGACGTCATACGTACGTCTAGCCGTACACCCTAGCAGGCCTGAACCTCACGCCCACTTTGCGGGTCCCTTTTTAAACCGGGGAAAATGCCGATGCCTGTCAGAAAACACCTTTTTTCCTCTGAAGAAGAAGTATAGTTATTACTTCGAAACGCGTAAGGATTATTTACCACTCAGTGGGCTGACAGGTCCTGCTAGAATCGGCATCCACTTTTTATCAATTCCTCATTTCTTTTACCTACTACCGGTACCTGTATTAGAAATTACATGGTATCCCTGTACTTCATTTTTGTGGACCTACACATATTATGTTAATTCACGGGATATCCTAAAACTTATTACCGGCTGCCATTAGTTGAATTTTACAGACTTTATCTATAGCTGCTAAACTCTGTCACTTTTTTAGCTCCATGCTATTACAGCTTAACAACCCATTTCTTTGCTGTTCCTAAAACAAATTCATTTGCAGCACATCCCTGAACATAGAGTGATTTTCAGGTGTATTTATTTGCTATTTTTAACCTCATACCAAGTTTAAAAGGTTTTTTATGCAAGCACTTTTTTATTATTTATTATTTATCTGTAATAATAGTCTCCTCAATATTTTACGGTATCACACTATGTCTCTGTCTCTGCTTCTTGTATTTTATAAACTAATCTCTCATGAGGACAAGTGACATCCAATACCAAAAGAGAGAATAAATACACAGAGGAGCCCAGGATTTCATTCCGATATAAGTCACTCAAGACACTTTTGTATAATAGCAACAAAGAGTGAACCAAAGGACCATCCCTACTCTAATAAGAGAGTCCAGGATTCGCATTCCCTCTGATGAAAAAAGACCAGGAATTTCTTGGACATCCAAAACACCATCTTTAACACCTTGATGATCACTTACCTCATAGGATTGAGGTTTGCTCTGGTAAGCGCATTATACTTACTTTACACCTAAGACATACATTTAGTTTTCTGCTTTAATCATTTTGCCAGTATCTACTCTATGTTGTTTTTCTCTTTTTCTATTCATCTACGAGAATATTGGACATCCAAGCTTCTGAAAGAAGAAGGAATCCATTGAGAGTCCAAGATTGCCATTTCACAACAAGTTCCTCTAAAAAACCTGCAGTACTTCAGCAACACCATAGAGAGAACCAAAGAATCATTCTTGCTTTCATAAGAGAGTCCAGGATCTCCATTGGCAAGGAGCAACAGATACCAAAAGATTTCCACGAGAGCACCAGAGTTCCAAAGGATCATCTATACTCCATTGCTGATCACTTACCCTCATAGGATTGAGGTTGGCTCTGGTAAGCGCTATCACTTACCCTATACACAGAACTTTACTGGGAAAGAACCTAACCTGTACACCAACTGATTGGTTTTGAACTTTGTTTATGTATACACCACACAGTATATTAATACTACATTATTTATAATTGTATAGCAGTGCGCCTATTTACTTTTGAGAATATTCTCTTTCGACCCCACATTTCATTCAGTGACACGGGTTACACTGAGTCACACTTTAGGCTGCACGCTCAGTTCTTATACCTTATCTATATATATAAGTTTTGTTGCACTTCGAGCCCAACCAAGTGAGTGCAGTCTAACAAAATCATCACATCTTTAATCACTGAAAGATCTTTTTTTACACATCTATAACTTACTAGCTATTTCTCCTATATTAGTTTTAGCGCTGGTGACCCCCCCTTTCTTCCTCCCCATATATATATATATATATATATATATATATATATATATATATATATATATATATATATATATATATATATATCATATATTACTATTATACCAACTATTACCATCATTATACAGTATATACTATATATATATATATATATATTTTTTTTTTTTTTTTCAGAGGACATGAAAAGTAATCAGCGCTAGAAGTATATGAGTATACTGTTGGTCTCAATATACTGTATGTTCCCATCCACTACCCAGAACATATATATATATATATACACAAGACACTTGCAAATTATGCAGTGAACAGTCTCATAGATTTTGGGGTAGGTCCCCGTCTATGAATATTTAATGTTCCTTATGTCCACAGTGCTAGTTCCTATGTGCCTGTGAAAGTTTGGCAGCCCGTCTGTAGGAAAGGTATGATCCCTCGCAGGGCGAGGTTCCTCTTAAAGATCTGAAAGGTATGAA
Source organism: Bombina bombina (assembly GCF_027579735.1). Lineage (NCBI taxonomy): Eukaryota > Metazoa > Chordata > Amphibia > Anura > Bombinatoridae > Bombina > Bombina bombina. Next base: position 929,529,662 of record NC_069501.1, on the reverse strand, counting down.
ATCAAACAGGCGCCAGAGGGCACACTTTGGTGTAATTTATTCAATACTTCGCATGTATATAACAGTGGGGGAAAATCCACTCCTCACCTGGTATACCCTCAAGATATGAGGTATTTTTAAGGCACTTGTGTTAGTGTACTCTCACTCCCTCAGCAGTCCTCTCGCTTGTCCACATGTACTCAGTGGTTCCTTGGATTCTTCATATAGTCCCAAGTTTCAAGGACTCTACCTCAAAGCTTTTTGGTATGGGAGTGGGAAGGGAGTGTATTTATGTGTTATCATTAATACACAACTAACACAGTGATAGAGTAAAACCAGGTTTTAATATGATCCAAGTAACAATAACATAACATATAAAATATAAATATATATATAGCCCACTTAGGTTTATAGTGGGTTAGCAAGTAAAATCCCAAACATCAATATTAAGTAGCTATAGAGCCGTAGCCAGACAGAGTGTATAATCCAGCGTTCTGGACTTGAAACAGAGCTGGCCTATTCTGCCTCTAGTAAATCAGTATCCAGCTATGGAGCACTCAAGGATCTGTTTCAGGCTGTCTGCGCTATATTCAATAGTTCAATAACCCAAAATCCTTATGCCAGCTCCGTATAGAAAATGTCTGCATAGTGTGCAGTATCGTGACGGTTACGGCTCTATAGCTACTTAATATTGATGTTGGATTTTACTTGCTAACCCACTATAACCTAAGTGGGCTAATTATATTTTATATTTTATCTGTTATTGTTATTGTTACTTGAAATATTAAAATCCCTGGTTTTACTCTATCACTGTGTTAGTAGTGTATTAATATAACACATAAATACACTCCCCCTTCCCACTCCCATACCAAAAAGCTTTGAGGTATATCCTTGAAACTTGGGACTATATGAAGAAGCAAGGAACCACTGAGTACACTGTGGACAAGCGAGAGGACTGCTGAGGAGTGAGAGTACACTAACACAAGTGCCTTAAAATACTCATATCTTGAGGGTTATACCAGTGAGAGTGGATTTCCCCCCACTGTTATATAACATGCAAAGTATTTGAACGTATTACACGAAGTGTGCCCTCTGGTGCCTGTTTTATTTCATACCTTTCAGATATGTATATATATACTTTATATATATATATATATATATATTATATTATATTATATATATATATCATATATATATATATATATATATTATATATATATATATATATATATATATATACATGTATGTATGAATGAATAGAAAATATTCCTGCTATGTGAAGAACATTGGAATTTGAAATATTTATATTTTCATGTCAGATTAGTGCACACGAAAAATATGCCATCGGATATGTAGCTTCCATGGGGAATATTTGAAAGTGCACACAATATTGTAAATTTGGCTTTTTGCACTTATCGGTGTTAGTGTGAGAGCAATTAACTTTTTAGTTTCTACTAATACCAGGCAACCCGACCCTCGCAAAAAGTTTACTTCTATGCAATAAGTTCCAAAAGCAAAAGCGCTAAATAGCCTCTCTACTTGTAATCTAGCCCAAAATTTTTCATTTTATTTAATTATGCATAAACTACTTTTCAATTTACTTTTATTATTTATTTTGGCCCATGTTCCTGTAATTTAACTCTAATAATCTTTGTTAATAGCACTGCGGGATCTTGTTGGCACTCTAAAAATATTACCGATAATAATAATAATAATAATAATAAATAAACAATTTTAGTTTTCAGATCTACACAAGAATTTAAAGCACACACAGCAAAGGAGCTAAAATAAAACAGTGCTTATGAGACTTTTCAAACAGAATGTGCCCCCCCTAGACTGAAAATCAATGTCCATTTTTCTATCAAAATACTGATTTTCTTTTTGTAATTTTTTTTATAAGCAGTGCTTAAAGGGACACTGTACCCAAAACATTATTTTGTGATTCGATTGAGCATGAAATTTCATGCAACTTTCTAATTTACTCCTATTATTCAAATTTTCTTCATTCTCTTGGTATCTTTATTTGAAATTGCAGAATGTAAGTTTAGATGCGGCCCCATTTTTGGTGAACAACCTGGGTTGTCCTTGCTGATTGGTGGATAAATTCATCCACTAATAAAAAAGTGCTGTCCAGAGTACTGAAACAAAAAAAAAAGCTTAGATGCCTTCTTCTTTCAAATAATGATAGCAAGAGAACGAAGAAAATTGATAATAGGAGTAAATTAGAAAGTTGCTTAAAATTGATGCTCTTTCTGAATTACTAAAGAAAAAATTTGGGTACAGTGTCCCTTTAATTATATATAATTCATTGTGTATAGAAAAAATAGGTTTTGTTCCTTTAAATGAACACTCAATACAAATAAAATAATGTATGCTCTCAGCTTGTTTTCTCCACTTACATCTTAGGCAGTTTTCATCATTTACTGTATATTATTTTTTGGACCTCTGGATTATGACCCATCACTTTGATGAGTGTAGATACAATGTACTACTCGCCCTCACCAAGTTTAAAATAAGCATAGGAAGCTTGTTTGTGAAAAAAACTGACAAGACATTTCAAATCACATCTAAGGACAATATTATGACGAGTAGAGAGCTATTAAGCACTCCTGCTCAAGTGTTAACAGTGCTGGATGGAAGCTAACCTGTTGAACACAAAACGGTGGAACTTAGAATATTGCAAACACTTTAACGTATTCTCCTATAGACTGCATGAGAGCATAAAAACTGAAAAAAAAAACATGCTTGAGTTTAACCAAGCGTGCTTATCTCGACATGAAATATGAATATTTAAAAAATAAACGCGCAATTGGGTTAATGCACTGGAATAATTGCTATATTCAATGTGCATCATTAAAATATTACATTATAACTATTTTAAAAAATGAAATTAAATGTAAAATTTATATTAAATTATTATACATAATCTAAATAATCCATACTATGCATATAATATTATATATATATATATATATATTATATATATATATATATATATATATATATTATATATATATATATATAATATATATATCAGTATGTATAACAATTTTTTTTTTTTTTTATAGTTTATATTTAATACACTCATTAAAGATAGCAATTCTTCATGTGCACTTACCTGAACACGTTATTTCCTAAATAGGGAACCCTGAAGCACGTTGTGCATATTTTACATTCCTATGCTCTTGCATATGCCTAGATTACGAGTTTTGCATTATGGTTGCGGTACGGCTATTACTGCTGCACGTAAAACAGCTCACCGCTGACTTAAGCAGCGCTGGTATTGGAGTGCGGTATGGAGCACAAGTTTGCTCTACGCTCACTTCTTGCCTTTTAATGCCGGATTTATAAAAACCTGTAATACCAGCACTGTAGGTAAGTGAGCGGTGATAATAACGTGCAAGTTAGCACCTCTCCCCTCATAACGCAAAACTCATAATCTGGCCGAAAATCTCTTGTGCAAAACCACATTCACCTCACTTGTAATCTAGCCCTTGATTTATTTTTGGCCGGATTGCAAGTGGAGTGCTAGTGCTAGCATGGGATGCCATATGCAGTATTGCTGGACCATGCAAAAATTAGAGCCCAACTTAATATTACAAGTCCATGTTAAATCAAATTTGCCATTGAAAGTTTAGCGTTGGTGACATTGCTCTAGTGCACCAATTACATTAAAAGGATATTGCAACAGGGCTAAATAGTGCTGATATTACAAGTTGAAAGTTATAGGTTGCAGTCGAGTTAAAGTCCAAATAGCACTAGAAGAATTAGCACGACTTGAGATCTGAAGTAAAATGTAAGGATACACATGGAAAACATATTAAAATAATGTATCACACTCATGTATACACAATTTTAATAAAATAATTACATTAATATTCAAAAAAATTTATAAAAAGGGTTAAAAAGAATATATGGTATATGTCAAGGTGTTTGTCTGGAAAGTGCTCCAAAGTATATATACATACATATATAAATGTCTAAATATTTTTATTTGTATATGTATACATGTTTATATATGTGTATTTATATGTTTATATGCGAACGGTATGTGCACACATTCATACATATAAACACACACAAACACACACCCACACATATATATATACTCACCGACCACTTTATTAGGTAAACCTGTTCAATTGCTTGGTAACACAAATTGCTAATCAGCCAATCACATGGCAGCAACTCAATGAATTTAGGCATCTAGACGTGGTGAAGAGGACTTGCTGAAGTTCAAACCGAGCATCAAAATGGGGAAGAAAGGGGATATAAGTGACTTTGAATGTGGCATGGTTGTTGGTGCCAGATGGGCTGGTCTCAATATTCAAAAACTGCTGATCTACTGTGATTTCCATGCACAACCATCTCTAGAGCTTACAGAGATTGGTCAGAAAAAGAGAAAATATCCAGTGAGTGTCTGTTGTGTGGACGACAATGCCTTGTTGATGTCAGAGGTCAGAGGAGAATGGGCAGACTGGTTCGAGATGAGTAAAAGGCAACAGTAACTCAAATAACCACTCATTACAACCAAGGTATGCAGAATACCATCTCTGAATGCACAACACGTCGAACCTTGATGCAGAAGGGCTACAGCAGCAGAAGACCACACCGGGTGATACTCCTCAGGAAACTGAAGCTATAATTTGCACAGGCTCACCAAAATTGGACAATAGAAGATTGGAAAAATATTGCCTAGGCTTATGAGTTTCAATTTCAGCTACAACATTCATATGGTAGGGTCAGAATTTTGCGTAAACAACATGAAAGCATGGATCCATCCTGCCTTGTATCAATGGTTCAGGCTGGTGGTGGTGGTGTAATGGTGTGGGAGATAGTTTCCTGGCACACTTTGGGTCTCTTAGTACCAATTGATCATTGTTTAAATGCCATGGTCCACCCGATTATTGTTGCTGACCATGTCCATCTCTTTATGACTATAGTGTACCCATCTTCTGATGGCTACTTCCAGCAGGATAATGCACCAGGTCACAAAGCTCAAATCATCTCAAACTGATTTTGTGAACATGACAATGAGTTCACTGTATTCCAATGGCCTCCAAAGTCACCAGCTCTCAATCGAATAGAGCACCTTTGGTATGTGGTGGAATGGGAGATTCGCATCATGAATGTGCAGCCGACAAATCTGCAGCAACTGCGTGATGCTATCATGTCAATATGGACCAAAATCTGTGAGGAATGTTTCCAACACCTATGCCATGAAAAATTAAGGCAGTTCTGAAGGCAAAAGAGGGTCCAACCCGGTACTAGCAAGGTGTACCTAATAAAGTGGCCGGTAAGTGTATGTATATATATATACTTTTGAGACATTCCCAGTCAAATATCTTGAACTATGGAATATAATTTTTAATCAGTGTTAATATGTTTTTATGGGATTTTAACAGAAATACTTGAAATGCCTATGTTCCTCAGAAGTAAATAAATATTTAAAAAAAAATCTTCTAAGATAAGAACATAGGAATTTGAAGTATTCATAACGTACCTTTGGCTTTAGCGCAGTTAAAGGTTAGTGCACAAGCAACAAATAGAAAGGGATTTCTTTAGTGCACCCCATAGAAGTCAATAGGGAGAGAAAGTTACAGTGGTAGTTAAGCCCAAAGTCCTGCAGCTAGCACACCTGAGTATTTCGCTCTAGTGCTTTTTACTTTCAACTTGTAATACCAGTGCTAGCCTGGGAGCTCTATTTTTTTTACTTTGAGCACAGCTAGCACTCGTGAGCGATAAAAAAAATATTGCTCCACTTGTAATCTATTCTTACATGTATGCAATTAGCCCTTGCCTTTAATTTTGTGTAAACATATAATTACAAATCATATGACCTTAGATACTTAAGTGCTATCATGAATTAAATAAATATTTTTTTCTGAACATATTTCATAGCTAGAAGTATAATTTAACCTGCCTGCCTGTGTTCACAAGTTTACATCTACCACCAATAATTACCATTGCACACATAAGTGCTTGTGCAGTTCCCCCAGCTGCTTTAAAGCAACTAACTGTGAAAGAGCAGGGTTTATTAATCATCCTGAACAAATTAGTCTGGTATGATTTAATGCTGTCAAAACTGAGGTGGTGGAGAACTTAAAGGGACAGTCAACACTTGCGGTAATATTATTGCGTTACGTAGCTGCCTTCTTCTTCAAATGATCAGCAAATCAGAATCCAATCCTTGGTCAGAAATTGCAAGCGCGTGGGGGGATTAGTACAGAAGCAGGGAGGCAAGGCAGAAGGGGTATAGTGCAGGCGGATCTTCGGTTTTTATTTTTCAATAGCAAATAATGTTACCGTAAGTGTTGACTGTCCCTTTAAGATGCAATGGTCCTAAGCAGCTTCAGAAATGAATCCTGCAGTCTCATTTTACATATAAATTATAGTTCATATAGATAGAATATACTAAGCACAGGTTTGTGATACACTATCACAGCGTTTTTCAAATTCATATTCAGAGCATGCTAATGGGCCAGATGTCTGAACTAAAGAAAAGGTTAAATAATCAGATCATTGGTAACCACGGCTACTAACTTGCTCTCACCCATTAGATTATTATTTCAACTATGCTCAAGTTAGCATATCACAAAATTCTGGCCTTTTAGTGTGCCCTGAGGACTAGAATTAAACAATAGTGTACTATCATGTTTATATAATTTAAACTATATTTTTTCCCCTGACAAAATAAAATTACAAACTGCTATGTGGTTTCTATGCAAAGGTTTTCATCCAAATATACAAATTTTGATATGACTTTCATGAGTAGATACATTTTCTATTGGATTACAATTTTTATAGGTGCAAACTAGTAATTTGCTGCAATTATTTCCAAAAACCATAAAAATACATGTATGGCTTGATCCCTATGTACACGTATTGTAGCACAATATGCAACACTCATGTGGTGGATCTTCTTGTGTTTAGTAAAATGAATTATAGTATGATACACTATTTTATGGTATCAGTAGCTAAACCAAACACTAACCAGCAAGTACACATATTAGTATAGTACAAATATGTATAAAAAGTGTGATAGTATAGATAATATTCACTGTTTTTCATGTCTGCATGTGCAAAGCCATATGTTATGTAATGACAGATTTATGAGAAATATAATAATCCTATTTAATGCATCTTCTTTAAACTGTTTAAAGTATCTTCTGTACAATGTTTTTTCTGTAATAATGTTTCTAATTTATAAATGTTATAACCCACCAACCTTATTGAGAACTTTGCTTACATAATCATCTTTCCATAAACTTAAATGCTTTTATCACTAATATAGTGTGTTGATAGAAACCTTTCTGCCGCATTATACTACTCTAAAAGAATAGTATGAAACACCCAAGCTTTTACTTTTCTATTTACAAAAGTGTATTATCGTAATAATTTATTTTGCATGTGTATTTTTCCAAATTACTGTAATAATATGAATTGAAATAAGGATACTTTTTCTTAATTTTCCTTAGTGAATCATATTGTTGACTGGTGAGTTTCCTATTTTCATTACATATAAGAATTAAGATAGAAAGGTACACATACAATTAAGTATTGATTCTTTGTTATAGCATTGTCTTCTCTCTATCAACTACAGTCTTGCAACAAGCATTTTTTTCACATCATAAACTTTGCTGATTGCAGTAAACTGTTAAGATTTTCTGAATGCGTAAAACAGGCAATTATCTTTTTCCAGCAGTGCAATCACAGCCATGTTCATTTGCCATTTTCATGGCATCGTGTCCATTTCATGTTGTATTATTCATTTATTACAGCTATTACAATCCTTTCAGAGGCTATCAGGCTCTCTTGAGGAATATTTATAGCCATTATATGGCTCTTATGTGCTGACCCAATGATAGTTACAGCGGATATCCTTTAAAATTCTACCTTTAAGCATAGATGTACAGGTAATAAATTCTACTCATACTAAAATAAAGTCAGATAAAAATACAGTTAGTCTGGAAGATATGGCTAGCGTTTGAATTGCTGATATCAACTGTATGATACAAATAAACATAAAAATAAACAATAATACACTCTTATTTTGATATTAATTTTAACATAATCGACACATAACATAGGATACAGTGAGGAAATATGGAGGCAAATCTTAAATAAATAAGTAAATAACTTTAAATTAAATAATGAATTGTGTAGTGGATTTACACTTCCAATATGCTCTAGGTTACTCCATTAGGTAAAGCACCACACCCAAGGTCAGCTGTGCTCATGACAGTGTATTGGAGTTGTATAAAAAAGCTAGGGAATCTAATTCTACTTTAAAGAGAAAGGCAAGAATGATTCAGCACATATAATGTTAGGACCAGTCAGTATTGGGACACTTCTTAAGTTTATGACTGTCTAAGCACAATATGACCATATTGTATAACTAAGATCCCAATTTTAATATAAAAGCATAGGTGACTATTGCAGGCAATTTTTGCAGCATTTAATAATGGTTTCTGTATTTGCAAATGGATGTGCTCCAATACCTTCTGTTTTGTTTGCCAATACCCTCTGTTTTGTGTAACTATTTGGTCTCTTTGGAAGCACTCCGAAAGATGTATCTAATTTTTTTTGTAAAGTGTTCTAAACCAAACATTTTGTATTTGTATTTAAAGACTGATATTCTTCCATTGATTAAAGCACATGACCCAAGTTTAGGTGTGCTCATGATAGTGTATTTGAATTGTTTATAAACCCAGAGAAGCAAGCATGATTAAGCCCATAAAGGCAAAGTACAGGTAGAAATCCCTTTATCCAAACTGCATGTGCCCGAAAAAGGTTTGGATTTCGGAATAGTTTGGATTTTGGTATATTTGTATCTGTAAAATGGGACAGTTTGGAGAGGGGATGGAACTAAATGTAATCAGCAATATAGTATGCAATTTAAACACAATTTACAAGTCATTATACAGCTTATATAAGCATCCTAAAGGTAGTTTTATATCATTTTTAATTTCTCTTGTAAGGTGTATCCAGTCCACGGATCATCCATTACTTGTGGGATATTCTCCTTCCCAACAGGAAGCTGCAAGAGGATCACCCACAGCAGAGCTGTCTATATAGCTCCTCCCCTAACTGCCACTCCCAGTCATTCTCTTGCAGCTCTCGACAAAAAAGGAAGTAGCTAGAGAGATGTGGTGTTTATTCAGTTTATCTTCAATCAAAAGTTTGTTATTTTCAAATGGTACCGGAGTTGTACTGTTTTAGCCTCAGGCAGAAAGTTGAAGAAGAGTCTGCCTGTGGTTTTTGATGATCTTAACAGGTTGTAACTAAGATCCATTGCTGTTCTCACACATAACTGAAGAGATGAGGTAACTTCAGCTGGGGGAATGGCGTGCAGGGTCTCCTGCTATGAGGTATGTGCAGATTACATTTTTCTAGAGAAATGAATATGCTAGAAAATGCTGTTAATACCGGATTTATGTAAGGTAAGCCTGATTACAGTGATTTAATAAAGACTAGTATCATGCTTGCTGTAAAAGGTAATATTCTTATTACTTTCTCTCATTACTGAAAATAAGATAATGTTTGCTGGAAGTGTTTAAACGTTTTTTTCTACATATTGGTGATAAAATTTTATTGGGGCCAAGTTTTTTCCACATGGCTGGCTAGATTTTGCCTAGGGATAGTTTTTTATGGCCCTCTCACTGTGAGTACAGGTTGGGAGGGGCCTAATTTCAGGCCTAAATCGTGCAGTAGTTTTTGCAGCTTGAGACTTTCAGCTTCCCTGAAGGAGTCCCCTGAACACTTAGGACCTCTACAAAGGGTTTTTGTGCCTTCAAAAATCATTGTATGGGCAGGTAGGGCCACAGCAGAGCTGTGGCAGTTTGTTGTGACTGTTAAACAACGTTTATATCGTTTTTTTTATCAGGTTTTGAAACTAAGGTGTTAATCATCCATTTGCAAGTGGGTGCAATACTCTGTTAGTCTATTATACACACTGTAAAAAATTCGTAAGATTTATTGCTTTTTATCATTGTTTTTCAATTTCTGACAAATTTTGTTTCTCTTAAAGGCACAGTACCGTTTTTATTTTTTGCTTGTTTACATTTATCAAAGTGTTTTCCAAGCTTGCTGGTCTCATTGCTAGTCTGTTTAAACATGTCTGACATAGAGGAAACTCCTTGTTTATTATGTTTAGAAGCCATTGTGGAACCCCCTCTTAGAATGTGTATCAAATGTACTGATTTTACTTTAAGTTATAAAGATCATATTCTGCCTTTAAAAGATTTATCACCAGAGGAAATTGACAAGGGGGAAGTTATGCCGACTAACTCACCCCACGTGTCAGAACCTTTGACTCCCGCTCAAGGGACTCCCGCTCAAGTGGCGCCAAGTACATCTAGTGCGCCCATGGTGTTTACTTTACAAGACATGGCGGCAGTTATGGATCATACCCTTACAGCGGTATTGTCCAAACTACAAGGGTTACAAGGAAAGCGAGACAGCTCTGGGACTAGAAAAAATACAGAGCTCTCTGATGCTTTAGTAGCTATGTCTGATATCCCCTCACAATATGCAGAAGCTGAGGCAGAAGAGCTTCTCTCTGTGGGTGATTTTTCTGACTCAGGGAAGATGCTTCAACCTGATTCTGATATGTCTACATTTAAATTTAAGCTTGAACACCTCCGCTTGTTGCTCAGGGAGGTTTTAGCTACTCTGGATGACTGTGACACCATTATAGTGCCAGAGAAATTGTGTAGATTGGATAAATACTATGCAGTGCTTGTTTACACTGATGTTTTTCCAATACCTAAAAGGTTTTCAGAAATTATTACTAAGGAATGGGATAGACCAGGTGTACCGTTCTCTCCCCCTCCTATTTTTAAGAAAATGTTTCCAATAGATGCCGCTACACGTGACTTATGGCAAACGGTCCCTAAGGATGAGGGAGCAGTTTCTACCCTAGCTAAGCGTACAACTATTCCCGTCGAGGACAGTTGTGCTTTCCTAGATCCAATGGATAAAAAGTTAGAGGGTTACCTTAAGAAAATGTTTATTCAACAAGGTTTTATTCTCCAGCCTCTTGAATGCATTGCCCCGGTCACTGCTGCTGCGGCCTTCTGGTTTGAGTCTCTGGAAGAGGCTTTACAGGTAGAAACTCCATTGCATGATATACTTGACAAGCTTAAAGCTCTTAAGCTAGCCAATTCATTTGTTTCTGACGCCGTTGTTCATTTAACCAAACTAACGGCTAAGAACTCAGGTTTTGCTATACAGGCATGTAGGGCGCTATGGCTTAAATCCTGGTCAGCTGACGTTACTTCAAAGTCTAAGCTTCTCAACATTCCCTTCAAGGGGCAGACCCTATTCAGGCCTGGACTGAAGGAGATCATTTCTGATATTACTGGAGGAAAAGATCATGCCCTTCCTCCGGATAGGTCTAATAAATTAAGGACCAAACAAACTAATTTTCCTGCCTTTTGAAACTTTAAGACGAGCGCGGCATCAACTTCCTCTAATGCAAAACAAGAGGGAAATTTTGCCCAGTCCAAGCCGGTCTGGAGACCTAACCAGGCCTGGAACAAAGGTAAGCAGGCCAAGAAGCCTGCTGCTGCCTCTAAGACAGCATGAAAGATCAGCCCCCAATCAGGTAACCGATCTAGTAGGGGGCAGACTTTCTCTTTTCACCCAGGCTTGGGCAAGAGATGTCCAGGATCTCTGGGCGTTGGAAATTGTGTCCCAGCGATATCTTCTGGACTTCAAAGCTTCTTCCCCAAAAGGAAGATTTCACCTCTCACAATTATCTGCAGACCAGATAAAGAGAGAGACATTCTTACATTGTGTTCAAGACTTCCTATTTATGGGAGTAATCCACCCAGTTCCAAAGGAGGAACAGGGGCAAGGCTTCTATTCAAATCTCTTTGTGGTTCCCAAGAAAGAGGGAACCTTCAGACCAATCTAAGATCTCAAGATCCTAAACAAATTTCTCAGGGTCCCATCTTTCAAGATGGAGACTATTCGAACCATCCTACCTATGATTCAAGAGGGTCAATACATGACTACCGTGGACTTAAAGGATGCTTATCTTCACATTCCGCTACACAAAGATCATCATCGGTTTCTCAGGTTCGCCTTCCTAGACAGGCATTACCAGTTTGTGGCTCTTCCCTTTGGGTTAGCTACGGCACCAAGAATCTTTACGAAGGTTCTGGGGACACTTCTGGCGGTCCTAAGGCCGCAGGGCATAGCAGTAGCCCCTTACTTAGATGACATTCTGATACAGGCGTCGAGTTTCCAAATTGCCAAGTTCCATATGGACATTGTTCTGGCATTCCTGAGGTCTCATGGGTGGAAAGTGAATGAAAAGAAGAGTTCTCTATCCCCTCTCACAAGAGTTTCCTTCCTGGGAACTCTGATAGATTTTGTAGAAATGAGGATTTACCTGACAGAGGACAGGTTGTCAAAACTTCTAAATTCCTGCCGTGTTCTTTATTATACTTCTCGCCCTTCAGTTGCTCAGTGTATGGAAGTAATCGGCTTAATGGTAGCGGCAATGGACATAGTTCCATTTGCCCGCCTACATCTCAGACCGCTGCATCTCTGCATGCTCAGTCAGTGGAATGGGGATTACACAGATTTGTCCCCTCTACTAAATCTGGATCAAGAGACCAGGGATTCTCTTCTCTGGTGGCTATCTCGGGTCCATCTGTCCAAATGTATGACCTTCTGCAGGCCAGATTGGACAATAGTAACAACAGATGCCAGCCTTTTGGGCTGGGGTGCAGTCTGAAACTCTCTGAAGGCTCAGGGGTCATGGACTCAGGAGGAGGCACTCCTTCCAATAAACATTCTGGAACTAAGAGCGATATTCAATGCTCTTCAGGTTTCAAAGATAATTCAATGGGCAGAGATTCACTCTTGCCATCTATCAGCTATACATATCCCAGGAGTAGAGAACTGGGAGGCAGATTTTCTAAGTCATCAGACTTTTCATCCGGGGGAGTGGGAGCTCCATCCAGAGGTGTTTGCATAGTTGATTCAATGTTGGGGCAAACCGGAACTGGATCTCATGGTGTCTCGCCAGAACGCCAAGCTTCCTTGTTACGGATCCAGGTCCAGGGATCCCAAGGCAGCGCTGATAGATGCTCTAGCAGTGCCTTGGTCCTTCAACCTGGCTTATGTGTTTCCACCGTTTCCTCTGCTCCCTCGTCTGATTGCCAAGATCAAACAGGAGAGAGCATCATTAATTTTGATAGCACCTGCGTGGCCACGCAGGACTTGGTATGCAGATCTGGTGGACATGTCATCCTTTCCACCATGGATTCTGCCTCTGAGGCAGGACCTTCTACTTCAGGGTCCTTTCAACCATCCAAATGTAATTTCTCTGCGGCTGACTGCTTGGAGATTGAACGCTTGATTTTATCAAAGCATGGTTTCTCCGAGTCGGTCATTGATACCTTAATACAGGCGCGAAAGCCTGTCACCAGGAAAATCTATCATAAGATATGGTGTAAATATCTTCATTGGTGTGAATCCAAGGGTTACTCATGGAGTAAAGTCAGGATACCTAGGATATTATCTTTTCTCCAAGAAGGATTGGAGAAGGGTTTGTCAGCTAGTTCCTTAAAAGGACAGATTTCTGCTCTGTCTATTCTTCTGCAGAAACGTCTGGCTGAGGTTCCAGACGTGCAGGCGTTGTGTCAGGCTTTAGTCAGAATCAAGCCTGTGTTTAAACCTGTTGCTCTGCCTTGGAGTTTAAATTTAGTTCTTGGGGATCTTCAAGGGGTTCCGTTTGAACCTTTGCATTCCATAGATATTAAGCTCTTATCCTGGAAGGTTCTGTTTTTAGCAGCTATCTCCTCGGCTCGAAGAGTTTCGGAGTTATCTGCTTTACAATGTGATTCCCCTTATCTAATTTTTCATGCAGATAAGGTAGTGTTACGTACCAAACCTGTTTTTTTACCTAAGGTGGTATCTAATAAAAATATCAATCAGGAGATTGTTGTACCGTCACTGTGTCCTAATCCTTCTTCAAAGAAGGAACGTCTTTTACACAATCTTGACGTGGTTTGTGCTTTAAAGTTTTATTTACAAGCTACTAAAGATTTTCGTCAAACATCTGCATTGTTTGTTGTCTACTCTGGACAGAGGAGAGGCCAAAAGGCTTCGGAAACTTCTCTTTCTTTTTGGCTAAGGAGTATAATACGCTTAGCTTATGAGACTGCTCGCCAGCAGCCTCCTGAAAGGATTACAGCTCATTCTACTAGAGAGGTAGCTTCCACATGGGCTTTTAAAAATGAGGCTTCTGTTGAACAGATTTGTAAGGCGGCGACTTGGTCTTCGCTTCATACTTTTTCAAAGTTCTATAAATTTTATACTTTTGCTTCTTCGGAGGCTATTTTTGGGAGAAAGGTCTTGCAGGCAGTAGTGCCTTCTGTTTAAGCGCCTGCCTTGTCCTTCCCTTCATCCGTGTCCTATAGCTTTGGTATTGGTATCCCATAAGTAATGGATGATCCGTGGACTGGATACACCTTACAAGAGAAAACATAATTTATGCTTACCTGATAAATTTATTTCTCTTGTGGTGTATCCAGTCCACGGCTTGCCCTGTCATTTTAAAGCAGGTGTTTTTTATTTTTAAACTACAGTCACCACTGCACCCTATAGTTTCTCCTTTCTCTTGCTTGTCTTCGGTCAAATGACTGGTAGTGGCAGTTAGGGGAGGAGCTATATAGACAGCTCTGCTGTGGGTGATCCTCTTGCAGCTTCCTGTTGGGAAGGAGAATATCCCACAAGTAATGGATGATCCATGGACTGGATACACCACAAGAAAAATAAATTTATCAGGTAAGCATAAATTATGTTTTTTTTTGTATACTGTACATAGTACATTTTTTGTTGAAACACAAACTTCATTTTACCTATGTCATGCTGTTATAGACAGCTTTGAACTCAATGGGGCACATGTACTAAGCGGCATGTGGACAAGCTTCTCAACTTGAAAAGTTGCCCGCTAACCTTTGCTACATACGGGCAGTGGATCTGTCTCTCCGCTGGCCCGTATGCACCAATCACATGAGAGAAGGGTCTGAGTGTCAATCAACCTGAGCGAGAGGGGTGATTCTTAAACCGAGCTACTTCTTACATTGCAGGAAGCAGGCATGCATGTGAGAAACTGCCCTGCAAGGGCTCCGGTGTAGCTTATGCTGCTTCAGACATGGAGCCCTTTGTATGGTACAAAAGTAGTGTAATTAGAGCATTTCTTTGATTTTGCACATTGGTGCCATGATGTTCAACCATAATCAAATACATCACAAACAAGATTGTTTTCTTAACATATAGCAATTAAAATGTTTAAAATCTAAATGCCTGGATATATCAACATTTTTTGGTTCTATATTTTGGCTAAAGTATGCAAACCCATCCTCTCAAATCAAGACTATCTGTAACTGAGTACTGCTCTAATAATATAAATGTGTAATTGATTTAAATTTATTTACACTATGCACAATACCTTGGCTGTGTTTATAACCTATGTGAAAAATCTCTGAAAGTAGGAGCAGTCTAACTTATACCTCATCCAATGATCCCTTTCATAGAATTCCACATGGGTTGCTGCTTGTTAATACTGGATTTATACTGCAGAACAAAGAATAAATAAAACTTGTTCACAGTTCCAATTTTATTGATGAGCTGTAAAAGCAGATTTCATCCACATTATACAAACAAAAGAAGGCAAAAACCTTCAAACATTCCCTGAATACTATATGGGAAAGGGACACATGCCACATCTAGCAAGTCAGGTGGAAAGAAAGTGGAGAGAAGTTAGAGCCAGTCAAGGATAGGGCCAAGTTGGGTTGGGCAAATGTGTGTTTAAACTGTCCTTGGCAAGCCCCTGCAATACAGACAATTGGTAGAAAATGTGTACAAATTGAGGTTTAAGTATAATCTTTTGGTGTACAAGCTCACTTGACTACACTTGCCTCACTGCTTGGAGATTGAACGCTTGATTTTATCAAAGCATGGTTTCTCCGAGTCGGTCATTGATACCTTAATACAGGCACGAAAGCCTGTCACCAGGAAAATCTATCATAAGATATGGTGTAAATATCTTCATTGGTGTGAATCCAAGGGTTACTCATGGAGTAAAGTCAGGATACCTAGGATATTATCTTTTCTCCAAGAAGGATTGGAGAAGGGTTTGTCAGCTAGTTCCTTAAAAGGACAGATTTCTGCTCTGTCTATTCTTCTGCAGAAACATCTGGCTGAGGTTCCAGACGTGCAGGCGTTGTGTCAGGCTTTAGTCAGAATCAAGCCTGTGTTTAAACCTGTTGCTCTGCCTTGGAGTTTAAATTTAGTTCTTGGGGATCTTCAAGGGGTTCCGTTTGAACCTTTGCATTCCATAGATATTAAGCTCTTATCCTGGAAGGTTCTGTTTTTAGCAGCTATCTCCTCGGCTCGAAGAGTTTCGGAGTTATCTGCTTTACAATGTGATTCCCCTTATCTAATTTTTCATGCAGATAAGGTAGTGTTACGTACCAAACCTGGTTTTTTACCTAAGGTGGTATCTAATAAAAATATCAATCAGGAGATTGTTGTACCGTCACTGTGTCCTAATCCTTCTTCAAAGAAGGAACGTCTTTTACACAATCTTGACGTGGTTTGTGCTTTAAAGTTTTATTTACAAGCTACTAAAGATTTTCGTCAAACATCTGCATTGTTTGTTGTCTACTCTGGACAGAGGAGAGGCCAAAAGGCTTCGGCAACTTCTCTTTCTTTTTGGCTAAGGAGTATAATACGCTTAGCTTATGAGACTGCTCGCCAGCAGCCCCCTGAAAGGATTACAGCTCATTCTACTAGAGCGGTAGCTTCCACATGGGCTTTTAAAAATGAGGCTTCTGTTGAACAGATTTGTAAGGCGGCGACTTGGTCTTCGCTTCATACTTTTTCAAAGTTCTATAAATTTTATACTTTTGCTTCTTCGGAGGCTATTTTTGGGAGAAAGGTCTTGCAGGCAGTAGTGCCTTCTGTTTAAGCGCCTGCCTTGTCCTTCCCTTCATCCGTGTCCTATAGCTTTGGTATTGGTATCCCATAAGTAATGGATGATCCATGGACTGGATACACCTTACAAGAGAAAACATAATTTATGCTTACCTGATAAATTTATTTCTCTTGTGGTGTATCCAGTCCACGGCCCGCCCTGTCATTTTAAAGCAGGTGTTTTTTATTTTTAAACTACAGTCACCACTGCACCCTATAGTTTCTCCTTTCTCTTGCTTGTCTTCGGTCGAATGACTGGTAGTGGCAGTTAGGGGAGGAGCTATATAGACAGCTCTGCTGTGGGTGATCCTCTTGCAGCTTCCTGTTGGGAAGGAGAATATCCCACAAGTAATGGATGATCCATGGACTGGATACACCACAAGAAAAATAAATTTATCAGGTAAGCATAAATTATGTTTTTTTTTGTATACTGTACATAGTACATTTTTTGTTGAAACACAAACTTCATTTTACCTATGTCATGCTGTTATAGACAGCTTTGAACTCAATGGGGCACATGTACTAAGCGGCATGTGGACAAGCTTCTCAACTTGAAAAGTTGCCCGCTAACCTTTGCTACATACGGGCAGTGGATCTGTCTCTCCGCTGGCCCGTATGCACCAATCACATGAGAGAAGGGTCTGAGTGTCAATCAACCTGAGCGAGAGGGGTGATTCTTAAACCGAGCTACTTCTTACATTGCAGGAAGCAGGCATGCATGTGAGAAACTGCCCTGCAAGGGC
This sequence comes from Bombina bombina, assembly GCF_027579735.1. Lineage (NCBI taxonomy): Eukaryota > Metazoa > Chordata > Amphibia > Anura > Bombinatoridae > Bombina > Bombina bombina. The sequence goes on along the minus strand of NC_069501.1, from coordinate 929,511,942 downwards.
TCCGGTGTAGCTTATGCTGCTTCAGACATGGAGCCCTTTGTATGGTACAAAAGTAGTGTAATTAGAGCATTTCTTTGATTTTGCACATTGGTGCCATGATGTTCAACCATAATCAAATACATCACAAACAAGATTGTTTTCTTAACATATAGCAATTAAAATGTTTAAAATCTAAATGCCTGGATATATCAACATTTTTTGGTTCTATATTTTGGCTAAAGTATGCAAACCCATCCTCTCAAATCAAGACTATCTGTAACTGAGTACTGCTCAAATAATATAAATGTGTAATTGATTTAAATTTATTTACACTATGCACAATACCTTGGCTGTGTTTATAACCTATGTGAAAAATCTCTGAAAGTAGGAGCAGTCTAACTTATACCTCATCCAATGATCCCTTTCATAGAATTCCACATGGGTTGCTGCTTGTTAATACTGGATTTATACTGCAGAACAAAGAATAAATAAAACTTGTTCACAGTTCCAATTTTATTGATGAGCTGTAAAAGCAGATTTCATCCACATTATACAAACAAAAGAAGGCAAAAACCTTCAAACATTCCCTGAATACTATATGGGAAAGGGACACATGCCACATCTAGCAAGTCAGGTGGAAAGAAAGTGGAGAGAAGTTAGAGCCAGTCAAGGATAGGGCCAAGTTGGGTTGGGCAAATGTGTGTTTAAACTGTCCTTGGCAAGCCCCTGCAATACAGACAATTGGCAGAAAATGTGTACAAATTGAGTTTTAAGTATAATCTTTTGGTGTACAAGCTCACTTGCCTACACTTTTGTTGCTTGCATTGAGGTTTAGTGAGGTAGTATCCATATTTATCATTATTCAAGTATGTACTTGTGCAGCACCTCCCCATGTTCTCTCCCAACCAATTACATGAGAGATTGTCAATCGCCCTGGACAAATCATTAAGGGAGGATTTAAGTGTGCCACCTCTTAGGTGGTGGAGGGCTTAAAAAGCAGCAGTCTTAAAGGGACAGTACACTGTAAAATTGTTTTTCCATAAATGTATTTTAAATGACTTGTTATACCAACTGCAGAGTATAAAATATTTGAGAAATTGCATTTTCGGGTTTATTTGTGTATCTGAAGTAGCTGGTTTTGTGCTTTGAAACCACAGCCTATTACAATGGGTTGAGCTTCAGGTAATATCAGATCTCATTATGTTATTACTTTCATGTACACAGACTTGCTTCCTTATCTTATATTTGTCTGGAACACCAAAGCTCAATACATAGAGAGAACAATGGAAAATTATCATTTTATTACTTAACTATCATGCCCCCCACTGAGGGTGTAATCTCCTCTGCTGGCTGTGTTTACTTAGGCTTGTCAATAGCATATACGCCAGTATCAAAACTTTCAGTATAGGTTGGGAAACCACAAGCTAAATCAGCTATTTCAAATGCTGAAATATGAGTAAAGGAGCTACTTGCAACCAATTTAATACACTCTAGCAGGTAAAAAGGATCATTGGGAATAATTTAAAGGGGAGAAAGTTTTTTGGTGAACTGTCCCTTTAAGTCCCCTGCTTGTTAAAGGGACATAACACCTTTATAATTTCTCCCATTTGATGTGTTCCCAATGATCCATATACCTGCTGGAGTGGATTACATTTCTAACAGATAGTCCCTTCACATTAATTTTTTACATTTGAAATAGTTGCCCTTTCATTTTGAAAATATCAATATTGCAGTATTGGTTAAAAAAAAAAAGCTATGCAAACTAAAAGCATCAGCAGAAATAAAAATCCCAGTGAAGGGAGAGAGATCAGCTATTTAATTGGTGTTCCTTTGATATCTTTGAATTAAATTAACTCATCACCTGTGTGGCTTAATATATTGGGGCCAAATTATCAAGCTCTGAAATGAACTTGATACCCCTGTTTACACGCAAAGTCCAGTTGCAAGTCCACATGAGCAAACCTGCACTTCAACAGCTCAGAAGCTGTATCCTCAGCTTCGTAAATGAAACCCTATGTAAAGCACTTCTAAATAGAACAGGAGATTGCCCATTAATATCTTACAGCCTAATATTATATTTAAATATTGGTATGAATTAAGACTTTTTATGAATAAAAATGAATTAAAAACTGAATAACATGAAAAATATATTTAAAATTGGATTCTTATTGTTCATAACTGGAACTTCTACTGAATATCTTATGTAATGTATGTTTTAACTTTTACAAAGTTTCCCCAGGCTTACTTTCTACAAGGCAGATATGAATATTGATTTAGCATCCACATTCCATCACAATGTTTTCAGCATGCTTGTTACAATTATTTATTCACTCATATAATGTGAATTAAAGTTTGCTTTACTCATAGGACCTAATTTAAACTTGGTCTGCCCCAGGAAATCCCAGTGCAGTCAAAATAAAACCAGAAAGACCAAAATAATAAGATGCACTAATTGAACCAGTAAAAAAACCCCAATGGATAAAATGTGAGTAAATTATTCAACTTGTATCTAGAGACTGTCCCCTTTTAACATAGAAGCAATAGGGATTCTTATAGAAAGCATAGTAATCTATTAAAATTTAAGCCAAAGGGAGTGTGCATTAATTCACTTTGAAATTGCAAACTTCTGCTTACAGACTAACACTTGGTATCATAGCCTTTATGATTTTATTTATTTTTGCAATATAGTACATTATTACTTTAAGCTTCCATGCACAATCAAAATGGTAATTTCAGATACATACATCACTTACAGTTTAGAAGCTTTCTGCATCACCTTGAGCTAATACAATTACATAGCTATATCTATTAATAAAATAAAGAAATATGGCTTAAAAATATACAGTATATTTTTAGCAAATCTGGTATTTATTTAAGTACTTAAATAACTTTTTGATTTGCATTTACTGTTAAAAAATATTAAATTGTTAAGCAAAAAATAAAATAGGGCTACGCATGATACTGCCGAGTGTGTCACTTGCTCTCTGCGTCACACAGACAATACCACACAATCTTGTATTACAAGTGGACGGATAAAAAATTTAATCAATGCATCTATATTTTTTTTTAGTTTATTTTGCCCTTTTTGAGACCTGTAGTAAGCAATTAACACTTGCTATTTTGCATATCAAAACACATGAAAACATTATGGAATGTAAGTCAGACTTAATACTTACAATCTTTACATTTCAAAACCCCGCAATTTCATAAGAGTGTGTAGACATTTTTTTTTTGTTATATTGAAAGATTTTTTATTGAGGTAAATCAAATATATACATACTTCTCATCAACACAAACGTTTAACTCATTACAGGTGAATAGTTTTGTTCATCGTTAACAAATATGTAACCATTACATAACATCTGAAAGAACATACTTGTATAACATCCAGATTGGAAAGGAAATTGCAACATACTTCCCAGGGTATAACATTATTTTTACACATCATCGGTATAATCAGTTTGGTCATGACTAAGAGACACAAATACCTAATTTTTTCCTGTATTACATAAATTGGATCAAACTCCCAAATGATTTAGTATGCCTTATAGAATGATAATTTGAAATGATAGAGGCAAGGGAAGTGGCAAAATTTGTTTATTAGAAATGGGAAGGCTAATAAGTTGCATTAATTCTCTAGGAGTACAGGTAGAGCCTAATATCTGGGATAAGTAATTACTTAAGGTAGTTACACACTATTTGTTATTTCTGTGAATCGTCTCTAGATGTAGTGAGTTGGGTAAAATAGGGAATGCTCGGGTAGAAGGAAGAAAAAAAAACGAAAAAAAGGGGGGGGGAGATAAGAGCCTGCAATTTCCATAGAAACCTATCCAGGTTGTCTAAGTTGCGAAGAGCTCAGTCCATTACTCCCAAATGTTGGCATAAAGTTCTGACTTATTCAGGAGGCTAAAGACTTATTTTTCCCTTGCCCTGATGAACCTAATGAGATCTATAAGCTGCTGAATGGAAGGGGGGTGGGACTGCTTCCAATCCCTGTCATAAATTTGGTGAAGGCGTTTTGGGATCTGTGTACAATTTTGTAGTGGATTTCCCAGAGGGAGGAGCAGTGGATATATTTTTTGTCCATCATAATCTCCCTAAACTAAGATTTCATGTCAATTGACTTCCCCAAGTCTCTTTCTCAAGCTAATTGAGCACTATCCTTGAGGGCTTGCTGGTCATTTATTATTAAGAAGTATGTGAAGGATAATAGTCCCCTCGGTTTCCTATCTCTTTTCCAAAAACTCTCCCAGGTAGTTCTATCTCTGGTATGATCTCTCATGAGGCCCCAATTTTGGGTAAAGCTAAAAAGTCTAGAGGTTTTGAAATTAAATCTGTTTGGTATAATATGTTTTTCAATGAAAGCCTTAGGTGTAATTCACTCATTATTGTTCTCCTATGCCTAGGTTCCCTAAAGTATACCAAAAACCAACACGTGATTCCTGTAGACACCAAACTATACTTTACAAAATGCATGGGGGAGGGGTGAAGGGCCACATTTTGTCGATGTATTTTAGCCCAAATTAATAGTGTGTCTGCCACTACTGGATGGTCTATACCCAATTTATTCCTATAATACTGGGGTATCCAGATTAAGTCAGAGAGCTTCATATTATTTGGTATTAGGTTTCTTTCGACATCCTGCCATCTAAGAGAGAGGTCAACAGTACTCCAGCCTAGGATATGAGTGAGTCTAGATGCATCGTGGTATGCTATAAGATTAGGGAGTGCTAACCCTCCCTGGCATACTGCTTTCTGAAGAGTGTGTCTAGAGATTCTCGGTCTCCTTCCCTTCCAGATATAAGTGGACACTAAACTTTGTAATCTGTTAAGAAGATATCTAGGTACCTGTAACAGGATGCAGCAAAATAAATACTTAATCTTTGGGAGTAAAGACATTTTTATGGCTGCAATCCTGTCAGACCATGACATTTCAGAGAATTCCCAGGAGCTCAATAGTAGCCTGAATTCCGAGAGTCTATCCATAAAGTTATTTTCTATTATGACTGGGATATCAGGACTAACGTAAACCCCTAAATGTTTAATACTCTTCGTAACCCACTTAAAACCGGATGCACTTCTTACACTGTCTACTTCGGTGTCTGGAAAACATATTGGTAATACCTCCATTTTAGCTAAGTTTAGCTTATAGTAACTAATGACCCCAAATTGGTTAATTAGATCCATAAGTATCAGTAATGAAGTCCGGGGAGAAGTTAGAAGTAAAGTTATGTCGTCAGCAAATAATGATATTTTATGGTTAGAGTTTCCAATGTCAATGCCCCTGATTCTATCCTCCTCTCTAATGGCCTGCGCCAAAGGTTCTATGGCAAGCACAAAGAGGAGGGGGGATAAAGGACACCCCTGCCTAGTGCCATTGGATAGTGTAAATTTTTCTGATTTAAAGCTTACTCCTCTCACTGTGGCTGTAGGGCAAGAGTACAAAGCACCTAATGCCAAAATAAACTTATCTGGGATTTTAAAAGACCTCAAAACCTCCCATAAGTACTCCCACCTCACCCTGTCAAATGCCTTTTCCGCATCGAGTGAAAGGGCAAGGAGGGGTATCGAGCGTCTCTTGGCCTCCATCATAATGTGGATTAATCTTCTTGTGTTATCATGTCCCTCCCTACCTGGAATGAACCCTACCCGATCACCATATACTAAAGCTGGCATGACCTTAGAGAGACGGTTGGCTAAAATCTTGGAATTGATCTTTGTATCAATATTAATTAAGGAGATGGGACTGTAGCTACCACATTCTTGTGGATCTTTGTCCAGTTTTAAAAGTATAATTATGGTGGCTTCCAAGAATTCTGGGGAGATAGAACCAGAGGTCATGACGTCATCAAAAAATCTGTGAAGGGGCTTCAGGGGGCGGAGCTAACCGCCGTGGAGAGCAGACGCTTCAGTGCAGAGCTCCTCTGTATAGACATACATTTTAAATCCAATAAGGGTATTTCTCTATATAAAAACCTTTATTTGTTGCTGGTGGACAACCTATATTAATCTCATTCCGGTTGTTAGGTCGACCTGGCCAACTTACCACAGCCTGAGGAACTAATTATACCCCTGAGAGAGAACATAGCCCCCGGCACGCACCCACCTACCCTGCTTTCACTCATTTGCTGTACCAGAGGGTCGGGGTTCCGCTCCGGTACAGAGGGAATCAGCTGAGCGGTCCGGAGTGATAGGTGCGCCCACGGTTGGGAGCTGACACGGAGGCGCTTTCCAGAGACTACCCTTCCCTGGAGGTCGGATACACCTAGCGCCCGCAGCCGGCTGAGACTCACCAATCGAACCCCATCCCGGGGATCTGAGGAGCGGAGACTTCAACAGAGCGCCCTTGACTTTCGAGTGAGCCCTAACACCAGTGGCAAGTGAGGTAGCCGGCCGGGGGTGGATTGGCGCGAACGGCTGCCATCTTGGCCTTGCGATCTAACCCCGCGCTCCAAGCAGTGAACGGCGTGGAGGCCTATGTGGGGTGTATTCCAGCGGTCCCATCTCTTCCTCCTGCCGGGGCTGGCCTGAGAATCCCCTCGCCACGGATAACTCCGCTGAAGTAACTACAGACCTGAGGGCCTCTCCTGAGTTGGTGAGACACAACACCGCTACACGCTACAAGATAAGGGGACATTACCTAAGATACCTACTAGCAATCCCTTAAGCCACCCGGCCTTAGATCTCTCATCTTAACCCTCAAGCCTTTCCATACCAAGTGGGACCCGGTCCGAGTGCTGCAGAGGGTGAAAGGGGCTGGGGGTGAACCGGAGGGTTTTGTTCAGCCCTCGTGGGCAGCCTGCAAGCATTACAGGAAGACCAGCTATCTGCTCACTTATGAGGCCGGTTTGGGCCTACAATATTCCTCACGGAGCATATCACTTGTGCATTCCAGTGGCCACATGAAAAATTCATTTGACAAGCTGAGGAGGATCTGCTGCCTAGGCCTTGAGTGAAGCCTCCATCTTTGCTGAAGCACCTGAGCTCCGGTTATAGGGGTAAGATACTATTTTTTACTCTGTTTCACATGTGATCTCAGCTATCCCTGAGTTTGTGACCACGCTTGGGACACACATACCCTTTATTTTTGTGACTTGTCTGCTGACATACAGTTCCCCCAGAGTCTCGGCCTCATTGTAGACTTACTTAATAATTACAGTCCTGGTCGGGCCCCACTTCTGGGCCACTATAACTAAGAAAAGGGGATTTTTCTCACACAGCTTATGTCAAGTCTGCCATCTTGACGATTAGGAAGAGGTGCAACAATATTCAATCTGGGTGATAGTAACAGACCCAGTAATAAGAAGATCTGCCATCTATACTGCTGTAAAATTGCTACCCTCGCCAAGCACAGGTAGCTAACCACAACTGCACACTCCTATTGGGCTGCACTAAACTGCTACTACAGTAAATAACAGTCTAAAGTCACAGCAGTATCTGCGCCCAAACAACACAGGTGCCTCAATTAACACTCCCCTGCCATTACGTCTCAGGACACTTATAAGTCTTTTCAAGTATACTACCTACTATACGGCAGTTCTTGCTCTTAATTACTGCTGATTCCATTAACAGGAGTTGTTGACATAGAAATGCGATTTATTGTGCTGCTGCGTCAGCTTCTGTTCCTCTGCTGCCCTGGCACAGAGTGGAGTGTTTTATTTTACTTGAGTGTTGTGATTTTACATAACTTGCATTTATTCTCTTACAGGACGTGGGGCACCACACTATTTAGACCCCAGTTCCTCCTGCCTGTTTGCTGCACTTATGCAATTTGTCAGTTAAAAGAGAAGACAAACTTAGCTTCTCGCCCTGTGCATCGGTCGGCAGGAGTCACTGATCCATGTAGTTTATGCTGATAAGTCCACTTGTGTGTTAATTTACTTTTGCTCTCATTGAACCCCCCCCCCCCCTCGGACTCCTCCTTTCCGGCCTGCTCACGTGGGCTGGTCACCTCCACTCTCCTTTTCCCCTTCCTTCGGGTCGTATCCCTCCTTTCCTGAGTCCGAAGGGAACACCTCTCTCAGGGTATATAGAGGCGCCTCATTATAAGTAAAAGGTAATTTACATAAGGCTTTCACTGGGCCTCTTTCTCCACGTGTGTTGGCGTCTTCTGATAAACATACAGTGTTGTAGGGTAGCATTCTGCCCATAAACGCCACTATGGGGAGATAGAGGTCACAAGTGGACGGCTGGCCCTACTCCGTCATGTAATACTAATGTGCATGTGTACTTTCTTCCTTTCACTTTGTCAACCTGTCAGGCCCACAAGCCTCCTTAACAATTTCTAATCAAAGCTCAACTGTTTAGTATAAGGTATTCACCTCTCATTTGAAAATGCCCCATAACGCCAGGAGACATTCAAAAACATCAGGTCCAGTAAAAAAAACGGTCCTGGACCATTTCACGCAACCTACCAAAGATCAGATTGAAGACTCTAACGAAGGCCAGAGTGATTCTGAATCTCTACGGGACGATTCCCAACCTGACCTTACGCCACATGTCAGATCACAACACCTAATTACGGAGGAAACCCTTAAAAAAATGCTCACAAACCAAACTATCTCCATAACCAAGGAAATTCAGCGCAACCACGCTGAACTCCGCAAGGACATCTCTGAGATTGGTGACAGGGTAGACTCTCTGGAAAGAAAACAGGATGATCTTGCCACCGACCACACAAACTTGCTGTCCTATTCGGAATCTCTTGCGGACCAGATCAGTCAGCTGGAGTTCAAACTTGCTGATGTGGAAGATAGGGCACGCAGAAACAACATAAGGTTCAGAGGAATACCTGAGGACATCCAACCTGCTGAGATTCAAAACTTCCTGAAAGATCTCTTCAAAGACCTGCAGGGTCCAATGGAGGGGCTGACTGATACCATGGAAAGAGCCCATAGAGCCTTGCGACCTAGAACTGTCACAGGAGAAACCGAGAGACGTCATAGTCTGCTTCCATAGCTTTCTCTTCAAGGACAGACTCATGCAGGCAGGCTTTCGGAAACCACAGATATCAGAGAGATTCAAAGACATACAGCTGCTGCCCGACCTATCTGCACACACTCTACAGCACTGAAGATACTTCCAGCCAGTTACACAGATCCTTCACAGGGAAAATATTAAATACAGATGGGGTTACCCTACTAAACTAATAATTAAAAGGACAACAAAACATTCACGGTGACCTCTCTTTCTCAAGGGACTTCTCTCCTTGGACAATGGGGCCTCATGGCAGTAGACCCTAGGGGACCCCCACGACCCAATCTAAGCTGAGAGTCACGGCCCCCGAATGGTCGGTCAAGGAACAAAGGCCAAAGAGGATGAGAACACAGCAGCCTATGGATACAATCCAATCGGAGTCTCTGTCCTCCTGAAAATCCAAACTTACTTCTGTTATATTTCATAGACCTGACAGGATAAAATATGCCTACCTCTACTCACATTACCTTTTGTTGTTATGCTAACGTGTTAAGGAGTGGGGCCTGTATTGTTTGAAAAATGTAATCTTCTGATCATATATGACCGCATTCTATTGTCTCATGTTAGGCTTATGTGCTCACACTGTTCATTACATTTTATTGTTTCATGTAAGGCTTCTGTGTTCACTTTGTTTTACATATCACAGACATGACACGATAGTATGCTCCTGTTTCTACTCTTACCCTTACCTTTGGTCGATACACTAAAGCATTACGGAGTATGGTATGCACTGTTTGAAATATGCAACCCTTTGATCATATAAGACCTCATTTTATTGTCTTATGTTAGGCTTATGTATCCAGAATGTTCATTACATTTACTGTTTTTTGTCAGGTTTCTGTGCTCACTATATTTCACAGGCCTGATGGGATAAAATATGCCTACCTCTAGCCTCATTACCTTTTGTTGTTATGCCAATGTGTTATGGAGTAGGGTCTGTATTGTTTGAAAAATGTAATCTTCTGATCGTATATGACCACATGCTATTGTCTCATGTTAGGCTTATGTGCTTACACTGCTCATTACATTTTATTCTTTTATGTCAGGCCTCTGTGTTCACTCTGTTTTACATATCACAGACATGACACGATAGAATGTTCTTATCTCTACTCCCCTTACCTCTTGTCGATACACTAACGTATCACGGAGTAGGGTCTGCATTGATTGAAATATGCAACCTTTTGATCATATGCGACCTCATTCTATTGTCTCATGTTATGCTTATGTGTTTAGACTGTTCATTACATTTACTGTTTCTTGTCAGGTTTCTGTGTTCACTTTGTTTATTATGTTTTGGTTATGCCCTTCTTGGGCCCACAGGTTGACATGTATTTGCACTTTAGTTTGCCCTCCCATTACCTATTCATCCAGTTAGTGGAGTGAGGCTGGACCTTCCAGCTCCTCCTTTCATACATTCGCCCTTAGCTCCCCCCCCCACAGGTTAACCCACGCCAGGGTTCCACCTAGGTGGACTATTTCCACCTGTGCTGTCGGTACATTCCTTCCTTATATGCTGATTAACCCCCTCCCTTCCCAACCCTTATATACCTCTTACCAGGACTACGACCTAAGTCTCCCAGATACTCCTCCTGCCCACCCATTCCCCTAGGTTAGAAGTGGAGAATGTCCCGTATACGAGTCTGCACACATAACTCCAGAGGCTTAAATTCTCCCTACAAGAGGAGCTTACTCACCCGTATGCTTAACCATCACAACCCTGATGTCGTGTTTCTACAAGAAACACACTGGCTGATAGATGCTCCCCATAGATTCCATTCTCGCTCATACACGACCATAGAGTGCTCTTCATTCAAAAAAAAAGCTCGAGGGACTGCAGTCATGATTCACAGGAGGGTAGCTTATGAGGAAATCCAGGTACTAAGGGACCCCCAGGCCAGATTCACTATAGTAGTTTGTAAGCTCGATCATGTCACACATACCCTAGTCTCAGTATACTTACCCAATTCTCACCAGCCTGCTTGCCTTAGGAAAATTCTGAGATTAATTGACCAACACAAACAGGGTAGAGTCATAATAGCAGGGGACTATAACATGATCTGGGACACTAAATTAGACCGCAAGACGCTAACCCCAACTAGGACCTCCTCCCAACTAACTCTCCTTTCCACACGCTTTAAATCAATCATGTCTGAATTTGGGTACTATGACATTTGGCGATCATTTCACGCTACAGATAGGGATTTCACCCACTTCTCCCAGGCACACAAAACCTACTCTAGGTTAGACCACATCTTCTGCTCGGCAACGACCTTAGACTCAGTACTCCAATCTAATATCCCCCTCTGCTCATGGTCCGACCACGATCCAGTACTTGTGGATTTACACACCAGTGACCCCTGTCTTCATAAAAACAGGTGGTCTCTTCCGCGCAATATCCTAGCAGACATTCCCTTCAGGGAGGAGTTACAAAGAGATCTTACAGAACTTATCCAACTTAATGTTAATGGTCAGACAACTGATGATACACTCTGGGGAGCTATTAAGGCAGTAGCCAGAGGCTATATCATCCGCAAGCAAGCCCACCTTAGGAAACTAGCTGGACTTTCCCTAGCCCAAGCCCACTGTAAATTTAGGCTACTCAAATCCGCTAACAGAACCAACATTACAGAAGCACTGTCCTCCCAGATTTCAGCCGTGCGCTCGCATATTAACCACCTAGAGCTGCGACGTACTCAAGAGAATCTCACAAGACTTAAGCAGTTATTTTATTATAAAGGTAACAGGGCTGATACATTGTTAGCAAACAAATTGCGCCAGCGGAACAGCACATCTCGCATACACCAAATCTTTCACAACAATAAGACCCACAAACTCCCCTCACATATAGGGGACTGCTTCTCAGACTACTACTCCAAACTCTACAACCTTGAGAGAACTGAAATTAAAACCCCCGCCTCCACACAACAGATCAGAAAATATCTTGATTCCCTAAATCTACCATCCCTAACGACGGAACAACAAGAGTCTTTGACTAACCCGTTCACCCAGCTGGAAATTAAGCAGGTTATCCAGCGCCTCAAATCCCTTAAGGCCCCTGGCCCAGATGGATTCCCCGCTCAGTTCTACAAAACCTATAGCCAAGAACTGATGCCGTTGCTCCTTAGGTTTTTTAACACTGCCAGACAAGAAGGAAGTTTTAAAAGAGAATTCTTGGAGGCTGAGATCATTATGATTCCCAAGCCAAACAAAGACCCCTCCTATTGCCCCAACTATAGGCCTATTTCGCTTATAAACGTGGATATAAAAATCTACTCCAAGCTTCTCGCTAACCGAATATGCAAACTACTGCCTACCCTAGTCAATCCAGACCAAGTAGGGTTTATACATAACCGTGAGGGCCCGGATAACACTAGGCGCCTTATCAATATTGTTTGCGAATCGACGAGAATGAACAAGCCTTTCTCGGTTATCTCTCTTGATTCCAAGAAGGCCTTTGATATAGTTAGATGGAGCTACCTCTGGGAGACTCTCGACGCTTTCAAATTTCCCTCTGACATACGCCTCGCAATCCAAGCTCTATATTCCAACCCCACGGCAATGGTCAGGGGGGTGGGGTTCCATTCAACTCTATTGCCCATTTTTAATGGCACGAGGCAGGGCTGCCCACTCTCCCCGCTCCTGTTCGCTCTGGCAATCGAGCCGCTAGCAGAAACAATACGCGCTAACAAGGACTTAGTGGGAATTACACTTTCTGGCTCCAAACACAACATCGCCTTGTTTGCGGACGATGTGACGGTGTTCTCTGAAGACCCACTTCGCACAATTCCTAGACTCCTGGAAATTCTAGAAGCCTTTGGCTCTCTTTCCTTCTACAAGCTTAATGCCCCCAAAACAGAAATCTACTGGTGGGGTTTCCCCCAAAACTATGTCTCAGCCCTCCAAAAGCAATTTGACTTCAAATGGTCTAGCAAATGGATCACCCATCTTGTAGTTAAAATATCTAATGACCTGAAACAGATGGTCAAGGATAACTTTTTACCCCTGCTGGCAGATCTGCGAGCGTTAAAAAATGTTTGGGATCACAAGAGTATTTCTTGGATGGGCCGTATAGCTTCCCTTAAGATATCGTTCCTTCCGCGGCTCACCTATCTGTTTAGATGCCTCCCAATCAGAATACCCACTCACCTTCTGCTACAATTTCAAAGTGAGTGCACAAAATGTATCTGGCAGAACAAAAACCCCAGAATAGCCCATAAAACCCTTCAGTTCCCAGTCCAGTTAGGGGGTCTGGCTTCCCCATCCATAGTAAAGTACTACGAGGGAGCCATGCTCACACACATCTCTCAGTGGGGAGTACTTAATTCGCAAGACAGGTGGAGAGACATTGAATAAGCTTCACTACCCTTCGATATCTACTTAAAGGACCTAATCTGGACCCCGGTCCATAGCCGTAGAACCCTGAACATACGCAATTATGTAGTTTTGGAGTGCCTGGCAATCTGGGATAAGATTCGGCACCGTAAACTGATTGTGCCGCACCCTTCCCTGATCACTTCTATTCCAGGCCTCTTCACAGGCCTTCCTGAAACACACCCCAACACGTTGGCTCGGATAGGCGTAAAGCAAGTTTCAGACTTTTGGTCTGAGACCAGTGGGGACGGTTATTTCCCGTTGTCTAAGGACAGACCTCGTGAAGACATTCCGTCTCCACTTCGAACTTACTAGGATTAAGAGTTTCCTCTCAAGCTGGGGATTTTCCCCCTCCACTCCGCGTCAGCTTACCCCATGGGAGTCTGTGTGGAAGGGAGGGCGTAGACTCCACAAGCCCCTCTCGAGACATTATAGTCTGCTGGAGGGTACTGTGCCTCCAGACCTGGCCCCACACTTGCGTAAGTGGGACACTATTCTTCACACTAAAATTTCGGCTAACGCTTGGCAGGGGTCCCTCATCCTAACCAAAAAATCATTGCATTGTGTGACAATGTTCGAAACACATTATAAAGTCATTTCTCAATGGTATCTGGTCCCAGCGCGGTTATCTAAGATGTTTCCGATGTCTTCTCCACAATGTTGGAGGGACTGCGGTTCCCAGGTAAACATGCTCCACATATGGTGGGAATGCCCCAGGTTGACTCTTCTGTGGAACATATGCTTCCGCACTCTGTCTGCTCTCAAGATTCACCTACCCAAAAGCCCGGCCACAGCGCTTCTACACCTAAATTTGCACGTCCTCCCTAAACATCAGCAGATCTTCTGTGTTTATCTCCTGTCATCAGTTAAAACTAATATTGCCAGATGCTGGAAGAAAGCATCTCCCCCTAGTTGGCCTGATATTCTCAAAACAATGGCCTACTTACACGCTATGTAAAGAGACATATTTTATAGTCTGGACAGAAGTGACCTCTTTGAAATGGTTTGGGCTGACTGGACTGACACACGCGACACCACATGGCTCCCCCAGGTTACAGAATAAGAACCCACGCTTTGTCTACCTCAGACGATTCCCGATAGAAACCCCCCTCTCCCACCCTTATAGATGAGCCCCCCCCCACCCTCCTTTGATAATCTCTTAGAAATGTACCGACTTCTACCTCTGATACTTGAACGCTTCAGTTTTATTTTTTCATACTCAAGTACTTTTTTATATGTTATGTACTATAATGTGTAGGGGCCCTGCGAGTCCCCAATTATTGTTATATTTTTTTAAAATGAATAAAAATTATTTTAAAAAAATAAATAAAAAAATCTGTGAAGGATAGGGATCAAGGTAGTTTGGAAAGTCTTGAAAAACTTTCCTGTGTAACATCCGGCCCTGGGGCCTTTCCAATTTTTAGCTGCTTTATCGCCTGCTTTATTTCATCATTAGTAATTTGGCCCCTAAGGAAGTCAATGCCTTCCGCTGACACCCTAATAAAGGTCAACCTCCCCAGAAAAGATTTAATGAGAGGAGAGGATGACGTTGTACTGAATTCTTCAGACTGGAGGTTATATAGGGAGTTATAATATTTTCTGAAGGTTAGGCCAATGTCACCAGGTGAGGTTACTGGGGTTGAGTCTAATCTGATGGAAGCTATTCTATGCTGCACTGTTCTATTACACAGTTTATTTGCTAAGGAAGTTGTAGGTTTATTATTGCTATGATGGAACCTCTGACTGAACTTTTCTAAGGTTCTCTGCACCCTAAGGAGTTCTAGCTTGCGAATTTGAGACTTTAATATTTGGATCTGAGCATTGACCACAGAAGAGTAACCTTTGGATAACTGGATCTGATTAAGCCGCAATTTACAGGTTAATTCCGCTATGGTACCTCCTTGTTTCCGCTTAGCTACTGCAGCCTTTTTGATGATGTAGCCTCTCATATAGGCCTTTAAAGCGGCCCACAAGGTTTGTATGGTAGTTTGACTATCATCATTAATCCTCAAAAAGTCCATTAAGGTCTCCGAGGTGTTCTGAATTGCTGTAGGGGAATTAAGTAGCCAGTCTGCTAGTTTCCAGGAGAAACTCGCATTTGGCTTGACCGGTCCCAAATCGATAAACACTGGATCATGATCTGACCATGTAACAGGAAGGATGCTGGCTTTAGACACTCTATCTAGTAGCTTGGGAGAGGAAAAAAAATGCATCTATTCTGGAATAAGACCTATGTGGGTTTGACTAAAAGGAGTAATCTCTATTGGTAGAATTATAAGGTCTCCAGATATCATATAGCTGATGTAATCAGTTTTCTAAATGCTCCCGAAAGGGACTGAGCAGCTCTATCCTTTTTGCCCAGGGGGGGTAGAAGTCTGTCAATGTCCAGATCCCAAACAAATTAAAGTCTCCTCCAATATATAGTTCCCCCTGTCTGATAGTTGTGACTAGACTAAATAATTTCTTGAGGAAGTGGATTTGTCTGGTGTTGGGTGCGTATATTTTTACCATAGTCATCAATGTATTGTTAACTTTACCTACTAATATTATATACCTAGCATGAGGATCATATTCTGTGTAAATTTCCTCAAAGCCTATCGAGTTGTTGATCAAGATAGCTACCCCTCTGGACTTTGTGTGGTAGGATGCCCCAAAAACCTGTGTGAAGTTACAAAATTTATAAGCTCTACCCTGGGACCGGAGCCAATGAGTCTCCTGAATATATGCCACGTCTATCTTATTTTTACTAAAGTAATTTAGGAAAAGGCTCCTCTTGGTAGGTGTGTTCAGGCCCTGTGAATTATGAGTAATAAAATGAAGGCCAGCCATAATGGGGGAAAAGGGGGGGGGGGGGAAGGAGAAGTAGGGAAGAAGGAGAGAGGGAAAATTGGAAAACCGGTATGTCCTAGAGTGAAGAAGTGCTTATAGCTCATGGTGGGAGAATTGTTCTTTAGATCTGAACAGCTGATAACAATCACAAGATAGATTACTCTAATATTCTTATACAGACCTAGATATGTTATGAGATTCAAGTATGCACATTTAAAAACTCGACAACTTATGTCAGTGATGAAATGTCAGCGGTTATATCCCGCTACAGAATTCACCAAGAAGGGTGAATGAAGACTAAAGTATCGAGGAAATTATGAGTATATGAAGTCAATAGTCAAAGAGGGAGGGGGGAGATTCAGTACTGATGAAAAGTGCAATGTTTCTGGGTTGAGCCACAACACACCCAATTAACCTCTTAAGGACATATGACAGATTTTTTCCGTCATAAAACAATTGAGCAAACTGCTGTGTCCTTAAAGGGTTAAACACAATGCTGGTTAGTGGAGTTACTAATATATGGGGAGACCCTGAGTATGGTATAGAAATAAGTGTAATTAGAGTGATAGGTGGGGTTTACAGTGGGGGGGACACACAATCTTTAATTAAGGGGATCTAGGGAACCAAGGACAATGCAATATATTTTAGACAAATTCTACAGTGAGGCCCATTTTAATAATATGATAATCTAGATATAAGGATATTATCTCTATATTAGTACTTTAATGACAGGCAAAACACATAATCATTGACAGACTCCTGTTTAGGTAATACTCTACTGAGCTTTACTATGAAGGAGAGAGGTTAACATGGCCATATAATTTGAACCTTATATAACATAGTTACTTATACTTTGCCTGGTAGAGAGCTCTGCAAATCACTGTCTCTTTTCTCTGGCACCTTCAATAAAGTGCCAATGTTCTTTTAAGTAGGGTCTGTCTGGAGCATGGTAGGCCTTAAAGATGAGTAACTGCAAACAAAGAAAAATGAAGGAGAACAGTAACAAACATTTAACCCCTTAATGACCGGACCATTTTTCAATTTTCTTACCCTTAATGACAATGGCTATTTTTACATTTCTGCAGTGTTTACGTTTAGCTGTAATTTTCCTCTTACTCATTTACTGTACCCACACATATTATATACCGTTTTTCTCGCCATTAAATGGACTTTCTAAAGATACCATTATTTTCATCATATCTTATAATTTACTAAAAAAAAAAGATAAAATATGAGGAAAAAATGAAAAAAAAAGCACTTTTTCTAACTTTGACCCCCAAAATCTGTTACACATCTACAACCACCAAAAAACACCCATGCTAAATAGTTTCTAAATTTTGTCCTCAGTTTAGAAATACCCAATGTTTACATGTTCTTTGCTTTTTTTTGCAATTTATGGGGCAATAAATACAAGTAGCACTTTGCTATTTCCAAACCACTTTTTTTCAAAATTAGCGCTAGTTACTTTGGAACCCTGATATCTGTCAGGAATACCTCAATATCCCTTGACATGTATATATTTTGTTTTAGAAGACATCCCAAAGTATTGATCTAGGCCCATTTTGGTATATTTCATGCCACCATTTCACCGCCAAATGCAAAAAAAAAAAAAGTTCACTTTTTCACAAATTTTGTCACAAACTTTAGGTTTCCCACTGAAATTATTTACAAACAGCTTCTGCAATTATGGCACAAATGGTTGTAAATGCTTCTCTGGGATCCCCTTTGTTCAGAAATAACAGACTTATATGGCTATGTGGTTACTTTTTGGTAATTAGAAGGCCGCTAAATGCCGCTGCGCACCACACGTGTTTTATGCCCAGGAGTGAAGTGGTTAATTAGGGAGCTTGTAGGGAGCTTGTAGGGTTAATTTTAGCTTTAGTGTATTGTAGTAGACAACCCCAAGTATTGATCTAGGCCCATTTTGGTATATTTTATGCCACCATTTCACCGCCAAATGCGAGCAAATAAAAAAAAAACTTTACATTTTTCACAATTTTAGGTTTCTCACTGAAATTATTTACAAACAGCTTGTGCTATTATGGCAGAAATTGTTGTAAAAGCTTCTCTGGGATCCCCTTTGTTCAGAAATAGCAGACTTATATGGCTTTGGCGTTGCTTTTTGGTAATTAGAAGGCCGCTAAATGCTGCTGCGCACCACACGTGAATTATGCCCAGCAGTGAAGGGGTTAAATTAGGTAGCTTGTAGGGAGCTTGCAGGGTTAATTTTAGAGATCAGCCTCCCACCTGACCCTGATCCCTCCCAAACAGCTCTCTTCCCTCCCCCACCCCACAATTGTTCCCGCCATCTTAAGTACTGGCAGAAAGTCTGCCAGTACTAAATAAAAGAGGTTTTTTTTTTTTTTTTTTAAATAAAAATAATAAAATATTTTAGCTGTGATGGACCCCTGCCTTAGCACCAACCTCCCTGATCCCCCCCTCCAGCTCTCTAACCCTCTCCCCTACCTAATTACCGCCATCTTAGGTACTGGCAGCTGTCTGCCAGTACCCAGTTTGGCCCCACAAACCAAAGTATTTTAATTTTATTTACAACTTTTATTTTTATTTGTAATTCTTTCTGTAGTGTAGCAGCCGCCCCACATTACCCCCACCCCTCCCCCTCCCAGATCCTTTTATATGTAAAAAAAAAAACTTTTTTTCCCCTTCCTTCCAGTTCCTTCATTGGTGTCAGTGTAGCTAATGCACGCACGTGCACGTGCCTCCGTGGACACGCACATCGTGCACGCGCGCGCATCGTGCACGCGCGCACACGCTCCCTACTCCCACCGGACAAAGGCACCATCGGCACCATCACTACCGGTGCAGAGAGGGCCACAGAGTGGCTCTCTCTGCATCGGAGGCTTGTAAAGGGGTATTGCAGGATGCCTCCATATCGAGGCATCACTGCAATACCCTCAGAGCTGCTGGAAGCGATTGTGATCACTTCCAGCACTCTGTTAGACAACTGACGTACCAGGTACGTCTATTGTCATTAACAGTTAGTTTTTGCATGACATACCTGGTACGTCAGTTGTCATTAAGGGGTTAAACCTTATAACATCAACAATTTTCACTCTATTCGCCAACACAGTCCCAGTCTTTGGATGGATTGAATGTCCTTCTAGGAATAGTTGGAGTGATGGGAACTATAAAGGCTTAGTCTCCATCTGGATCCAAGTTCACTCTATGAAGATAAGTATTTGCCCTCTTTGAAGACGCAGGAGGAGAGGTCCAAGATGAAGCTTGAGGTCTAAGACCTATTGAAGACATCAGCTTAAGTCCTTGATCCAGAAAAGTAATGATGTAGTTCTTGCCTTCATGTTGAAAAAGCAGTCTTACAGGAAAACCCCACCTATATTTGATTCCAGACTTCCTAAGAGACTGTGCAATTGGGGCAAATGATCTCCTTTTAGCCAAGGTGAAAGAAGAGAGGTCAGGAAATATCTGAATATCTTTAAATGTATCTGCAATGGCCTTTTTGGTGAATGCTGCCTTAAGAATTCGATCTTTAAATGTGTAATAATGCAGCCTTATTATCACATCCCGGGGTAGATCTGTGGATGCAGACCTAGGTCTGAGAGCTCTGTGGGCTCTATCAATCAGGGCATCTGAATCTTGGAGAGAGCCTAATAGTTCCTTAAACAAATTCAGAAGATAAGCTGGTAGCTCAATCATGCTAATGTCCTTTGGCATACCCCTTATCCTTACATTATTGAAGCGTGATCTGTCCTCAATGTCAGCCATTTTAGATTCCAGATCCGCAATAGTTTCCACAAGTGTTTGAGCGTAAGATAGCAGGTTTGCTTGGTATATAGCGAGATCTTTTTGTCTTTCTAAAGTTTCAGTCCTCTCTCCGTGAATGTTCAGATCTCTTCGTAGTTCAGCGACTGAACTTCTGATCTCATGTTTGAGGGAGGAATAGTGGCTGTCTATTTTGGATGATAGTGCCTTAATGGATTCTAGGACTTGCGAATCTGTATGGGATGACCTCAAACTGGTAGCAATCTCTGGATCGGGAGTATCTTTGAATGACAAGTGTGGGTCCCTAGATTCCTCGTCTGACCCCTGTCTGTCCATTTGTTTTTTGCTGTTGAAATGATCAGCTACCATGCGTTTAGGTCCCCCAGGGTGTCTTTGTTGATGTTTTTTCCTGTTGGAGTGTGCCATTCTTATGAGTAACAGATCCACTGATATAGATGCAAATGAACTTAGGGAGGATCACTGGGTTAATGTTGTCTCACTTACAGTTATGTGGGGTTCTGTATCCTGTCTCAAAACTGTGTATTCTGTGTAGCTGTCACTCCCAGCCCATGAGCAAGTGTATATGTGTCCCCCACTATCCCCCCATCTGTGTAGTTTTAGGGGTGAGCCATATTCATTAGTGGTCTATGAAATTTGAGGGCTATGTCTTGAAATACTGCTGAATTAAGGAGTCCTCCTGCAGACGTGAAGCACAATTTGCACTACTCCCCAGGGATAATGTCTCCACTGGACAAAGACGGAAGAGGGGAGAGAGTGTATGACCTGCTGGCACAAGGGACAGCAGGAAAGGGAGGGGGAGAGTGCACAAAGTAGCTCCCACAGAGGGGTATTCACCTCAGCTGATAATAAGTGCGTAGGAATTAACTGCCTCAACCAGGGCCTGATGTGCCTAGTTACTTCTTATTGCAGTGGGTATGGTACACCTAAGCTGTAAGTTTTTATGAATCCTTGCTAGTCCACAAGCTGACTCAGTTTTACTTGAGGAATGGCTCCTCTGCTTGGTTAAGTGTGTGGGGCAAACTGGGACACCTCTTCAATATATGCGTGTAGTAATCAGCTAAATGGGCCTAAAAGTGACCCAATCTAGCCTGTCCTTTAAGGGTCTGCAGCACTATGCCTCTGATGCTGCCTGTGCAGTTCCGTACACCCTTGTGTGGTATGTGCTGCGGGATATGTGTGCTAAAATGTTTACTGGGTAAAAGCAGCTGTTTTAGGCCCAAGATTTAGGAGCCCAATATATTGCAGAGTGATTAATTACTAGAAAATGGCAGCTCCCGCCAGAGACATTCAAGTCTCATTAGCTCACCCTCAGCTACTGTACTTTGATTAGACTCCGGACTTGGTGCACTCACAATCCTCCCTGAAATGCTGATCAGCCACACCATGATATCCTGGGAGACTGAGCGGGCGATAGCGATCTGTCCGTGTCTCTGCAGAAATCCCTGCCTCTCTGTCTCCGGGACTTACTCCGCTCCTCCGCTGTTTACTGCCCAAGTTGAGCTAAGCACCTTGACCCTCGAGAGCACCACCAAAGCTGCTAAAGATGGTAGGTGAGTGTCTAACTGCGTGGAGCGCTGCGCTCCTAGGACCCAATCATCCAGTAATACAGCCAAACCACTACCTCCCGATATGTAGCACATTCAAGTTTTCTTATTCGTAGTGTGCGGACAATTGACCACTCTTGTAAGTACTATGGTCCAGGAAGCTTTCAGCAGAAAGATCGGCCAACATTAAATTATTACTTGGCTTTCCCCACAAATCTGCAAACAAGCACATCTGTCTGCTTTGCTGGCAAACTCCGCCCCTGTGTGTAGACATTTTATATCCACTGTAGGAAACAATAGTTTAATAATGAAAAGGTTTTGTGGCAGATTTAAAAGGATATGGTATATGACAAGGGGCAGGTCTAGGAAGAGGTCAAAGGTGTGTATGTGTGTATGTATGTATATATGTATGTATGTGTGTGTATATATATATATATATATGTGTGTGTGTGTGTGTGTGTATATATATATATATATATATATATATGTGTGTGTGTGCATGTGCATATACAGTAAATGTGTATGTATATATGTTTGTGTGTGTATATATATAAATATATATATGTGTGTATGTGTGCATATATATGTGTGTGTGTGTGTGTGTATATATATATATATATATATATATATACTGTATATAAATAAATATGTATGTGGGTATATATGCGTGTTTGTATGTGTGAAGTGTTTTATACTTAAGTTTCATTGAAACAGTATAGCACAAAACTAGATGAAGAGCTCCGAAACTTGATCAGATTTCTTTTTTAACTCTTATTTTATTGGTGTAGATCTTGATCGTTATTCAACATAAATTTTTACTGTGCACCCCAACAGAGGTCCAAAAAACAAACAAACTTTGGATCTGTAGTATAAACGCAAAAATGGAAGAAGATGAACAGGATGATTTCACTCTGTCTAAAGACCGCTGCCACTTAACTAACTTTTCATGCTCACTCATATGAGCCTGTAACATCGGGGCACCCAAAGCTGCTTTCACAGCTTCATAAATTGGGTCCAAGATCTCTTGAATTGCCTTTTTCAAACAGTGGGCTAGATTATGAGTAGAGTGCTATTTATCGTATGTGTATTACAAGTTACGGGTAAAGTTTTTTTTGCTTGTGCGCTAATCCGATGTACTCAAAGATCCGAAGTTAGAATATCGCATTGTGACCACATTAAAGGTACTCCCCAATAGACTTCAATGGACTGATAAAAACAGAAACAATCAGCCAATAGAATGAAAGATTTTTCCATTGGTTATTGGCTGATTTGAATTTGAAAATGAAAATCAGCCAATAGGAATGCAAGGGTACACCTATATAAAGGGGGTACCTCACATTCAAAATTCAGTGTGTGGCATAAAGAAGAAAAGAAAATGGATGAAGATAAAAGACCACGCCGGGATGAAGATGGACCACCGCTGCTGGGATAGAAGAGGAGCCGGATTCAAGTTTGCTGAGTACCATCTTTGGGGTTTATTTTTTGTTATTTTTTTTTAAAGGTTTTTTTTTTATTATTGGGCAGTAAAAGAGCTAAATCGAAGGGCAATGCTAAACCAAATGCACTTTAAATGGCAATTTCTACAGTAGTTTTTTTTAGATAGCCTTTTTGGGGTGGTGGGGGTTTACTTATATTGTAGAATTTGTTTTAATTTTAGATTTTTTTTTTAAGTTGGGATTTATTTTTAGAATAGGAATAACTGTTTATTTTTATTTTTGGTAATTTGTTTTTGTTTTCTGTAATGGTAGGTTTTATCTTCTGCAATGGTAGCTTTTTTCCCCATGTAACGTAATGTTATTTTTTTGGTAACTTAGGGGGTGTTTGGTTAAGGGGGTTAGCTGGTTAGGGGTTTAGATGTTATTGGGTATTTGCAATGGGAGTTGCAGCCATTTAGGGTTTAGTAGTGTTGTGGGGTATTTTGCTATGGGGGTTTTGGTGGTTTAGGGGTTAGTAGTGTAGTGACGTATTTTGCTATGGGGGTTGTGTTATTTTAAGGGTTAATATTGTAGTGGGGTATTTTGCGATGGGGTTGTAGTGGTTTAAGGATTAATAGTGTAGTAGGGTACTTTGCAGTGGACTATGTGCTGGTTTAGGGTTAATACTGTAGAGGGGCAGCTTGAAATGTAGGGGTGTAGTAGTTTAAGGATTAATAGTGTAATTTAACTGCTTCCTCCGGCCAAACTCTTAATGGAAAATTTCAGGTCACGTAAAAAAAAATTGAGCGTTAAATGTGATTGTGTTTGAGCGATTTAATTAACTTTCAACCTGTAATATGAGCAGACATTGCCGCTCTACACTTGTAATATGGATTTGACTGTAAAAAATAAGGAGATCTCGCAATCGCATTTACACTTCTCGCTCTCCACTCGTAAATTTAGTCCTGTATGTTTGAGCATATTTTTTACCATCAAACGCCTAGATTACCAGTTTTGCGGTAAGCTTAAAAAGCAGCGATAGCTGGTCCTAACGCCGCTTTTTAACGCCCGCTCGTATTACGAGTCTTGCAGGTACAGGTCTACCGCTCACTTTTTTGGCCAGACTTGGCAATACCGCAAATCCACTTACGTAAACTGTGTATCCTCTTTTTTTAATGGGACTTGCATAGCTCTGGTATTACAAGTCTGCCAAAAAGTGAGCGGTAGACCCTCTCCTGTCAAGACTGGCATTTTAAAGTCAGTAGTTAAGAGTTTTACACTACAAAGCCGTAGCATAAAACTCTTAACTAAAGTGCTAAAAAGTACACAAACACCCATAAACTAACTATTAACCCCTAAATCGAGGCCCTCCCACATGGCAAACACTATAACACTAAATTTTAACCCCTAATCTGCCGAACCGGACATCGCCGACACTATAATAAATATATTAAACCCTAAACCGTCACACTCCCATCTCGCAAACACTAGTTAACTATTATTAACCCCTAATCTGTGTCCCTAACATCGTCGCCACCTAACTACACTTATTAACATAAGGGGTGCGTTAGCTACACGTGTATTTTTTCCCCCACACCTTTTAAATACCGCTGGTATTTAGAGTTCACAGAAGGGCTGTGTTAGGCTCCAAAAAGGGAGCATAGAGCATAATTTACCGCCACTGCAACTCTCAATACCAAAGGTGCTTACGGAAGCGGCCAGCTTCAAAAACGTGCTCATGCACGATTCCCCCATAATTATTATTTATATTGTAGCTATATTAGGGTTTATTTTACAGGTACGTATTTAGCTTTAAATAGGATTAATTTA
Organism: Bombina bombina; assembly: GCF_027579735.1. NCBI lineage: Eukaryota > Metazoa > Chordata > Amphibia > Anura > Bombinatoridae > Bombina > Bombina bombina. The sequence goes on along the minus strand of NC_069501.1, from coordinate 929,487,236 downwards.
TTTAATAAGATTTATTTTATTTCGTTAGATAAAAATTATATTTAATTTAGGGGGGTGTTAGGGTTAGGGTTAGACTTAGCTTTAGGGGTTAATACATTTATTAGAGTAGCGGCGAGGTCCGGTCGGCAGGTTAGGGGTTAATAATTGGAGCTTTAGACCACTCCAGTATTCTGTATGTTTGTTGTCATTTATCTTGTTCAACCATTACATTCTATTTTTATCTTCCTTATTTCTATTTGTGTATTATGAATATAATAATCAATAAAGTTTTTTGAAAATGTTTTAAAAAATAAAAATGTATGTTTACCTGATTGGGAAACCTTGACACATGAGATATAATTCCCACCACTAGGAGGAGTCCAAGAACCCACAAAAGAGCTTTTAAACACTGCCACATTCCAACCCTACTTAGTTTAATATATAGCCGAGCAGAGAAAAATAGACAGATAGGTAGGAAAGATTAAAGCAGTGTCTATAGAGGTGCAAAAAACTTCTGCCAAAAAGTAGGCCAGGGGTTTTGGACTCTCATCAACCCAGCAGAAAAAAATGTATCAGGTAAGCATGCATTTTGTTTTCTTTTTATGATGATGTGAGTCCATAGGGAAACCTTAACATGTGGCATTTAAAACCCAAGGGTGGGACAACATATGGCAGTTCCTGTTTGCCAGACATTGTGACATGAAGGACCTTACCTGCCAAAAGTCACTTCTGATGAAAGAAAAACATCAAAATGGTAACATTTGTGAAATGAGTGCAGAGAAAACTATGTTGCAGCTTTGCAAACTAATCCAAGAATGCAACATTTTGAAAGCCCAGGAGGAGAAACAACTGATCTAGTGGAATTAACTGAAATACACTCAGATTGAGAGTTTCCTTCCACCAAGTTAATTTTAAGAATTACCTGATTATGAAAAAAAGTTCCTTAGAGTTAGAAGGATCCGGACACAATGAAGGGACAATTATTCCTTGGTTGATGTTCCTGAAGAAACAGCCTTGGAAGAAGATCATACTTGGAAAGAAGAGCTGCCTTATCTTTATGAAAAGCCAGATAGGGTGAGTCACAAGATAAAGCATACAATTTAGAAATCCTTCTAGCTAAGGAGAACTGAAATAACTAAATTCAAATTCCCAGGAGGAGAAATAGGCCTAATTTAAACCAACACTTAGACAAAAGTATGAACCTCAGAAAGTTTGGCTAAATTCTTGAGAAAAAAGGGCAGATATGCAGAAATTTAAACTAGAACTTAAACTTTAAGGAACTAGCAGACAATAACTTATCAAGACCATCCTGAAGGAACTGAAGAATCTTAGGAGAGTATGTGCCCTTTTCCTGATGAATCACAGATCTGAACTAGATTAATGACCAATTAAGGAGCAATTGATATGCCCTGGCCCTGATTGCAGCCAACAAAGCTCCTAACACTTTTCATCCCTGAGGTCTATGGTAACCATTATGATGTTTCTGTTGGATGAAGGGAAAAAAATTGTTTCCATCTTGAAAATAGAGTTTTCTTTTTTTTTTTTTTAACCAAGATGGTTCAAAAAGTCCCTTCTTTTTTTACCTTAATGAGGTTTCTCAAACCCTGCATATAATGATTAAAACCCCAGGCGTCAAATATTTTTAAAGGACACAGTAAACTAAAAAAATCTATCTCCTCTGATAAGGAAAGACTCAGAACAACAGAAATACCTGGACCTCATCAGTTAAAATCCCATTAGAAAGACATCTCCTTAGTATCATATAACAGAGCAAGCAGTTAGTAAAATAAAAGACTATTTATTAAAAGTCCATTAAATCAGCTGATTTTAATGGACTTTTAATAAATAGTCTTTTATATAGTCTTTTATTTTACTACCTGCGTGCTCTGTTATATGATAATATCTACTATAGCCTGCATGTCCTGTCCTGCTTTGGCCATGTTCTAATCACATGTCCGGGACCGGTGTATCACCACACCTCTCTGGCTGATTGTGAATTTTGAAGTGGATCGTGCAGGCTTTTGGACATCCTGAGTTCTCACCTCCAATGTTTGGCATGTTTGTCCCATCCTGCTGTGTCTGGCACTCCGGTTGTGCTGCTGCTCTTGTGAGTAGATTACTACAGGGGGAGGCACCTCTTTTGTGCTGTGCTGTTGCGCTACTAGACGGTACTGTCCTATTTTGCGCCTCTTTGTTTCTGTCTTCTACAGGAATCACTACTTAAAATGTAATGCTCTATCTGAATCATGAAAGTTAAAAATTGTGTTTAGTCTCCCTTTAATAAAAGTTCAAGGGTTGTAATGTTGCTTGACATGTTCTTCTATAGCTTTATAATAATATTTCTGATATGACTTTGGTGTCCCTTTAATTTCGTAAATAACAGTATTTATTAAAAAATATAAAAATATAAAATATAGATATATATATATATATATATACATATATATATATATATATATATATATATATATATATATACACACATACACAAACAAAAAGGTATTGGCGCAAATCCATTTTCAAAAGCACAACATATTTTTTGAACTGCTGCAAAAAAATTCCTGCAAACAACATCAAGGAACAACTATTCTTTTTAAATAAAATTGGGATCTTAGTCACACAATATGGCCATATTTTGCTTAGCCAGTCACCACTTACAAGGTGCCCTAATATAGACTGGTCCTAACACTAGAGTCCTTTGCCTCAGAGGGCTGAATCATTCCTGCTTTTACTCTTCATAATAGAATGAGTCTCCCTGGCTTAATATTCACAACTCTATTCCTCTGTCATGAGCACACCTGAGCTTGGGTCGGGTGCTTTAACCAATGGGAGATGGTCAGTCTCCCTGATTATGTTTTAATACAAATGCAAAATTTGGTTTAGCACACCTTACAAAAAGTTTATATACACATCTTTGGGAGTGCTGCCAATATGACCCAGTAATTACACAAACAAAAAGGTATTGGTGCACATCTATTTTCAAAAGCACAACACATTTTTTGAACTGCTGCAAAAAAATTCCTGCAAACAACATCAAGGAACAACTATTCTTTTTAAATAAAATTGGGATCTTAGTCACACAATATGGCCATATTTTGCTTAGCCAGTCACCACTTACAAGGTGCCCCAATATAGACTGGTCCTAACACTACAGTCCTTTGCCTCAGAGGGCTGAATCATTCCTGATATATATTATATAATATATATATATATATATATATATATATATATATATATATATATATATATATATATATATATATATATGTCCAGTTGCCAGGGTGCTGAATGCAGGTAGAGATAAAGGTAATAGAAGAAAGTACTCGCTGGGCTTAAGGATAAGCAATAGAAGCTTTTATTTACGTGACGTTTTGGGGACAGCTCCCCTTCATCAGACCAACAATAAAATGTGACAAGCAAACATTTATACCCTCTAAGACCCTCCCCCAGTGAACAGAAATTGTGCCAAAACGGTTGTCAAGGCAACCATACACTGTTTACACCAAAGTACATAAACACCCAAATACAAGTTTATTAGTATCAGATACAATGTACCCAATCTATCCCAAAACATCCACCTCAATCTAAGTGAATAAATAGGCCTCTATTTATGAAAGGTCTTGCGGACCTGATCCGACAGTGCGGATCAGGTCCGCAAGACCTTGCTGAATGCGGAGAGCAATACACTCTCCGTTTTCAGCATTGCACCAGCAGTTCACAAAAGCTGCTGGTGCAATGCCGCCCCCTGCTGACTTGCGGCCAATCAGCCGCCAGCAGGGAGGTGTCAATCAACCCGATCGTATTCAATCTGGTTGAATTGCGATGATTCCTGTCTGCCTGCTCAGAGCAGATGGACAGGGTTATGGATCAGCGGTTTTTAGACCGCTGCTTCATAACTGCTGTTTCTGGCGAGTCTGAAGACTCGCCAGAAACATGGGCCATCAAGCTCCGTTTGGAGCTTGATAGATAGGCCCCATAACATTTAAAAGTACAAATTACAAGACAAAGTCATGGACATAACTAGCTAGCACAGAGCACAAAGAAAGGAAAAGGGAGAAATGACATAGCAATGATAAAAGCATAGCAGAAATCTAAATATACATCATGATATAAATATAAATATATACACATGCCAATTTGTAATGTGACCAGAGGAATATCAGTGCAGCAAATAAGAAATACAACATAATGTGCACTAAATGAATTGGCACTTAATCAGTTGGAGAGTGAGACATACTGCATAAAGTAGGATCAAATAACCATACAGGATGCGATAAACTAGCTAATAATATTCGTAGCACTGAGGACAATGAAACAAGGTTACACCTATATCAAGCATTAAGCATAATAAAGCAACATCAGTGTAGATTGCAAATATGCTTATCTCCCCCTAGCACATCTATAACCCTGATCATACAGCAGAGTGCATTTCCCAAGAACGTACCGTGTATGGTAACAGTCCAAAACAGCAGCACCGTCTGTCTAGAGGTGTGGATACAAATACACTAACCAGAGCAACAGTGTGGGAGGGCTGTAAGTAGTCCTGTCACACCAGCTGCTGTCAGTCAATGAGCCAAAGGTATCTGATAGGTCAGGGGGGGCGCGCCTCTATGTGGTTTGTAATAGGAGAAAAGGTATATACTGTTCAACCATTAAACTCCCTAGTGGAACAATGTCAGCACAACAGGCTGCAATAAATGGGACAGATATACAGTTGCAGTGAATAGTCATTGGGAAAATGTAATACGTAGTCAGGGAAGGGACAAGTCTGTCTGTACAAAGTGTCAATGTAAGAACCACCATATAAGGTGTAGCCAGCAGATATATGTGAATAATGAGTAGACATTTAGGCTGTAATGTATGCAGATAATTAACACAATGAATAAGATGCACACACAATGTACAGCAGAGCCATTTACAGTAAGGAGTATGTGAGAGCCAGCATGCAAGAGAAGCACATTGCAAAAGGGGACAGGGTAAAAAAATATAGGATGTATTATAAAAGCTGTAGCGTGCATGCTGTACTAAATACCTAGAAATCTGCGCGTATAAGTATATACAACAAGTCAAAGTCTACAATGAGCTGGGCCCAGAATAAGGCTAGTGGACTCAGTCATAGGGGTATGGGACGTTATGTCCCACTAAGTTCCAACTTGGCCTAATATCATAATAAATGTATAGTTATAAGTACATAGTAAGAGCACTGCTATGAGCTAGCCACTATGATAAAGATACCCAGCCTGGACAACAGCTAATGATGAACAGCAAAAAACAGGCTTACAGTAACCAAAGTCTGTATGGTGTTCAAACATCCCAGGTAGGGGAGTATATACCCAACAGATATATGTAAAATAGAATAACATAAAATACAATAAAATAAAATGAAAGGGTCAAACATACTTATAGAAAGCAGTGCCAATCGTTACCCATATTCAGTCCTTTAGGGTGGATGGTATCCAGTTGTAAATCCATTCTACTTCCTTCTGTAGTAGGAGTTTGTACCTGTCACCACCCTTCCTAAGCGGGGGTACATGGTCGAAGAGCATGAATCTGAGGTCCTTGACTGTATGTCCCTGTTCCATGAAGTGCCTAGCAGCTGGCTGGTCACTTTTCCCTTTGTCAATTGCCGCCCGTATGGCACTTCTATGGTTAGCCATACGTTTTTTTATATAGTCATCAGTCTTGCCGATATAGAATAGTCCACAAATACAGTTCAGCATGTATATGACAAACTTCGTGGTGCAGTTAAGATGGTGTTTGATTGCATACCTTTGGTTGTTATGGGGATGTCTAAAGTGGCTGCTCTGCAGCATAGTGTTGCAGGTAGTGCAGCTAGGGCACTTGAAAGAACCAAGTTGTGTAGAGACAGTTACACTGTCAGTGCTGTAGCTCCTAATGGGGTCTGTTACCATTAGGATATCCCTCAAGTTCCTGTATCCAATTCTCGGTGGATCATGCTTAACATAGGGCAGTGTCATATCAGTACTCACTATTTCCCAGTGTTCCTTGAGAGTGGTACCCAGTCCCCTAGTTTTAGGGGTAAAGGTAGTGATAAGTTGGTTCTTGGAGGTTTTAAAGAAGGTACTTCCCTGTCTAATGGTGTCTCGCCAGTACCACCAGTTGCTGCCAGTCTGGAAGACATAATCTTGGCCTTATTATAACCTCTAGCAGCAAATTTGCATTCTATTTCATCAAGTTGTAGTTGACAACGTGCGTCCGAAGTGTTGTTGCGTACCACCCGAAGCATTTGGGCCTTTGGAATTGCTTTGATGAGTGACCGTGGGTGGCAGCTGGAGGCATGGAGGATAGAGTTTCTGTCAGTTTCTTTTTTGTAGAGTGTAGTGCCCAGAGCCGCTCCCTCTTTGAAAATCCTGAGGTCCAAGAAGTCAACCTGTTGACTTTTTGCTCTGTGCTAGCAGCAAGTTATGTCCATGACTTTGTCTTGTAATTTGTACTTTTTAATGTTATATGTTCACTTAGATTGAGGTGGATGTTCTGGGATAGATTGGGTACATTGTATCTGATACTAATTAACTTGTATTTGGGTGTGTATGTACTTTGGTATAAATAGTGTATGGTTGCCTTGACAACCGTTTTTGACGCAATTTCTGTTCACTGGGGGAGGGTCTTAGAGAGTATAAATGTTTGCTTGTCACATTTTATTGTTGGTCTGATAAAAGGGAGCTGTCCCCGAAACGGCACGTAAATAAAAGCTTCTATTGCTTATCCTTAAGCCCAGCGAGTGCTGTCTTCTATTACCTTTATATATATACAGTATATATATATATATGTATATATTTACACAGATATATACATAAATACATCTATGTTTACATGTTTATAGATACATATGTACATACATAAATACATATAAATATATCAAGGAATATATATATATATATATATATATATATACAGTATATATATATATATATATATATATATATATATATATATATATATATACACATACTAAAGTATGTATGTCCAATCTTCAAAAGAATTCTAATAATTCAATGTCCACTTTGCACCAAATATGTCGCTACTTGCTATATTGGCAATTATTCATGCTCAGAAAATGTATACATTTCCACTATATACAGTATGTGCTAAAGAGAAATTTGCTTGTGCGTGGACAGTAATGAAATGGTATAAATAAAGTTTGGAAAAACCCGAATAGACGCGAGATCGATGACTGCTAATTAACACCAGTCCGATGCTCTTCGCACCGTACTTGACGTGCGTGTTTTTTACGGCTTTTTTCATAAATATGGAGATCGTATTCAGATCCACGGCCATGATGTTTGGCGATGTCAGACAAGCGTATTGAAGCCCGCAAATGCAACATAGTTGACGCTTTGATAAGTATCCCCCTAAGTATTCAATAAGGCACGTAAGCAAACTGCATTAAAGTAAAGAGGCTATCTAAAAACACAGGAGCTCCTATGACTCCTCGCCAATACCCTAATGTCCCTAACTTGTTTCGCCCTTGAACAGCTTTATCAATGAGGAAGGCTTAAACTAGTTGCTCCAATACATAATCCTACAGCCAATTATGACTTTTCTGTATTAAATTTACTGTATTTGCTGTGATTTTTTTCTAAACTGTTCACAGCATACTACACAATTTATATAGGCTGCCCTGTTTATTGTTGTTTTAATACGGTGCCCTAATGCCAGATCCACTGTGTACAGTCAGGCTCTATAGTATACTTCAATTGCACTGTGGGTTTCCTAAATAACTTGCAAGTCTTGCTACAGCCCCTAGACTAGATATTGTACCCTGCTACTTGTTATATTCATACTGTAACTCAATACCTGGTTTATTGTGATTTGTATTGCTCTGTTTCATATTTTACTTGTATTGTGAATTTTCAGTACAGGTTGTGAGTTCCACCTGCTAGCAACTGTGGGCCCCCTTGTGCCCCTCCCTTTCCGGCCCAGCTTGTCTGGGTTGGTCACGTCCCCTTTCATTTTACCCTTCCTCTTGGTCATATCCCTTTTTCCCCCTGAGGTGTGGGGGGGTCCGCAAAGGCTACCCTATTTGTGTATATTTGTATACTTCTCAGGCTGCACCTCCTCTCATTAACAACTGTTTGCTGAGTGTTGAATCTGGTTCAGACTAACTCCCCCTTTCAAATTGTAGTCCCCTATTGGGACGTTAGCTGGGCCCTGACTCTCCCATTTTGCTCGGGTTACAGTTACGGCTAAATTTGTGAATGTTTTAAAGCGGGCTGGTGCTGTCAGCCGTATACACTTTGTTCTTGTTCTACTTCAAAATGACCCCCCCCCCCTATCTAGAAGCCCACGCTAGGGCTCCTTGAGGTGACTACTTCCACCACACTTTTGGGCACTCTTTAGTGTCCGTCACACCCATCCACTCTTCTCCCTAAGCCCTTTCTGTTTACTCCTAATCCTATCCTATACCCTACCCCCGCTTCCTTAGCCTCCCCTTCCTTCCCTCAACATCTGACATGTCCTCTATTCGGTTACTAACTCATAACTCCCCTCATAAATACAGTCTTTTACTCAGATCCCTGAAGTTCCACAACCCGGATGTTGTTTTCCTCCAAGAAACCCACTGGCTAAATAGTGAACCCCTCAAACTCACTTCCAAGACCTATAGAATCGGCCTCTTTCACTAAAAAAACGAGAGGTGTGGCAATTTTACTACACAAGCGACTTGCCTTTGAAATAATACAAGTCATCAAAGACCCTCAGGCAAGATCTGTTATCTTAATCTGCAAAATAAATCATGTGGTCTATACCTTGGCCTCCGTATATCTTCCAAACACTAATCAACCAAGATGCCTTAAGCACATTCTCCACGTCCTCACACAGGTCCAACAGGGCAGAGTCCTCTTAGCTGGGGACTTTAATATGGTCTGGGACTATAAAATTGATAGGAAAACTTCCACTAAGGCTAAGACGCCTTTCTCAACTGAACAATTATCTAGTAGATTCCGACACTTAATGTCCTGCTCAGGCTTTTATGATATATGGAGAGCCCTTCACCCACAAGACAATGACTACACATACTTCTCACATCCACATAGACTGTATTCTAGACTAGATTACATTTTCTCCACTGCAGACTCTCTCGACTTAGTCACTCAAGCCAAAATATCCCTATGTGCTTGGTCTGAACATGACCTTGTTCAAGCTGATATTCACTCCGCTAACACCACACATCCTGAAACCACCTGGTGTCTGCCCCATCACATCCTAGGTGATGTTCCTTTTATAGAGGAGCCCTGTAGAGACATCATACATTACATAAATGCCAATGACAATGCGTCGGTTAGAGATGACACCCTGTGGGGGGAGCCCAAAGCCACTTTCAGGGGATTACTAAGCAGGTACATTTCAGAAAGCAAGCTGGCCTTACTCTCTCACAAGTCCACATCAAATTGAGACAGTTAGAAGGACACAATAGGCGCATTACGGATGCAGATACCACACGCCAAATCACTGCAGTCAGGAATCACATATCCCAACTTGAGCTCCGCAGAACACAGCTTAACCTCACTAAATTAAAACAGATGTTCTACTATAAGAGCAATAAGGCAGACACCTTGTTGGCCAATAAAATAAGAAACCGGGTTGGGGGCTTTACGAATTCACTCTATACTCACTTCAGGCTCTCTACTCCAGATCCCATCACAAATAGGCTGGGCATTCACAGACTATTATTCTAAGCTATACAACATTGCCTCATCTGAATCACCCGGGCCCACACCCCAAGAGGACATATGTGCCTACTTAGACGCCTTGTCACTCCCCACACTCACCTCAGAACAACGAGACCTCTTAAGCTCTCCCTTCTCACTCTCAGAAATTATGTCAGTCATTAGGAATACAAAGTCCTTCAAGTCACCGGGCCCAGATGGCTTCCTGGTTCATTTCTATAACATTTTTGCCAGAGAACGCTCCCCTTTACTACTTAAACTTTATAATTTAGCTAAAGAAGAAGGCCACTTCCAGAAAGAATTTTTAGAGGCCACTATAGTTACCATCTTGAAACCGCATAAGGACCCCTCGCTCTGTACTAGGTACAGGCCAATCTCCTTGATAAACAATGATATTAAGTTTTATTCTAAGATTCTAGACAATTGGCTCGCGAACCAATCCAGATCAGGTGGGTTTTGTTCCTCAACAGGAGGGTCCAGATAACACCATGCGACTCCTTAACATCATTACCCTCTTCTCTCAGCTTAAAAAAGCCACTCTCGCTTATTTCTCTTGATGCCAAGAGGGCTTTCGATCAGATCAGGTGGCAGTACCTTTGGGAGGTTCTCGAATGCTTTTGCATTCCTAGTGATATTGTAAATGCAATCAAAGCCCTCTACTTGACTCCTACCGCTTCTGTGAGTGGTTTAGGTTTCCGCTCCTCTCCCTTCACTATCACCAATGGCACTAGGCAGGGTTGTCCCCTGTCGCCACTACTGTTCGCTCTGGCAATCAAACCATTGACAGAACAAATAAGGGTGGACCCTCAAATTCAAGGTGTCACCTTGTTTGGCACCTCAAACAAAATTGCGCTAATCGCAGACGACGTCACTCTTTTCTCTTCCCAACCTGCGCAGACTATCCCCAAACTTCTGGAGATACTAACTTCCTTCAGTGCCCACTCTTTTTACAAACTGAATCTTTTGAAAATGGAGGTGTAAACACAAGGTTTTACAGAACAGTTGGCCTCTCTAAAAAGAAGCTTCAACTTTACCTGGACTGAAAAGTATGTTCTACACCTGGGTGTCTGACTTTCCAGTTGCCTACCCCAGATAATTAAAGACAATTATTTCCCTCTTCTTCCCTCACTTTGCTCCCTAAAGAAGGACTGGAACCTGTCGCACATCTTGTGGCTAGGTAGGATTGCGGCATTGAAAATATCTTTCCTTCCCAGGCTTATCTTCCTGTTCAGATGTCTTCCCATCAAGATTCCTAAGCACATCTTGCTGCAATTTCAGAGTGATCTAACAAAGTATATCTGGCAGGACAAACCTCCTAGAGTGGCGCACAGAATACTTCAACTCCCCAAAATCTCTGGAGGTATAGCTTCTCTGTCAATTATCCGGTACTATGAGGGAGCTATGCTCACCCATGTGTCTCAATGGGGAGTTAAAATCTCCCACTCTAAATGGATATCCCTCGAACAAGCTTCATTACCCTTTTACATTAGTTTCCAAGACCTGATTTGGACCCCACCACACTGTCGCAGAGAACTGGACTTGATCAATCCAGTTGTCCGCGAATGCTTAGACTTCTGGGACAGGATTAGACATCACCCGCATATTGCCCCACACCCCTCCCCTATAACCTCTATAACGGGCCTCCTTTCAGGCTTGCAGGACTCCCATCCTAACACATAGTCATGTTTGGGGATCATCTTGGTATCGGACCATTGGTCCGATACTAAATGAGTGGTAATACTCCGGTACCTCCTTATTTGTCTTTTGAGCTTCATAGAATAAAAAGCTACCTTAATAGCTGGGGATTTCAGCCGAACCTTACCTGCCCGCTGACCCTTTGGGAGACTGTTTGGGACCAAGGAGCTAGATTACGTAGGCCTCTTTCCCTGCATTACTCTCTGCTCAACTGTGCCCAATCCTATGAAACCCAAGCTCATTTGACACATTGAGAATCATTGTTAGAGATTAGCGCTGCGAAATCTGTTGGCGCTCTACAAATAACCGATAATAATAATAATAATAATAAAGAGATACGAGTTTCCCCCCATTTATGGGAACGGGCTTTTTCCCTGACCCAGAAGGCTATACACTGCACAACGCTTTATAAGACTTATTACAAACTCTTATCCCACTGGTATTATGTTCCCACCAGACTGGCGAAAATGTTCCAGAGTGGGTCCTCTGAGTGCTGGAGGGGTTGTGGTCATAGAGGTAGTGTGCTCCATATTTGGTGGAAGTGCCTGCTGATTCAGCCATTATGGCGCAGATGCTTTTCAGTCCTATCCAACTTAGGTATTCCCCTCCCTAACTTACCGTCCTTAGCCTTACTACACTTAGGAATTCACACTCTACCCAAACACCTCATATATATTTGCATATACCTTTTCACGACCATTAAACACTCTATAGCTTTGCCTGGAAGAGAAATTCCCCTCCTAGGTGGTCTGCAGTCTGTAACACAATGGCGTATATTTACACAATGAAAAAAGACATTTTCTACAAACTAAACAATTCAGACTTGTTCGAACTTGTCTGGGCAGACTGGAAAGAGAAATTTAATACTGAGTGGACACCTAATATAACGACCCCTGACCACTAGCCAGTGAAGAAACTTTAGAATGCGTCTATGACTGACAATACATGCTCTTAACAACAAAGAAAATATTCCCAAATTGAAAACTAGTGTGTCTCTGTACTTTTAATGTTCCAAACCAATGTCGTGGAATCTTCACAAAAGTCAGTTAAATAGTAGCGGTATGTGCCCCAGCAGGTCTACACAGCAAACACCCCCAGTAATAAGGAAAAACAGGCATCCACCATTGCGGAATAGAGTGAAACAAACTCACCCTTCTGCCAAAAACTTCTCCGATTCTAGACGATTAGCTGCTCAAGGCTGTACAAGGTGTACGCTGATAGAGATCCTCCGCTTGGCGTGTAACGCTGCTGATCTTTCTCTGTTTCAAGCGTCCCGGCGCCTAGGCATGACGTCTAAACTGGGGGTGTGTGTGAGGCTGCGAGCCCATTGGCTGAACCGCTCCGTAGTGAATCCTTTCTGTGAAGACAATCCGCTTCCAAACTGAAGCATTAGACGCTAAGAAGGTAGGACCGGGGATGTCGGACTGAGACTGCAAAGAGGATTCCTTGTAATCCAATGTGTAGTTAATAAGAAAAAAAAGGGAGCGCAGCTTCATCCGGTAAAAAAGTTCATCTTTATTTGTTTGAGTACATGGATAAAATTCCAGCAGCAGCAGGAAACATAGAACAGGGATGAAAGGTCTGACTAGTTTCGGCTATCTCGCCGTAATCGTAAACCTGTACATCTTAAAATTGTGTTGGTTTAAAAATACTTTACTATTCTCTAATTGGTTGGATAGAGGGCGTTGTTTGCTGAAACATATTAACTCCATAAATGCTGAAAGGGGTAGTTGGAGCTAGATAACTATGCATACTGAATTTTGGGATTTTTGATGAAAACTATTGTACGCCATTATGATCTATGGATGACAAATAGTATTTACAGAAAAAGAAGGAAGTTGTAATAATATCTAAATAATTCATACATCCTATATCTAAACATATATTTAGGATGGTTTTAGTATTATTGTGTATATACCATATTCTTGAATATATTGCTACATGAATAGGTGTAATCCCTCTATATATCAAGAATAAATGTTTAGAGAAAATATTTCTCATATCGCATATAATTCAGGGGCAAAAATGATACATACTCATACTCATATCTATAATGCAATACAATACATTGATCTCAATTGACTGAATGAGCCCCCTTAAAAATCAACCAAAATAACACATTAATACAGTTGTCTGAAAGAAACCTATTAGATTTAACCTATTCGTAGATAAGGACACCCCAGAATAACTGCGTGATCATAATATTTGATTATAGAACAACTGATGAAAAACATGTGATTTCATTTAAGGCATATTAAGCTCTATAGTTCTAGTATCTTAGGGTATCCTAATACGATTTGTTCTTTCAGTAAGTTCAAACCTTATATATATATAAAGGTATTAAACACTGAAGTAGTGCAATGATAATAAACTAATAAGCTAAAGGCATATATACTTATGTAAGGTGTAAAGATAACCACTTGTCCTATAGCTAACAATAGTCAGTAACTAAGAACTCCGAGCCAGTTATGGCCCAAGTAAGTATCTAATAACACCAAACCTATAGTCATTTAGAAAATATCAATGGTGGTATTTAAGGTGATGCAAATTCTTAAAGTACACAATCTATAAAATGTATATATAGATTGTCAGAGTTGTATAAACCCCTATTATATGATATGCAGAGTATTACATAGGAGAAATGAAAAGATATTATATGTGTTTGTAGAAACAGAAAGCTCTAGAGAGGGGGTGATAATGCACTTGTGCTACCTAACATGTGAACAGTATATAGTTAACTGTACATTACTGGTATCATCGCCTCTGCAAGCACATAGAGTTATGTGATAGCATATGGGGATATCGGCCGGAGGCGGCCAAAAACGCGTAAAGGGTAAACGGTTGGCTGGAGTTGGCAAGTTTTGCCACTACTACAGTAAGATAGAAATAAATAGTTATATAAAGTAATAAAGGATAAAATTTTTTTTATTATAAATAAATAATCACGTATATTGGTGATGGACAAAGGGCACAACTCAGTGGGCAGATAAAATTATGGCCCTTTCATTGGCTTATTGCCAATGATTGATCAAATCGAACTCCGAGTTATATCCATCAGGAACTCTAGTCCTTAATTTAAAGATCCAGAAGGTTTCACGTCTGGCTAAGAGTGTATCCTTGTCTCCCCCTCTTAAAGGTTTTTTTATTACTTCAATAGCCCTCCATTTGAAGGTATTGACTAAACAAGCATGTGTTTCAATGAAGTGTCTGGAGAGTGCTGAACATGTTACTTCGTTTTTGATATAACCCAAATGTTCCCGTATTCGGGTACGTACATCTCGACTAGTTTTACCAACATACTGTTGGTGATGTTGTGTACACTCAATTAGGTATATAGTATAAGGTGTTGAACATTTTATAAGCCCGTTGGTTTTAAAAGTTTGGTTTGTGGTACAGGAATAAAATTCCTTACCTTCTACTAGGTAATCACAGGCTTTGCACCTCCCGTCACCACATTTGTATGTTCCTTGGACGCTAAGCCAAGAGGATGGTTTCTTTGTAGAGGGTAAAAGGGAAGGAGATAATATGTTGCCCAAAGTCATATTTTTGGAATATATGCATTTGAAACCCTTAGTTACCACTTCCTTTAGGGCTTTGTCCCCATACAATATAGGAAAATATTTTTTGAGGATGGAACACACCTCATCATACTCTGTAGAATACTTGGTGATGAACATAGTTCTATCATCCATGTCACTCTTGTATTTATGTCTTAGGGCCTCCTGTCTGCCCACCCCAGCCACCTCCTTAGCCACGTTTCTGACCAGACGCCTATGCAGTTCAGACCAGGACTTTGCTGTTGAAAGCAAAAGTATGGTAGACAAACTAGTGGAGAGGGGGTACCGGCCGGAGATGGTCAGAAACATGGCTAAGGAGGTGGCTGGGGTGGGCAGACAGGAGGCCCTAAAACATAAATACAAGAGTGACATGGATGATAGAACTATGTTCATCACCAAGTATTCTACAGAGTATGATGAGGTGTGTTCCATCCTCAAAAAATATTTTCCTATATTGTATGGGGACAAAGCCCTAAAGGAAGTGGTAACTAAGGGTTTCAAATGCATATATTCCAAAAATATGACTTTGGGCAACATATTATCTCCTTCCCTTTTACCCTCTACAAAGAAACCATCCTCTTGGCTTAGCGTCCAAGGAACATACAAATGTGGTGACGGGAGGTGCAAAGCCTGTGATTACCTAGTAGAAGGTAAGGAATTTTATTCCTGTACCACAAACCAAACTTTTAAAACCAACGGGCTTATAAAATGTTCAACACCTTATACTATATACCTAATTGAGTGTACACAACATCACCAACAGTATGTTGGTAAAACTAGTCGAGATGTACGTACACGAATACGGGAACATTTGGGTTATATCAAAAACGAAGTAACATGTTCAGCACTCTCCAGACACTTCATTGAAACACATGCTTATTTAGTCAATACCTTCAAATGGAGGGCTATTGAAGTAATAAAAAAACCTTTAAGAGGGGGAGACAAGGATACACTCTTAGCCAGACGTGAAACCTTCTGGATCTTTAAATTAAGGACTAGAGTTCCTGATGGATATAACTCGGAGTTCGATTTGATCAATCATTGGCAATAAGCCAATGAAAGGGCCATAATTTTATCTGCCCACTGAGTTGTGCCCTTTGTCCATCACCAATATACGTGATTATTTATTTATAATAAAATTTTTTTTATCCTTTATTACTTTATATAACTATTTATTTCTATCTTACTGTAGTAGTGGCAAAACTTGCCAACTCCAGCCAACCGTTTACCCTTTACGCGTTTTTGGCCGCCTCCGGCCGATATCCCCATATGCTATCACATAACTCTATGTGCTTGCAGAGGCGATGATACCAGTAATGTACAGTTAACTATATACTGTTCACATGTTAGGTAGCACAAGTGCATTATCACCCCCTCTCTAGAGCTTTCTGTTTCTACAAACACATATAATATCTTTTCATTTCTCCTATGTAATACTCTGCATATCATATAATAGGGGTTTATACAACTCTGACAATCTATATATACATTTTATAGATTGTGTACTTTAAGAATTTGCATCACCTTAAATACCACCATTGATATTTTCTAAATGACTATAGGTTTGGTGTTATTAGATACTTACTTGGGCCATAACTGGCTCGGATTTCTTAGTTACTGACTATTGTTAGCTATAGGACAAGTGGTTATCTTTACACCTTACATAAGTATATATGCCTTTAGCTTATTAGTTTATTATCATTGCACTACTTCAGTGTTTAATACCTTTATATATATATAAGGTTTGAACTTACTGAAAGAACAAATCGTATTAGGATACCCTAAGATACTAGAACTATAGAGCTTAATATGCCTTAAATGAAATCACATGTTTTTCATCAGTTGTTCTATAATCAAATATTATGATCACGCAGTTATTCTGGGGTGTCCTTATCTACGAATAGGTTAAATCTAATAGGTTTCTTTCAGACAACTGTATTAATGTGTTATTTTGGTTGATTTTTAAGGGGGCTCATTCAGTCAATTGAGATCAATGTATTGTATTGCATTATAGATATGAGTATGAGTATGTATCATTTTTGCCCCTGAATTATATGCGATATGAGAAATATTTTCTCTAAACATTTATTCTTGATATATAGAGGGATTACACCTATTCATGTAGCAATATATTCAAGAATATGGTATATACACAATAATACTAAAACCATCCTAAATATATGTTTAGATATAGGATGTATGAATTATTTAGATATTATTACAACTTCCTTCTTTTTCTGTAAATACTATTTGTCATCCTTAGATCATAATGGAGTACAATAGTTTTCATCAAAAATCCCAAAATTCAGTATGCATAGTTATCTAGCTCCAACTACCCCTTTCAGCATTTATGGAGTTAATATGTTTCAGCAAACAACGCCCTCTATCCAACCAATTAGAGAATAGTAAAGTATTTTTAAACCAACACAATTTTAAGATGTACAGGTTTACGATTACGGCGAGATAGCCGAAACTAGTCAGACCTTTCATCCCTGTTCTATGTTTCCTGCTGCTGCTGGAATTTTATCCATGTACTCAAACAAATAAAGATGAACTTTTTTACCGGATGAAGCTGCGCTCCCTTTTTTTTCTTATTAAATACATGCTCTTATTAGTGATTTTGTCACCCCTTGACCCCCCTCGCCCCTTTTGTTTTCTCCTCTCCCTTCTCCCCCTCTTCTTTTTCAGCTCCCTTCCTCCTTTCCCTCCAATTTCAAAGTAAATGACATGTTGAGGACCTTTGAGCCTTCTTTGCACTTTAATTTCTCCCTCAAAGGAGAATTATTTGTTTTATTGACTTGAATAATATCTATGTGAGCAGTGTTATCTTATATGATATTTAGGATTGAGCTTTAGACCACTCCAGTATTCTGTATGTTTGTTGTCATTTATCTTGTTCAACCATTACATTCTATTTTTATCTTCCTTATTTCTATTTGTGTATTATGAATATAATAATCAATAAAGTTTTTTGAAAATGTTTTAAAAAATAAAAATGTATGTTTACCTGATTGGGAAACCTTGACACATGAGATATAATTCCCACCACTAGGAGGAGTCCAAGAACCCACAAAAGAGCTTTTAAACACTGCCACATTCCAACCCTACTTAGTTTAATATATAGCCGAGCAGAGAAAAATAGACAGATAGGTAGGAAAGATTAAAGCAGTGTCTATAGAGGTGCAAAAAACTTCTGCCAAAAAGTAGGCCAGGGGTTTTGGACTCTCATCAACCCAGCAGAAAAAAATGTATCAGGTAAGCATGCATTTTGTTTTCTTTTTATGATGATGTGAGTCCATAGGGAAACCTTAACATGTGGCATTTAAAACCCAAGGGTGGGACAACATATGGCAGTTCCTGTTTGCCAGACACTGTGACATGAAGGACCTTACCTGCCAAAAGTCACTTCTGATGAAAGAAAAACATCAAAATGGTAACATTTGTGAAATGAGTGCAGAGAAAACTATGTTGCAGCTTTGCAAACTAATCCAAGAATGCAACATTTTGAAAGCCCAGGAGGAGAAACAACTGATCTAGTGGAATTAACTGAAATACACTCAGATTGAGAGTTTCCTTCCACCAAGTTAATTTTAAGAATTACCTGATTATGAAAAAAAGTTCCTTAGAGTTAGAAGGATCCGGACACAATGAAGGGACAATTATTCCTTGGTTGATGTTCCTGAAGAAACAGCCTTGGAAGAAGATCATACTTGGAAAGAAGAGCTGCCTTATCTTTATGAAAAGCCAGATAGGGTGAGTCACAAGATAAAGCATACAATTTAGAAATCCTTCTAGCTAAGGAGAACTGAAATAACTAAATTCAAATTCCCAGGAGGAGAAATAGGCCTAATTTAAACCAACACTTAGACAAAAGTATGAACCTCAGAAAGTTTGGCTAAATTCTTGAGAAAAAAGGGCAGATATGCAGAAATTTAAACTAGAACTTAAACTTTAAGGAACTAGCAGACAATAACTTATCAAGACCATCCTGAAGGAACTGAAGAATCTTAGGAGAGTATGTGCCCTTTTCCTGATGAATCACAGATCTGAACTAGATTAATGACCAATTAAGGAGCAATTGATATGCCCTGGCCCTGATTGCAGCCAACAAAGCTACTAACACTTTTCATCCCTGAGGTCTATGGTAACCATTATGATGTTTCTGTTGGATGAAGGGAAAAAAATTGTTTCCATCTTGAAAATAGAGTTTTCTTTTTTTTTTTTTAACCAAGATGGTTCAAAAAGTCCCTTCTTTTTTTACCTTAATGAGGTTTCTCAAACCCTGCATATAATGATTAAAACCCCAGGCATCAAATATTTTTAAAGGACACAGTAAACTAAAAAAATCTATCTCCTCTGATAAGGAAAGACTCAGAACAACAGAAATACCTGGACCTCATCAGTTAAAATCCCATTAGAAAGACATCTCCTTAGTATCATATAACAGAGCAAGCAGTTAGTAAAATAAAAGACTATTTATTAAAAGTCCATTAAATCAGCTGATTTTAATGGACTTTTAATAAATAGTCTTTTATATAGTCTTTTATTTTACTACCTGCGTGCTCTGTTATATGATAATATCTACTATAGCCTGCATGTCCTGTCCTGCTTTGGCCATGTTCTAATCACGTGTCCGGGACCGGTGTATCACCACACCTCTCTGGCTGATTGTGAATTTTGAAGTGGATCGTGAAGGCTTTTGGACATCCTGAGTTCTCACCTCCAATGTTTGGCATGTCTGTCCCATCCTGCTGTGTCTGGCACTCCGGTTGTGCTGCTGCTCTTGTGAGTAGATTACTACAGGGGGAGACACCTCTTTTGTGCTGTGCTGTTGCGCTACTAGACGGTACTGTCCTATTTTGCGCCTCTTTGTTTCTGTCTTCTACAGGAATCACTACTTAAAATGTAATGCTCTATCTGAATCATGAAAGTTAAAAATTGTGTTTAGTCTCCCTTTAATAAAAGTTCAAGGGTTGTAACGTTGCTTGACATGTTCTTCTATAGCTTTATAATAATATTTCTGATATGACTTTGGTGTCCCTTTAATTTCGTAAATAACAGTATTTATTAAAAAATATAAAAATATAAAATATATATATATATATATATATATATATATATATATATATATATACATATATATATATACACACATACACAAACAAAAAGGTATTGGCGCAAATCCATTTTCAAAAGCACAACATATTTTTTGAACTGCTGCAAAAAAATTCCTGCAAACAACATCAAGGAACAACTATTCTTT
The DNA here is from genome assembly GCF_027579735.1 of Bombina bombina. Classification (NCBI taxonomy): domain Eukaryota; kingdom Metazoa; phylum Chordata; class Amphibia; order Anura; family Bombinatoridae; genus Bombina; species Bombina bombina. The sequence continues at coordinate 929,467,053 of NC_069501.1, read as the reverse complement.
TTAAATAAAATTGGGATCTTAGTCACACAATATAGCCATATTTTGCTTAGCCAGTCACCACTTACAAGGTGCCCTAATATAGACTGGTCCTAACACTAGAGTCCTTTGCCTCAGAGGGCTGAATCATTCCTGCTTTTACTCTTCATAATAGAATGAGTCTCCCTGGCTTAATATTCACAACTCTATTACACTGTCATGAGCACACCTGAGCTTGGGTCGGGTGCTTTAACCAATGGGAGATGGTCAGTCTCCCTGATTATGTTTTAATACAAATGCAAAATTTGGTTTAGCACACCTTACAAAAAGTTTATATACACATCTTTGGGAGTGCTGCCAATATGACCCAGTAATTACACAAACAAAAAGGTATTGGTGCACATCTATTTTCAAAAGCACAACACATTTTTTGAACTGCTGCAAAAAAATTCCTGCAAACAACATCAAGGAACAACTATTCTTTTTAAATAAAATTGGGATCTTAGTCACACAATATGGCCATATTTTGCTTAGCCAGTCACCACTTACAAGGTGCCCCAATATAGACTGGTCCTAACACTACAGTCCTTTGCCTCAGAGGGCTGAATCATTCCTGATATATATATTATATAATATATATATATATATATATATATATATATATATATATATATATATATATGTCCAGTTGCCAGGGTGCTGAATGCAGGTAGAGATAAAGGTAATAGAAGAAAGTACTCGCTGGGCTTAAGGATAAGCAATAGAAGCTTTTATTTACGTGACGTTTTGGGGACAGCTCCCCTTCATCAGACCAACAATAAAATGTGACAAGCAAACATTTATACCCTCTAAGACCCTCCCCCAGTGAACAGAAATTGTGCCAAAACGGTTGTCAAGGCAACCATACACTGTTTACACCAAAGTACATAAACACCCAAATACAAGTTTATTAGTATCAGATACAATGTACCCAATCTATCCCAAAACATCCACCTCAATCAAAGTGAACAAATAGGCCTCTATTTATGAAAGGTCTTGCGGACCTGATCCGACAGTGCGGATCAGGTCCGCAAGACCTTGCTGAATGCGGAGAGCAATACGCTCTCCGTTTTCAGCATTGCACCAGCAGTTCACAAAAGCTGCTGGTGCAACGCCGCCCCCTGCTGACTTGCGGCCAATCAGCCGCCAGCAGGGAGGTGTCAATCAACCCGATCGTATTCAATCTGGTTGAATTGCGATGATTCCTGTCGGCCTGCTCAGAGCAGGTGGACAGGGTTATGGATCAGCGGTTTTTAGACCGCTGCTTCATAACTGCTGTTTCTGGCGAGTCTGAAGACTCGCCAGAAACATGGGCCATCAAGCTCCGTTTGGAGCTTGATAGATAGGCCCCATAACATTTAAAAGTACAAATTACAAGACAAAGTCATGGACATAACTAGCTAGCACAGAGCACAAAGAAAGGAAAAGGGAGAAATGACATAGCAATGATAAAAGCATAGCAGAAATCTAAATATACATCATGATATAAATATAAATATATACACATGCCAATTTGTAATGTGACCAGAGGAATATCAGTGCAGCAAATAAGAAATACAACATAATGTGCACTAAATGAATTGGCACTTAATCAGTTGGAGAGTGAGACATACTGCATAAAGTAGGATCAAATAACCATGCAGGATGCGATAAACTAGCTAATAATATTCGTAGCACTGAGGACAATGAAACAAGGTTACACCTATATCAAGCATTAAGCATAATAAAGCAACATCAGTGTAGATTGCAAATATGCTTATCTCCCCCTAGCACATCTATAACCCTGATCATACAGCAGAGTGCATTTCCCAAGAACGTACCGTGTATGGTAACAGTCCAAAACAGCAGCACCGTCTGTCTAGAGGTGTGGATACAAATGCACTAACCAGAGCAACAGTGTGGGAGGGCTGTAAGTAGTCCTGTCACACCAGCTGCTGTCAGTCAATGAGCCAAAGGTATCTGATAGGTCAGGGGGGGCGCGCCTCTATGTGGTTTGTAATAGGAGAAAAGGTATATACTGTTCAACCATTAAACTCCCTAGTGGAACAATGTCAGCACAACAGGCTGCAATAAATGGGACAGATATACAGTTGCAGTGAATAGTCATTGGGAAAATGTAATACGTAGTCAGGGAAGGGACAAGTCTGTCTGTACAAAGTGTCAATGTAAGAACCACCATATAAGGTGTAGCCAGCAGATATATGTGAATAATGAGTAAACAGTCAGGCTGTAATGTATGCAGATAATTAACACAATGAATAAGATGCACACACAATGTACAGCAGAGCCATTTACAGTAAGGAGTATGTGAGAGCCAGCATGCAAGAGAAGCACATTGCAAAAGGGGACAGGGTAAAAAAATATAGGATGTATTATAAAAGCTGTAGCGTGCATGCTGTACTAAATACCTAGAAATCTGCGCGTATAAGTATATACAACAAGTCAAAGGCTACAATGAGCTGGGCCCAGAATAAGGCTAGTGGACTCAGTCATAGGGGTATGGGACGTTATGTCCCACTAAGTTCCAACTTGGCCTAATATCATAATAAATGTATACTTATAAGTACATAGTAAGAGCACTGCTATGAGCTAGCCACTACGATAAAGATACCCAGCCTGGACAACAGCTAATGATGAACAGCAAAAAACAGGCTTACAGTAACCAAAGTCTGTATGGTGTTCAAACATCCCAGGTAGGGGAGTATATACCCAACAGATATATGTAAAATAGAATAACATAAAATACAATAAAATAAAATGAAAGGGTCAAACATACTTATAGAAAGCAGTGCCAATCGTTACCCATATTCAGTCCTTTAGGGTGGATGGTATCCAGTTGTAAATCCATTCTACTTCCTTCTGTAGTAGGAGTTTGTACCTGTCACCACCCTTCCTAAGCGGGGGTACATGGTCAAAGAGCATGAATCTGAGGTCCTTGACTGTATGTCCCTGTTCCATGAAGTGCCTAGCAGCTGGCTGGTCACTTTTCCCTTTGTCAATTGCCGCCCGTATGGCACTTCTATGGTTAGCCATACGTTTTTTTATATAGTCATCAGTCTTGCCGATATAGAATAGTCCACAAATACAGTTCAGCATGTATATGACAAACTTCGTGGTGCAGTTAAGATGGTGTTTGATTGCATACCTTTGGTTGTTATGGGGATGTCTAAAGTGGCTGCTCTGCAGCATAGTGTTGCAGGTAGTGCAGCTAGGGCACTTGAAAGAACCAAGTTGTGTAGAGACAGTTACACTGTCAGTGCTGTAGCTCCTAATGGGGTCTGTTACCATTAGGATATCCCTCAAGTTCCTGTATCCAATTCTCGGTGGATCATGCTTAACATAGGGCAGTGTCATATCAGTACTCACTATTTCCCAGTGTTCCTTGAGAGTGGTACCCAGTCCAATAGTTTTAGGGGTAAAGGTAGTGATAAGTTGGTTCTTGGAGGTTTTAAAGTAGGTACTTCCCTGTCTAATAGTGTCTCGCCAGTACCACCAGTTGCTGCCAGTCTGGAAGACATAATCGTGGCCTTATTATAACCTCTAGCAGCAAATTTGCATTCTATTTCATCAAGTTGTAGTTGACAACGTGCGTCCGAAGTGTTGTTGCGTACCACCCGAAGCATTTGGGCCTTTGGAATTGCTTTGATGAGTGACCGTGGGTGGCAGCTGGAGGCATGGAGGATAGAGTTTCTGTCAGTTTCTTTTTTGTAGAGTGTAGTGCCCAGAGCCGCTCCCTCTTTGAAAATCCTGAGGTCCAAGAAGTCAACCTGTTGACTTTTTGCTCTGTGCTAGCAGCAAGTTATGTCCATGACTTTGTCTTGTAATTTGTACTTTTTAATGTTATATGTTCACTTAGATTGAGGTGGATGTTCTGGGATAGATTGGGTACATTGTATCTGATACTAATTAACTTGTATTTGGGTGTGTATGTACTTTGGTATAAATAGTGTATGGTTGCCTTGACAACCGTTTTTGGCGCAATTTCTGTTCACTGGGGGAGGGTCTTAGAGAGTATAAATGTTTGCTTGTCACATTTTATTGTTGGTCTGATAAAAGGGAGTTGTCCCCGAAACGGCACGTAAATAAAAGCTTCTATTGCTTATCCTTAAGCCCAGCGAGTGCTGTCTTCTATTACCTTTATATATATACAGTATATATATATATATATATATATATATATATATATATATATGTATATATTTACATAGATATATACATAAATACATCTATGTTTACATGTTTATAGATACATATGTACATACATAAATACATATAAATATATCAAGGAATATATATATATATATATATATATATATATATATACAGTATATATATATATATATATATATATATATATATACACATACTAAAGTATGTATGTCCAATCTTCAAAAGAATTCTAATAATTCAATGTCCACTTTGCACCAATTATGTCGCTACTTGCTATATTGGCAATTATTCATGCTCAGAAAATGTATACATTTCCACTATATACAGTATGTGCTAAAGAGAAATTTGCTTGTGCGTGGACAGTAATGAAATGGTATAAATAAAGTTTGGAAAAACCCGAATAGACACAAGATCGATGACTGCTAATTAACACCAGTCCGATGCTCTTCGCACCGTACTTGACGTGCGTGTTTTTTACGGCTTTTTTCATAAATATGGAGATCGTATTCAGATCCACGGCCCTGATGTTTGGCGATGTCAGACAAGCGTATTGAAGCCCGCGAATGCAACATAGTTGACGCTTTGATAAGTATCCCCCTAAGTATTCAATAAGGCACGTAAGCAAACTGCATTAAAGTAAAGAGGCTATCTAAAAACACAGGAGCTCCTATGACTCCTCGCCAATACCCTAATGTCCCTAACTTGTTTCACCCTTGAACAGCTTTATCAATGAGGAAGGCTTAAACTAGTTGCTCCAATACATAATCCGTGGTGTTTCTTTAAAGTAGTTTGTTCAGCCTGTATATAAATAACATACATTGATACATAATTTGAACTAACCCTGACAAAAACGGATAAAGGCAACTGTTTATTCAAGTGGACTCACATACAAGTGAGGTAGAAATTTATTTGAGCGAGTTGAGATTATATTGCATTACTCCTGTGGGGATTTTTATTATTTAAGCTAGCAAATATTATAGTGACTTAAAGTATCTGAGAGAGTTTTTAATATAAATATCTTACGCCTAGATTACAAGTTTTTTCGGTAAAAACTTGCGGAGCTAACGCTCCTTTTTCTTCCAGCGCTTCCTTAAAACAACGCTGGTATTACGAGTTTTCTGAATGGCTGCGTTAGCCTCAGAAAAGTGAGTGTTGAGCATAATTTAGCTCCACTTCTCACCTCAATACCAGCGTTGCTTACGGTAGAGGTAATCTGGAAAAACGTGCTCATGCACGATTTCCCCATAGGATACAATAGGGCTGAGCTGGCTGAAAAAAAACCTAACACCTGCAATAAAGCAGCGTTCAGCTCTTAACGCAGCCTCATTGTTTCCTATGGGGAAACACTTTCTAAGTCTACACCTAACACCCTAACATGAACCCCGAGTCTAAACACCCCTAACCTTACACTTATTAACCCCTAATCTGCCACCCCCGACATCACCGACACCTACATTATATTATAAACCCCTAACTTGCCGCTCTCGACACCGCCGCCACCTACATTATCCCTATGAACCCCTAAACTGCTGCCCCCAACATCGCCGACACCTATATTATATTTATTAACCCATTATCTGCCGCCCCCAATGTCGCCACCACCTACCTACACTTATTAACCCCTAATCTGCCGAACGGACATTGCTGCCACTATAATCAATGTATTAACCCCTAAACCGCCGCACTCCCGCCTCGCAAACACTATACTAAATTTTATTAACCCATAATCTGCCCTCCCTAACATCACCACCACCTACATACAATTATTAACCCCTAATCTAACCTAAATCTAACCCTAACACCGCCCTAAATTAAATATAATTTAAAGAAATCTAAATAAAATTACTATAATTAAATATATTATTCCTATTTAAAAATAAATACTTACCTATAAAATAAACCATAAGATAGCTACAATATAACTAATAGTTATATTGTAGCTATTTTAGGATTTATATTTATTTCACAGGCAACTTTGTATTTATTTTAACTAGGTACAATAGCTATTAAATAGTTAATAACTATTTAATAGCTACCTAGTTAAAATAATTAAAAAATTACCTGTAAAATAAATCCTAACCTAAGTTACAAATACACCTAAAACTACACTATCAATAAATTAATTAAATAAATTAACTACAATGATCTAAACTAAAATACAATTAAATAAACTAAACTATAGTACAAAAACCCCCCACTAAATTAAAAAAAATAAAAAAATATTACAAGAATTTTAATCTAATTACACCTAATCTAAGCCCCCTAATAAAATAAAAAGGCCCCCCCAAAATAATAAAATTCCCTACCCTATAATAAATTACAAAAGTAATCAGCTCTTTTACCAGCCCTTAAAGGGCTTTTTGCGGGGCATTTCCCCAAAGTAATCAGCTCTTTTACATGTCAAAAGGAATACAAGACCCCCCCAACATTATAACCCACCACCCACACACCCCTACTCTAAAACCCACCCGATCTCCCCTTAAAAAAACCTAACACTACCCCATTGAAGATCACCCTACCTTGAGCCGTGTTCACCCAGCCGGGCACCACTGGTCATCCGATCCGTCCAGAAGTCTTCATCCGATGGGGCAGAAGAGGACATTCAGACCCGCAGAAGTCTTCATCTGATCGGGGCAGAAGAGGACATCCGGACCGGGAGAAGGCTTCATCCAAGCGGCATCTTCTATCTTCATCCATCTTCAAGACATACGACGCGGAGCATCCTCTTCTTCCCAACGACTAACGATGAATGAAGGTTCCTTTAAATGACGTCACCCAAGATGGCGTCCCTCGAATTCCAATTGGCTGATAGGATTCTATCAGCCAATCAGAATTAAGGTAGGAAAAATCCGATTGGTTGATTTAATCAGCCAATCGGATTGAAGTTCAATCCGATTGGCTGATTGGATCAGCCAATAGAATGTGAGGTCAATTCTATTGGCTGATCCAATCATTAGTTTAACTAGGTAGCTATTAAATAGTTATTAACTATTTAATAGCTATTGTACCTAGTTAAAATAAATACAAAGTTGCCTGTAAAATAAATATAAATCCTAAAATAGCTACAATGTAACTATTAGTTATATTGTAGCTATATTAGGGTTTTTTTATAGGTAAGTATTTAGTTTTAAATAGGATTCATTTATTTAATTATAGTAATTTTAGTTAATTTTATTTAAATTATATTTAATTTAGGGAGTGTTAGGGTTAGACTTAGGTTTAGGGGTTAATAACTTTATTATAGTAGCGGCGACGTTGGGGGCGGGAGATTAGGGGTTAATAATTGTAGGTAGGTGGCGGCGAAGTTGGGGGGCAGATTAAGGGTTAATAAAATTTATTATAGTGTTTGCGAGGCGGGCACTATCTGACTACTTTTGCTAGTTATCAAATAACTAGAAGGTATGCTCAGCACTTTTATGGCCCAGCGTACCTGGTTTTCAATCAGCCACCCTGGAGGCCGTGAATGCCATAGGAATCATTGGGAGTCATAAGCAGTGAAAGCTTATGTTCGCTGCTGCCCGATATCCCATTGATTTCTATGGGAATGTCTACACCTAACACCCTAACATGTACCCCGAGTCTAAACACCCCTAATCTGCCCCCCCTACACCGCCGCCACCTACATTATACTTATTAACCCCTAAACCCCACCGCAACTAAATAAATTGTTTAACCCCTAAACCGCTGCTCCCGGACCCCGCCGCAAATAAATACAATTATTAACCCCTAAACCGCTGCTCCCGGAGCCCACCGCCACCTACATTATATTTATTAACCCCTAATCTGCCGCCCCCAACGTCGCCGCCACTATATTAAATTGATTAAACCCTAAACCTAAGTCTAACCCTAACCCTAACACCCCCAACTTAAATATAATTTAAATGAATATAAATAAATATTACTATCATTAAATAAAATATTCCTATTTAAAACTTAATACTTGCCTATAAAATAAACCCTAAGATAGCTACAATATAACTAATAGTTACATTGTAGCTAGCTTAGGGTTTATTTTTATTTTAAGGCAACTTTGTATTTATTTTAACTAGGTAAAATAGTTATTAAATAGTTAACTATTTAATAACTTCCTAGTTAAAATAAATACAAATATACCTGTAAAATAAAACCTAACCTAAGTTACAATTACACCTAACACTACACTATAATTAAATAAATTTACTAAACTAACTACAATTAAATACAATTAAGAAAAATTATCTAAATTACAAAAAAAACCAATAAATTACAGAAAATAAAAAAATAATTACAAGTTTTTAAAACTAATTACACCTAATCTAATCCCCCTAATAAAATAAAAAAGCCTATACTAAATTACAAATAGCCCTTAAAAGGGCTTTTTGCGGGACATTGCACCAAAATAATCAGCTCTTTTACCTGTAAAAAAAAATACAATACCCCCCAACATTAAAACCCACCACCCACACACCCAACCCTACTCTAAAACATTAGAACTAAAACATTAAAACCCCTTGAAGATCACCCTACCTTGAGACATCTTCATCCAACTGGGCAGAAGTGGTCCTCCAGATGGTCCGAAGTCTTCACCCTATCCGGGCAGGAGAGGTCCTCCAGACAGGCAGAAGTCTTCATCCAGGTGGCATCTTCTATCTTCATCCATCCGGAGTGGAGCGGGTCCATATTCAAGACATCCGACGCAGAGCATCCTCTTCAAACTGAAGAATGAAGGTTCCTTTAAGTGACGTCATCCAAGATCAGCCAATCAGAATTAAGGTAGGAAAGATCCTATTGGCTGATGCAATCAGACAATAGGATTGAGCTCACATTCTATTGGTTAATTGGAACAGCCAATAGAATGCTAGCTCAATCCTATTGGCTGATTGGATCAGCCAATAGGATTGAACTTCAATCCTATTGACTGATTGCATCAGCCAATAGAATTTTTCCTACCTTAATTCCGATTGGCTGATAGAATTCTATCAGCCAATCAGAATTGAAGGGGACGCCATCTTGGATGATGTCACTTAAAGGAACCTTCATTCTTCAGTTGGACTTTGTTTGAAGAGGATGCTCCGCATCGAATGTCTTGAAGATGGACCTGCTCCACTCCGGATGAATGAAGATAGAAGATGCCGCCTGGATGAAGACTTCTGCCCATCTGGAGGACCTCTTCTGCCCAGATAGGATGAAGACTTCGGACCGTCTGGAGGACCACTTCTGCCCGGTTGGGTGAAGATGTCTCAAGGTAGGGTGATCTTCAAGGGGTTAGTGTTAGGTTTTATTAAGGGGGATTGTGTGGGTTTTAGAGAAGGGTTGGGTGTGTGGGTGGTGGGTTTTAATGTTGGGGGGTATTGTATTTTTGTACAGGTAAAAGAGCTGATTACTTTGGGGCAATGCCCCGCAAAAAGCCCTTTTAAGGGCTATTTGTAATTTAGTATAGGGTAGGGATTTTTTTTTATTTTGGGGGACTTTTTTATTTTATTAGGGGGATTAGATTAGGTGTAATTAGTTTAAAAAACTTGTAATTATTTTATTTTTTCTGTTATTTAGTGTGTTTTGTTTGTACTTTAGATACTTTTTCTTAATTGTATTTAGTTTAGTAATTGTATTTAATTATAGTGTAGTGCTAGGTGTAATTGTAATTTAGGTTAGGTTTTATTTTACAGGTATATTTGTCTTTATTTTAACTAGGAAGTTATTAAATAGTTAATAACTATTTAATAACTAGTGCACCTATTTGAAATAAATACTAAATTGCCTGTAAAATAAAAATAAACCCTAAGCTAGCTACAATGTAACTATTAGTTATATTGTAGCTATCTTAGGGTTTATTTTATAGGTAAGTATTTAGTTTTAAATAGGAATAATTTATTTAATGATAGGAATATTTATTTAGATTTATTGTAATTATATTTCAGTAAGGGGGGGTTAGGGGTAAACTTAGGTTTAGAGTTTAATAAATTTAATATAGTGGCGGCGACGTTGGGGGTGGCAGATTGGGGGTCAATAAATATAATGCAGGTGGTGGTGGGCTCCGGGAGCTGCGGTTTAGGGGTTAATAATTGTATTTAGTTGCGGTGGGGTCCGGGAGCGGCGGTTTAGGGGTTAATAATTGTATTTAGTTGTGGCAGCGTTTTGGGGGTTAATATATTTATTAGAGTTGCGGCGGGGTCCAGGAGCGACAGTTTAGGGGTTAATATATTTATTAGAGTTGCGGCGGAGTCCATGAGCGGCAGTTTAGGGGTTAATATATTTATTAGAGCAGTTTAGGGGTAAACAGTATAGTATAGTGTGGGTGCTTAGTGACAGGGTAACAAGAAAGCTGTAAAAAAGCTGAATAGCAGCGAGATCGATGACTGTTAGTTAAAGGGCCATAATACCCAAATGTTTAAACACTTGAAAGTGATGCAGCATAGCTGTAAAAAGCTGACTAGAAAATATCTCCTGAACATCTCTATGTAAAAAAGAAAGATATTTTACCTCAAAAGTTCCTCAGTAGCCACCTCCCATTGTAAAGGATTTCTAAGCAGCATTTTAGTGTGTCTGTCCTGGGACAGCTGAAAGGATCCTCGTGAACTCTCATATTATTTCACCAATCAGGTAAAGGAAGCTTACTATGAAATCTCATGAGAGTTAAGTCAAATCTCATGAGATCAGAGTAAGAGTTCATGACCTCAGCACTGCTGATGCTGATTGGCTGCTGTTCATTTCTTCATTTTTTTTAAATTTTTTACCTGCAGCTGGGAGCAGGTGAAGTATAACTTTTTACACAGAACTTACTCTGCTGAGCTGAGGAGATTGTGAGGTAAAATATCTTCCTTTTTTACATAGAGATGCTCAGGTGATATTTTCCTGTCAGCTTTTTACAGTTATACTGTATCAGTTTCAAGTGATTTAGCATATGAGTATTATGTCCCTTTAACAACAGTCCGCTGCTCATCACTCCATACTTGGTGCGCGGCTTTTTGACAGCTCTTTTGATAATTTTAGAGAGTGTATTCAGGTCTGCGGCAGCAATGTTAGGCGATCTTAGGCGAGCGTACTGCTGCCGTCGAATGCAGGTAAGTTGACAGGTTGATAAATAGAGGCCATTGGGTTTCCTTCTAGGTTCATCTCAATAAAATTATTTCTTTCTTGTTTCAGCTCACTGGGAGACAGAATGTTTTTTTAAATATTTGCTCTTTTGTAGATTATGCTAGGATGATTTAGAATTGTATCTCCTATTAGGCGGTTGGTTTGGATAAGATGCCAGTGTTTTTAAAAATAAAAATAATAAGTGTATTACATTGGGTAGGAGGTGCTGTGTATAACATTGAAATCAGTTATGAATGGGACTTCTATTTTTGTGGGATCTTTAATCTTCCTTTATGAAACTTCTCTTATATTTCTACATGAGGAGATTCTTCCTATCTATCTTATCAGTTTCTAGTTTGGCGTGTTGCATAATAAAAGGATCATATTCCCTGTCTGTGATTGTTTTTTCTAGAATTTGTATTTGTTTTTCCTAATCTATGGTTCTTCAGCAGTTTCCTTTTATCCATAAATACTGCCCTTTTGGGATATTGTCCTTCCATCTCCCCAAGTGACAACTGTTATAATGGATGAAATTGTGGGTATTAACTTCTTTGAAGTGAGTAGAGGTAACTATCTGCTACTGAATGTGTTTGTGAAGTTGATGCCAATATCATTATGGTTCATATCTTAGAGTATTTCTTCAAGCTCTGATATTTCTCCCTTCCACACAAAGAAAACATTGTCGATGTACCTTTTGTACAGCACAAAATTCACACCCAGTTCGTGCTTAGGGAGAAAATCTTCCTCTCAACTACCCATAAAGAGATTAGCATAGCTGGGTGTGAATCTTGTGCCAATAGCTGTTCCTCTCATTTGTAAGTAGACATTTCCCTCAAAAGAAAAGTAGTTTTGTTTGAGGATTAACTCTATTTCCTAAAGTATAAACTCTTTTTATTCTTCTCTTAGTGTAATATGTTTTTATTTAGGTACATATTCTCACTGATTGGAGGCCTAATTTGTGTTAAATGATGGTATAGAGAGAGGTTACATCACATGTAAATAGGGTGTAGTTATTTTCCCATTTGAGTTGTTCTAAACATTTAAGAATATCAGTAGTATCTTTAAAGTATAAGTGGAGTTGCTTCACATAGCCCTTAAGGAATACATCTATGTACTGGAAAAGATTGGATGTAAGGAAGTTGATACCCAATATTATAGGTCTTCCCTGGGTGTTAGTAAGATTCTTGTGAATCGTCGGCAGGAAATAAAAAATAAGAATTTTTGGAAACTTGGGGTATAGAAAATTGTATTCTTTCTTATTTAGGATTTCTTTTATTTTGGCCTCAAAAGTATATTAATTAGTCAAGAGGCAAACTTCTTTGTTAGATCTAGTGTTACATTTTTATATGTAGTTCTGTCCCCTAGGATTCTATTGACTTCCAATACATACTTGGATTTTTCCATTATCACTACCCCCCCCCCCCCTTCGTTATCGGCCATTTTTTAACTATATCTTTATTATCTTGTAGATCTTTTAACATTGACCTTTCTCTATTGGAGAGATTATTAGGTGCAGTTTTTTTGTTTTTTTTTTATATATAATTCTGAACTATTTTTTTCAAAAGTTCAAGGTTTCACCGTTTTTCATTTGTCGGGTAGAACTTTGATTTAGGTTTATGTTCTGAATGACTAAATTCTGGTATATTAGAAGTAGTTCTTATTTCTGGTTTCTGTATCCAATTTCTCTCTATCAGATTTTTAAGAAAGTTTCTTTGAGTGTAAGTTTTCTAATAAATTGTCCAACTTGAACATGTGTATTGAAAAAACTGCATAGGGGAAACTGGACAAAAAACTGCACCTTAGGATGAATATGCATAGACACTTAATTAGTTGGACACCATTTCCCACAGACTGGCCACTCTATTGGAAACCTCACAATTAAAATACTGAAAGGGAATGGAGAACATTTGAAATAAAAATAGTGACATATTTCAACACGATAAGCACAGGACTAAATTTAGATTCTAAATTTAGCTGTTTGTTAAAATACCAAAAATGTATATATCAAGTCACCTAACATCTTTCATTGGTTTTTACACATATACATGTTAACATCCATGACTGTCTGTGCATTATATGTGAATATGTTATGTACATATAGTATATCTCAGCATGCCATTCTATGTTTAAAGATTATCCAGTGTTCTTTTCTTGTCATTCTCACCCCCACATTTTTCAGCATCAGACTGATCTTTTATTTACAACCCCCTGCAAATTCTCTCTGATCTCTCCCACTTTCTGTCCTATTACCATCTTTCCAAGATATCAATGTACAATTCTATAATATTGATCAGTACTGCTTCAGACCTGAAGAAGAAAGGGATCTCTTGGAAGCTTGTCCTTTACTATGTAATGTTATTCCAATAAAAAAGATACCACTGCATACTGCAAAACTTGTTATTTGGATATTTAACTAGTAGACTAATACGGCTACTTCAATCTACTATATATATATTTATCAACTTGGATGCATACTACATAGATTGATGTTGGAGTTTAATATCTCTTAAACAACTGAAAATATTTAAATAATTTTACAAAATTTATTAGAAAACTTCCATATGTAGTGGTAGTAATAGTAAGATAAAATCTTTCCAAATGCAAAGATTTTTTTTAGGGATTTGCAGTCACCCATATGATCCTACAATTTAAACATATCTGTTACTGTAGCAAACAGTAAACCTTTTTTTCTGGCCAGGCCTGCATCTTCACCAGTGACAGAGGAAGTACTGGTGTCCCAGAATTAGAGATCAATGAGACCAAACTTAGTAGCTGAACTCTCTCACTAGTACGTTAACCCCATTAATGACCAGCAATGTTACAGAAAAACTTGCCCAAGGTGACAGCTAATTTTTCACATTTTTGCTATCACTCTATTTAAACAGAAATAGAGCCTTGTTTTTATTTCTTTTTATCTATCAAAACTATATATATATATATATATATATATATATATATATATATATATATATATATATATATATATATATATATTAGTAGGCAACCCAGGGTATTGATCTAGGCCCATTTTGGTATATTTAATGCCACCCTTTCGTCCATCAAATGCGATCATTTAAAAAAAAAAAAAGTTCCCTTTTTCACAAACTTTGGGTTTCTCCCTGAAATTATTTACACACATCTACTGCAGTCATAAGACAAATGGTTATAAAAGCTTCTATGTGGTCCCCTTTGTTCAGAAATAGCAGATGATAATTAGAATGCAGCTAATTGCAGCTGCGCACACCACTTCTGAGATTTGTAGCAGTGAAGGGGTTAAGTAATTAGTTGCTAAGGGTAATAGTTTTATAATGTAGGTATTACCCTCCCACCTAACCCCTACCACCTCCCTGATTCCTTCCTGATCCCTCCCAAAGAGCTCTCTCCCCCTACACACACTCCTCACCACCATGATGGGTACTGGCCAGTATGAATTTTAGGGCTTTTTTCTTTTTAAATGTTTTTTTTTCTGCAATGTAGGATCCCCCCTTCCCCTCCCACATCTCTGATCCCTCCCAAACAGGTGTCTAATCCTCCCCCTCCTAATGATGTCTGCCATCTTAGGTACAGTACCCAGTTTATACATGTTTTATAATTATTTAATTAATTTATTAATTAAGAGCCTTTTTGTAGTGTACCGGGTCCCCTTTCCCCTCTCAACATGTCTTTGCTGTAATGTAGAAGATCCCTTCCCCTCTCTCTCCTTGGTAAATGTTGTCTCTGCGTAGAGGTCCTTCTCCTTCTTTTCCCTCCTGCCCCCCTTCAGCGATGGGCCATCCACACATCTCCCTCCAAACTTCACCAAACCAACACGGCAATCTTCCTTTTTATGGCAAAGAAAGAATGAGCTGACAGCTGTGAGCACAGCATGAGACAGAATTTTGAACCTAGGTATTACGTCAACAAGGTACACTGAGCAAAGTAACCTGTGACGTAGTACCTACGTCCATTAGGATTAAGGGGTTAGTAAGCACAAATAAACAAATAATTACAAGAAAGTAATTGTAAATTAATAATTCAAAATACCAAAGGAATGCATACTGTATCTTTGTAAAAATTTAGTCTCACTATCCAGACAAAATTCATGGATATGATTGCTAGTATTAAATAGGTCACCTTTTAGTGGGATTATTTAAGCTTAACTGGAGCTTTTTGTATATATTTTAGATTTGTATAGGTTGAACTTGATGGACTTCGGTATTTTTTCAACCTCATCTACTATGTATGTACTATGTATTAAAGACTAACTAGCATAGGTAACTAATGCAGGGCTATTGAGAGCAGAGGCATCCAAGGTAATAAGGCACTGGTGAAGCAGGTAACAATAGAAACAGGGCAGTAAAATAGTCAAATACAAAAACAAACTGCAAGTCAATATGCTTAGGTAGAGAATATGGAAATTCAAATTAAGAAAGTGAAAGTCAAATCCTCGCATGGAAAAACAGCATAAAATCATTAAACAAATGCAAAGTTCAAAAACAAGCTAAAGTCAAATTACCGAGTTAGTCCATATAAAGGGGTTAATACAAAAGTGAAGTCAGGGGTAGCAAAGTCAAAACAATAAATACAATAAAAAAATAATTGCCAGAGTAAGAGGTAGTCAGAGCACTTAATACAAAAGCAGCATCATGATGCAAACAGAGAGCTTATAAGGAATACTATAAGGACTAATTGATCTTCTAGGCATCCATAAAGGTAAAGCATGCCTTACTGCAGCAGGAAAAGAAATCACTCTTTTAAAAAAATGCCTCTTATGACAGTTACTTTAAACAAAAGAAGGTAAAGAGCATAGAGCATGTATACTGACACAATATGCACTATATTAACTATGGACCCCATGTACTAATGACCGAGTGGACAAGATTCTCAACCTGTCCCCACGGCTTTGTATTGTAGGAGCTGCGGACCCTGTATGTAAGCTGCCCGTATGTATCATTACACACTAGGTTGAGTGTGTAATGCTGCTCTCTTCTCTAACATGATCAATCTCGCAAGAGCAGGGCCTGTCAATCACCCTGAACAAGCGTGTTCAGGGAGATTTCAATCTGCCACCTATGAGGTACATTAGTACACAAATTAAATATTAATCTAGAAATGTTAAAAATGCATTCAGCATCTTCTGGTTCTCTTCACTTATATTTTCTCAGTAACTTGTTTTGAAGATACAAACAGATTCTGAAAATTTGTAATAGTCTAAGTAAGGATTTAAATATTTTTTGTGTAGAACTGTTCTAGGGAAATATATTAAAGAAGGAATATATATAAATATATTAAAGAAACTGTAAAAAATGACCAATGAACAGGACATGTGTTTGGATGGGAAAAAAAAAGAAAACATTTGTTTTTTATTTAACTAAACAACTCCATGTAATTATTTCATAACCTTATACATGATAGACAGATTTAAGTTACATTCTTTGAGCATATTGAGCATCTGATAGCACTGGTTATTACAATTGTTATTATCTATGTCATTGTACGTAAAATCTCTGATCATATCACTTATAACATTACCAGTAACACAATTGTGACTGTCAAAAGACATAACAATTTAAAAATATTTACCTTCCAGCATTGCAAATCATCATTCATCACTGACATTGCAATTTGATTTCTGGTACTATAGTTTGTTTCCCCTATAACATCCTTTCAACAAAACACAGTACTATCGATCTGCATCATAATAGTGCTCTACAAGCATTGCATATTATCATTCTGTGTTAAAAATGTACTAGTATTCAGCCAAGGGCACATTAGTACTACACCAAATATTGCATTACAATTGTTGTGCCAAAGATTGTAATAAAAAATATATGATTGTAATAATAAAGCTTAATTTTACATCATTAAATATGAACTGCAACAGATGACTTCCCAAGCCTTAAAGTTAAAATGACAATTATTAAATAATTGATGTGATGAAATCAGAGATATAAATGGGGATGTTGCATGTAATATCATAACTGATATTTTAAAAGTGTCATTCCTACTGTGCTTGAAAAGTCTAGGGGGTAGATTTACTATATTTGCTATAGCGAATCATGTCCGCCCCACATCGCTAAATGCCGATAGCATAAGCTGTCCGCATTTATTATTGCACAAGCACTTCTAGTGAAATGCTTGTGTAATGTCGCACCTGCTCACTGGTGGCCAATCGGCAGCTAGCAGGGGCTGTCAATCATCCTGATCGGATCAGGATGATTTCAATCCGCCACCTTAAAGGTGGTGGACAGGTTAAGGAGCAGCGGTCTTATGACCGCTTCTTCTTAACTTCTGTTTCAGGCGAGACTGAAACGATGGGCCGCTGAAGCAGTATTTGCTGCTTAATAAATGGAGCCCTAGAAGTAAACCTGTATTCCTCATTTTAAATCCTTTTTTTTTTTAAATGTTTAACACAAATAGAGAAAATATTATCATGAAACAACATAATAACTTAACAGTGATTAAATTGAGGAAAGAAAATATTGTGAACCCTTCCAATTTTATAGCTAAAGAGTGTAATTTCTACTAAATATGTAATTTGCAAATTAGTGAAAATTCCAGTTCATACTATTCAATTTTAGGGGTGATCTCAATGGTTTAGAATAACTTTTGTAATGATTTTCTACAGAACACCCCCTTTAAAGTATATGAGAATATTTGTAAAAAATCATTTAAAAAGTTTTTCTGTAGGATTGTGATCAACTGATCAACCCTTCACTTATTAGATCATGTATTAGGTAGTCATTGATGTCATTGATGATGCTACCTGTGACCTCATCAAGCCCCCATTCAGTAGTGTACGAACATAAAAATACGTTATATTACACTCTTACCAGCATGGTCTGTAGCAGTATCCAGTAGAGAGCTGTACAGATAACAGCAAAGGATATGAGAGTCAATACCTTTGATCCCACTGAAGGAGGATAAGGGACATGTCCTGGCGACTCCTGGGGGTAGTTATGGCTGAAATCCCATAGGGAGATACGTTGTTCATAACCTTGTTTGTAAAAAAAAACATTTGAAAAGTTTTTCTATAGGATTGTGATCAACCCCTTCATTTATTACACGGTCTATCAGATAATCAGTGATGTCATTGATGATGCTACATGTGATCTCATCAAATATGCAACCAATTAAATACATTAGGCACATAGTTTAGTTCCTAGTTTACCATGTTAAATACGTTTGTCACTGTATCATGCATAAAATTCAAACGTCAAATATTATTGGGGTCGATCCCAATCCTTTAGAAAAAAATGACAAATAATTTATCTCCAAAAATCCTTATAGGCTTAAATGGCGTTAGCACAAAAAGGGTCACATTGAATTCTTAAATGTAAAATAAGAAAACGTCTCTTCTTTAAGAGATGAAGCCACCAGTTCCATGTACTACTTCTTATATATGGGCAGATCTTTATTGCATTTTACACAAAGAAGGGAGCTTCTGAGTGCATGGCCTTCTGAGTCCATGTTATATAATATTACTAGAAAAAGCATTAACGAAGTTTATAATATGACATTATACATTATTTTTTGGAAACATCCACTTCAATAAAAATTACTTCACCTCTGGCTACTGAATCAATTTATATTATATTTGAAGACTTCACTCCCATTGCAATCCTGGAACCTTCCAAAAGCCCTGAGTAATGATATGGTTACTACATTTAATACAGTATCACATTGAGCTTTACTACCGTAAAACTGAAGGATATGTTCTATAGATATTTATTATGGAAATAAGTAAGAAGCTAAGTTGTCACCTTCTAAGCAATACATTCTACATACAGTGCAGAGGCTTTTCAATGAGTAAACAGCTACTGAGAGAATTTCACAGAAATGTGTGAATGAACTAGTGACTCATAGAGATGATTACTTATGTGTGCATAGCAAAGTAGCAAACAGGCAAAGTGCAGAATGATGTTGATGCAGGGGTCAAGTCCTACAAAAAAAGTGTGTGAACTCAAAAAGACTTCCACTCCCCCTCACAATTAATATTGTATATATATATATATATATATATATATATATATATATATATATATATATATATATATATATCCTCGAATGAAGTGCACTCACAGGAACATTTGGGTCTCAAAAAGCCAATAAAATTGAACTTTTTGTTGAGATTTAAATCCCCTTCATCAGAACAGAATATGTTAAAGCACAGCACATTTATAAAGCATAAAATTAAGCGATATACACACTCCCCTCCTGCTCTTGTGGTGCCAAATAATCAATGTTTGGAATGCTATTCTGCGTTCCTGAATATTGTGAGACGGAAGTCACAATTTGCAACTTCCGGTCCGGGACTTGTTAGGTGAAATAAACCGTGTGAGTTGAAGTGTTATACAGTGGATTTGGCACCAACAGTTTTTTTCACTAGGGTAACCCTGTGAACAATACAACGACACATGAGACTGGCCCAATGTACATGCACCCATGGTCACTCAATTTATACACAAGTGTTTAAACTATCATATTGCACTGAAAATAGATGAGCCAGAAGAAGATGTATAACAAACAACTAAGGCTGTGTAAGTTGAAATGGTATACAGTGGATTTGGTACCAACTGTTTTTTTCACTAGGGTAACCCTGTGAACAATACCACGACACATGAGACCAGCCCAATGTACATGTACCCATGGTCACTCAATGTATACACAAGTGTGTAAACCATCATGTTGCATTAAAAATAGATGAGCCAGAAGATGATGTATAACAAACAACTAATACCAATATTTACACTACTGTGGGATGTCAGGACTATGACACTATATTAAGCCAGTATCATGTGGTTACCATTCAAATGGATTGTCTATATATATATATATATATATATATATATATATATTAGTATGGGAAGTCATCATATTTTGTCTTGGTGATTGATTATTTAAGAGACAAAATAGCTCAGATTATACTTTAGTCGATGGGACTTAGCATGGAGCATATTGAGATTATAAATGTATGCCTGCAGGAGATACATTTAGGTGTTTTTGTTTAGAGTGTGTATATATCTACCTCAAGCTAAATCTCTCCAAAACTGAGCTCCTCATTTCCCTCCCTTCTTCCAAAATCTCCACCCCCAATATCTCTATAACTGTCGTAAACTCCATCATTACCCCTACCCCGCATGCCGATGTCTCGGGGTCACATTTGACTCAGATCTTTCCTTCACTCCTCACATTCAGTCCTTGGCTACAGCCTGTCACTTCCACCTTAAAAATACACGTCGCTCTTCATCTGCTGCGCCGCTCTGCCATTCCCTTCACTGGCTTCCTCTTGCCTCTAGGATCAAACACAAAACTCTCACTCTTACATACAAAGCCCTCATTTGCACTGCTCCCCCCTACATCTCAGACCTTGTCTCCAGATACTCTCCCTCCCGTCCCCTTCGCTCTGCTCATGACCTCCTACTCTCCTCCTCTCTTGTCACCTCATCACACTCCCGTTTACAGGACTTCTCCAGACTGGCTCCCATCTTGTGGAACTCTCTGCCTCGCTCCACAAGACTCTCTTCTAGTTTAAAAAGCTTCAAGTGCTCCCTAAAGACTCTACTGTTCAGGGAAGCATACAACCTATGCTAACCTTTCCTAATACCAGTTCCTCTCCTCCACTGCAATCCCCTGAACCCTCTTAGCATGTAAGCCTAAAAGTCCAGCTGTTTATAGATCACCTTCTTAAGAGCTGACTACAACAGTGCAACTCTTGGCAGGGCCCTCTACCCTATAATTGTTTTGTTGTACTCCCCCTTTGTTTATAGCGCTGTGGAATCTGTTGGCGCTCTACAAATAACCGATAATAATAATAATAATATATGTAAATAATGCTAACTGTAGTATTGAGATGAGAGTGAGAGGTAAAACACCTCAGACTGATTCTAAAGTTTCACAGGGAGATTAGATAGGATTATTAAGCAAGGATCACTTTAAGGTGTATAAAAAAATTAGTGCCTAATGAACATGAGCTTTTTTTTTTATCTGATTAGTTGCCATGACAACAGTCCACATAAGATCTAAACGTATAAGCTGAAGTGTGATTGTCTCTCTTAACCACACCTATGCTTATAGATAAGGTGAAACACATTGATGTGGGATAAAGATATACCCTGTGGAGTGACCATATAATTAACGTTGTCATTTATTTTGAAATTTGTTTGGGCTGGTAACCATGACAACCTAAAATAGGGATGCAAGCACTGATTGCAATAACACTGAGAATTGCAAATACATTTGTCATGGTCACATAATGACACACTCATTGTTGGATTGATTTGTAATATAACCGCTGTTAGGTTAGATGTTTTTGAAGTTTTTCACTTTGTTTATTTCACCTAACAAGTCCCGGACTGGAAGTTGCAGATTGTCACTTCTGGTCTCACGATATGCTGGAATGCAGGATTGCATTCCAAACACTGATTGTTTGGCACCACAAGAGCAGGAGGGTGTGTGTATATCACTTAATGTTATGCTTTAGAAATATGCTGTGTTTTCACATATTTTGTTGTTCTGATGAAGGGGATGTAAATATACACACACACACTTACACACACACTATATTTATATGTATATAATTAATACACTTTAGTTAATGTCTCACCCACTTAAGGAGCAATAGTCCTATTTCTGCTAAGGGGAGCTAAATAACCTCAGAGCAAGCCACACAAAAAAGTAAGCACCATGTGTTACAAACATTGCGGGGTGATCACACAGCAGGAACGCTGACAGAATTTCATTTAGTGTATTGTAGGAAGTGTTACTGCCCATTACTAGAGGATCTGACTATCCTTCTAACCAGACTGTGCTCACTAGAGCTGCTGGTGCAATGCTGAATGAGGCAGAGATAGGTCTGTCGGATATAAACCATAATGTCGGATCATGTCCAACAGGCCTTTCATAAATGGGCCCCTCTATCTGAATCTTGAAAGTTTAATTTTGACTAGACTATCCTTTTAAGGGGCATAACACCTTAAAAAACAACCCAGAATAAAATTAATAAAATAAAACATTAGTATGCTTGATTAAATGTAATTATCTATTTTAACACTTTATTGCTTAAAAATATATTTATATTTATCATTGCTTGCACTCCCTCCATTTGGCTCATTATGCAAAGCCAACCAGGGGTGGTTTTACATATTGCCCTCGGGAGCATGTGCCACCATGTGTATTTCTATGATTCATCCTCTCATCCTGTAGTAGAAGGTGAATTCACCTCTCTTTGTGAACACTGTCTTAAAGGGACACTGAACCCATTTTTTTTCTTTCATGATTCATATAGGACATGCAATTTTAAGCAACTTTCTAATTTACTCCTATTATCAATTTTTATTTGTTCTCTTGCTATCTTTATTTGAAAAGCAAAAATGTAAGTTTAGATGCCGGCCCATTTTTGGTGAATAACCTGGGTTCTTCTTGCTTTGCTGATTGTTGGATAAATTCATCCACCAATAAAAAAGTGCTGTCCAGAGTTCTAAACCAAAAAAAAGCTTAGATGCCTTCTTTTTCAAATAAAGATAGCAAGAGAATGAAGAAAAATGGATAATAGGAGTAAATTAGATAGTTGCTTAAAATTGCATGCTCTATCTGAATCACAAAATAAAAAATTTGGGTTCAGTGTCCCTTGAATGCAGAGCAGTCATCACATGACACAGCAGTTGATACGTTTTATATAAACAATGTGCAAGTGCTAATCTATTCACCCATGATTCACATATTTGGACAAGCATGGCGTGTAAATGCCTTTTGCCATGCCCTGGAGAAAATACTTTTAATAATAAATTATGCATACAGCTCATTATAATATGAGCTGCTTTTGGACAATAGGAGTTCAGGCTTATTGTGACTAGGCAGGGGCTGTCTTGTACTACACAACAACAAACTGATGCATTACTAATAAGGGATAAAAAAGTCAAGTTTTATCATTACTAAAGTTATGCTACTCTAAAACTGTAATTTGAACTATTACATATTATATTCCTTTTTGAAGATATAAGCTTTATGTTCCTTTAAAATGCCAAATGGTGGAAATTAAATATTTGAAAGAGCATATTTTCGATATCTTCCCATAAAGGGCCAGATTTAACAAAGTCAGGGCAAACAGGTATGGACAACTTGTCCTCCCGGCATCACGTCTAGTGGGCAGAAATATGCTGCCCGCATTTATCATTGTACACTACAACTAGTATGCAACGCTGCCCCTCATGCGTGAGCAGCATACATCACTTAACATTTGGCAAAGCGGGTTAAGAAGCAGTGGTCTGATGAACACTGCTGCTTAACGCTCTGTTGTAGGCTTGTTTTTGTGAGCCGACAGCCGCCGGCACTCTAAAGCTCTTATCTGTGCTTCATAAATGGAGCCCAATGTATGGTTTATAAGGAAAAATACATTCTTCAAGCCACAAATCTATAGTTTCTTTAAACTCTCTTATTTTCATTTAAAGTTTTCACTTAATTTAAAATCTGAACAGTTGTTATGTAGGTTCAGAAAAAATACTGGTTAATGGGTTTATTTATTTATTTTGTAGGTATCTTCCTTTTATGAAAGATTATTCATGCAATGGAGCGTTTATTTTTAAGCATCATACAGATTATTGTTGTAGATGAATGACCAATTTACAATTATGATTCATTTGAGTGCTCTCTGAATCATTGTTTGCCTTGAAAGTGTACTGACATTTATTCTGGTAGCAGGATTGCATGCCAATCTTATTAGGTGAATGGAATTAGCACACTTCCTAATATTATTATTCAAAGTCATATATATTTTCTGGATAACATTTTTTTTTTGCCTTATATTTTAAAACATCCAATAAAAGGAAAATTGTTTAATTAGGAATCACTAAACAATATAATGGCAAAATGTAGTTGAGGAGTTATTTGTTTCCACTGACTTGTTATACCAGTTGTATAGTATTACAACTATTGGTAACTGTTCATTGTACTTTATTGTTGTATTTTAAATATCTGGGGGGAGGGGGGGTTGCTCACATAATTGTTCAAGAAAACAAGCCCATTCAAATGTCTGAGTTTGCAGTCCCCTTATCTTATCTCTCTATATACAGAAAGGTTAGTAGTTATAAAGAGCAATTTAAAATTACAATTTCTGTACCTATCTTTCAGATCCCCATGGGGGCGGTGACTTCTGAAATTTCCTCTTGTTTACATGGTTTTTCTGTAGATAATACTGCATTATTTTTATTTTTCAGTATATGTTGAATTTTTAACAGGCAAAAGCAGATATTAAAATGACAAAATAAAGATAAAAGACATTTGTAAAAACAAATGTACTCCATTAGGATAAGTGGGAACAAATTAAAGTTAGAAAGATTTACATGACAATTTCTATTTTAAAAGAAATTGTAATGATAATTTTCTCAGACCTTTACTGAAGCAAAAATATAAGCTTCCAAATCAAAAAAATAACAAGAAAGCTAATTCAAATTCTATGATTACATTATATATCGGAATGTGCAATGTATGTAATTTACTATTTCATAAAATTGTAATTACTTTTATAACTTCCAAATCCTGTGACTGTGATATTAAATTAAAATGTTGATGAGAACATTTAATGTGTGTACATATTTCACATTGTAAATTATTTAATCTATATTTTTAACTTTTTTTTAAATAAAAAAGATGCTGCTTATTAACGCTTGAAATCTCAACAAAGTTAGCATATACAATTAGATTATTTTTTTTTTATTTAAAGATAGCATTTGGAAGTGTAAAAAGTTTGCAAAAAATGTGCTTTGGGTGTATTTTGCAAGAATGAAAAAATATGTTGAATTGTCACATGTAAGCTAAACGGGTGTGATCATTTTTTTTTTATAAGGTTGTGATTAAAGGGTCAAACAAATTTGCATGGTTTGTATTTGAAAACAAAGCAGAATTCTAGAGAACTGGAAGGGACCTAATAAAACAAAAATAAGACATTTTTAAAGGAACATTAAACATTATGTAAATGATAGCTAGAATGATGGATTAAAAAAAAAGATTAGTCTGAGAATAACAAGTTAAAGTGTCATTAGTTGTTTAAATATTGAAAAATTAAGTGTAAAGTTTTAATGTCTTTAAAACCATGGGAGCTACTATGTTAGAACTTAGTTTACTTTATCTGTTGTGGCCAATTAGGGACAGTTATAAATAGGTCACTAGAGTGTGCAGCCAATGGCTGTGTGGAATAAAACAGTGTTTTGCAGTTCCATTTCTCACAGGAACTGAAAAGATCATAATTTCATAATAGAATTACAGGAAAAGAAGACACAATAAATAATAAAAGTATATTATGGAGGTTTTTTATATAAACATTTTATAAGTTCATATTACCATCTCAAAGTGTTTAATGTCCCTTTAATAACTAACAAATAAGTAATTGGTAATACAAATCTGAATGATACATTATTACATATTACTATTAGAAGTATCTCTAATTTAGATGAAAAGAGCAGATACTTTTTTTTTTTTTAACAAGAAAATTTATATTGTATGCATGGCTACATTCTGGAACAAATATGCATGTAAACATATATAATTGTTTATTAGAGCAAGACATTTGATATAAGAGGTGTCTTTAAAACAAGTTTGTGAAATACATGACCTTTTTGAGAAAACATTTTTATTAAAATACCATTATAATATTAAGGGCCAGATTACGGATGGAGCACAAAATTGCGCTTTCGCAAGTGCAATATTTACACTCCATAAAAAGTGACACAAATGTAGAGAGGTGATGTGCTTACCAGAAGATGTGGTACTGTGCTATGACCAGTACAATCTCACCTGCTAGCACTTAATCAGTGGCTAGTACACTGCCAAACGGGACACTTCCTAAGGCTCTCCATTTTTTGGTGACGGCTCAAAGAGTACCTTCAGTTGTGGCCGTGAAAAGCTCTTTGTTTTGTTGCTTAAAAATCTTGCTCAATAGCACTGCATAAATGAATGTGAACAACTTCCAGGAATAAAAGATATTAGGGCTTTATTATGACGCGTTTCTCAACCCCCAAGGGTCGTTTCATCAGATATCAAAGCGGATAAAATGAGTTACAAATCTTGACAATATATACACATTTGTTAATTAAAAAACGGAAATTGTCATAGTGAATTTTAAACCAATGAAATAAATCACGAGATTCAACTGAGGTGCCAACATAGGCTCACAGCTGTTACAATTAGAATAAACCTTGGTCAGTTTTGTGCAGAAATAGCAGACAATCACAATCTGTAATAGACACAGCTGTACAAATCAGCCCACGAGCCGACATAGACTCGCCGCTGTTACAAAGTGAAACATACATACATAAAATTATACATAAATAACCATTTGTTCACAAGATCTGGATGTAATAAAAATCTCTAAAATGTTACTTCTCAGAAAAAGGTGTTATCTGGCCTATCCAAACCTATTATAAAAACACCAATGGCTATGGATTATGCGAAATAAAATAACAATTTGTATGGTTCGCTGAGAATCTGTTAAGAGCTTTGTAATGCGATATAAAATCACCTCCAATGATAAACATAGTTGTATAAATCAGCCCACGAGCCAACATAGACTCGCCGCTGTTACAAAGTAAAATATGAAACATACATAAAATTGAAAATAAAAATAAAAAATAAAAATAAGCATCAATCATTGCTAAAGGTTAAAACACCTGATAATATAATCTATTAGGGTTCAGGGGACAGTATTCCTTTAAGAACATATAAAAAACTAGTCAAAATTCACACACTTACATCAAAAGCTATATTATGATATACACACATATCTATCACATCATAATATAAAGTTATTAAAATGGCTCATCAGGGCTCACGGGATAGCATTCCTTTAAGAATATACAAAAAACTAGTCAAAATTCACACACATATCAAAAGCTATTTTACGACACACACACTTATCTATCATATCATATTACAAAGTTCTCAAAAGATTTACAGAGAACTATGCAAACTGTTAATCCATTCCACATTATTCACAGCCATTAGTAGTATGAAATTTCTCAAAAGATTTACAGAGAAGTATATAAACTGTTAATCTATACCTCATTAATTACAGCCATTAGCAGTACAAAATAGGTTTAGATAGATTAGACATTTTCGTTCATTGAAAAATAATATTTTAGAGGTTTTCATTATGTTGAGATTTTTTAAACAAATTGATGCTTATTTTTATTTTTTATTTTTATTTTCAATTTTATGTATGTTTCATATTTTACTTTCACTGTGACAACTCCCGTTTTTTAATTAACAAATGTGTATATATTGTCAAGATTTGTAACTCATTTTATCCGCTTTGAAATCTGATGAAACGACCCTTGGGGGTTGAGAAATGCATCATAATAAAGTCTTAATATCTTTTATTCCTGGAAGTTGTTCACATTCATTTATGCAGTGCTATTGAGCAAGATTTTAAGCAACAAAACAAAGAGCTTTTCACGGCCACAACTGAAGGTACTCTTTGAGCCGTCACCAAAAAAGGGAGAGCCTCAGGAAGTGTCCCGTTTGGCAGCGTACTAGCCACTGATTAAGTGCTAGCAGGCGAGATTGTACTGGTCATAGCACAGTACCACAGCTTCTGGTAAGCACATCACCTCTCTACATTTGTGTCACTTTTTATGAAACGTTATCACGCTATGTGGCGCCCTCTCTCTTCCATTTCTTAACAGTAATATCCCTGCTCTCTGGGACCAAGAGGAGTTGCCTTCACAAAGAACCGACTACTAAGATCATTCTATATGGACTTTAGCCATTACGGCTACTTTTTTATCAGCTGAGTACGATATATTCGATAAAGATAAGAGTTACACTTGTAAAATAACATTTACAATTTTTTTCCCAACAGCGCGCCTTTGTATCCCCCTCTGGGATATTACAATATTTACACTCCACTCGTATTACCAGCACATGCAGTTGTGCGCTGGTATTAGAGGTGAGGCACAATTGCAGGAAAGCTTTGTGCTCACAAGAGCGCACTTCCATAGGCTCCAAAGGGAACCTCGTTCTCATGCCGTGAGACACCCACACCAGCTCACTTTAACCCCTAAAAAACTGCTTTCTATAGTTATTTTTAAAAAAATTAAAGATGCTTCTTTTTTTTTTTATATAAAAATGGAAGCTTACACTTAAGTTTGGGGGCAATTTATAATTTGGGGACAGTTATAAAATTAACCAGAGATCCGATCTCTGGTTAACTTTTGGAGCACTAATTGCTACTGTAAGCTTGTGGTAGCATTAACCAGCCACTTGTAAAGGCTGGTTATTTATTGTGTGCCAGTAAATGTGCAAATTTGCCCATTTACTGGTGCATAATAAATGACTGCTCCCCTTGTAAGCTAGCCATAAATATTCTATAATGCATTTAAAACAATAATAAATGTTTAATTTGGCATGAAAAATAAAAAGCTGCTTCTAGCATGACCAATACTGCTGCACAAATGCTCAGCGTGATGAAGGATATGATTATTATTCATTAATGTACTTACAATATATAAACATTTTAATTGAAATTTACCCTGGTGTCTGTAACTTCTATTTATCCTTTGGCTGTGTACTAATACTCACTGTGTGATGAGAACAACTCCTGCAAGTCTATTGGTGAAGAATGACACATACAGCAGACATCAAATAAAAATACATTTTAGCAAATTATTACTAGTAGTACTAATACTTTTTAAAATGCCCTCTTTTATATGGAACAAGACCACAAAAACTAAACATGATGCCATTACCCTTCTTTTAGATTATAGCTATGTTATCTGATTAATTTGTGAAGGTTATTAACATTTAATAGTTTTCTCACTAAAATATAGCTCATATTCAAGATGTTTTCTTTATAATTTTAAAGTCTATCATGATTTAAATGATCCCTTTACACTAATTGTACATTATGAATTAAATACAGGAATATTGATATGTATGAGTTTGTCTATAATTATTGATTACTGGATATTGCTTCTTTGGATTTTGTGCTTTTTCACAGTTATTACTTTTCTGCTTAAGACATAGATTACAAGTGGAGCACAGTTGTTATCACAAGCAGCGCAAATATGATTGTTAGGTCGCAATATTCTTACCACTAGAACATGTTTTACAAGATGGATGTTCAAACTATATATTGCGAGTTTACTTGCACAAGCTGATGATAGCTAACACTCTGTATACTTTTAACAGTGAGCACAAAGTAGAAACTAGTGCTCATGTTACAAGATCATGATTAATTATTGTATTTGAGAGATAGTCACTGTAATTTAACCATGTTGCATGATTCCGTTCTCTACAGTGAGAACAGTTTTGCAAGAATGAAGTGGCTCTTTAGTTTCAATGATGGAAATGGAACCTCTTGTGGAAGTGTATTCCATAAATCAATCACCCTTTCTATAAAGAAGTGCTTACTCCTGAATATGCTACCCTTCAACTTGAGATCATGACCTCTTGTTCTTGGATTTACCTATTTATGTAAAATATTCACTGGCTCAGTTTTACTAAGCCCTTTACTATACTTAAAAGTTGCTATAATATCAACTATTTCCCTTCTCTCCTCTAAGCTATACAAATTTAGGTCATTGAGCCTCTCCTGGTACATTTTATTAGACCATATACCATTTTGGTACTCCTCCTTTGCACATATTCACGTTTATTTATAACCTTCTGAAGATATGGCCTCCAGAACTGTACACTATACTCAAGATGAGGCTTAACTAATGATTTATAAAGTGGCATAAAAACCTTACTATTTCTGCTGCAAATACCTCTACCAATACAGAGGACTGGAGTGGCCATGGCTGGACTTTGATTTTGTGGTCAGTAAACCATTTTTGTTTTGAATTTTATGGGAGTTTTGGATTATTGACCTGCTGGAAGATCCAATCTGTTGATATCTGTTGCTATTTGATATGTCATGTATCTTAACAAAATATCCAGGTCCTTTGGCAGAAAAACAGCCCCAAAACATCCCCAAAACATTAAAGAGCCACCACCATATTTAACCATGAGCATGAGGTACTTTTCCATACGGCTACCTCTATGTGCTTGCCAAACCCATCTCTGATGTTTATTGCCAAAATGCTCTATTTTGGTTTCATCTAACCATAGAACTCTATTCCATTTGAAGTTCCAGTAGTGTCTGGCAAACTGAAGACGCTTGAGTATGTGTGAGAGATGTTTTTTTTCTTGAAACCCTTTCAAACAACTTGTGGTGATGCAGTTGATGTCTGATTGTAGATTTGGAGACTTTCTGACCTCAAGATGCAACTAACTTCTGCAATTCTAAAGCTGTGATCCTTGGAGATATTTTGGCCACGCAAACTATCCTTTTCACAGTGCATTGAGGCAATATAGACTTGCGTCCTCTTCCAGGTTTATTCATAACATTTCCAGTTGACTGGTACTTCTTAATTATTGCCCTGATGGTGGAAATGGGCATTTTCAATATTTTTGCTATTTTATTATAGCGCTTAAAAATCCCACAAAGGAAAAATGAACCCAGTAGAATCAGCTTTACATATTTAGAAAGGAATTTCCTTCTTCCAAGAAGCCATACTTTATGATACTTGATCCAGGAAACAAAGAACCATACGTGATCAAAAGAAAAGTGCCATAAACTTTAAAAAATTCAAGAAGAAAATCTTATTTTAATAGAAATGAATCATACAGGGGAAAAAAAAAAAAACTACAATCTCTGCTCAAAAAAAATAATATCTTTCAAAAGCAAACATAATTACTATCCCATTCAAAGTCTAAATGAGGAAAGTGTAAAACTCTAAACATACTAAGTCTCTCAGAAAGAGAATTTTCTAGCTAGTAGACACAATGGCACCGGATTATCATTGTCTGGCGTACATGATACGCAGTAGTGTATCATGTCCGCCAGACATCGCTGAATGCCGACATCAGGGGCCGTTTGGCCCTTGATAAATCAGCCCCTGTGGCTAGATCTAGAACAAAGATCTGAACATCAGAGATCTTACAATGATCTAGCAGATTAGATATTGACTAAATATTTTTCAAGCTAGATCAATTACCAAATAACTACAGGAGCCACAGAACATATGAATATGTATTTTAGGATTTTTCAAAGAATCTAAAAAAGAGAGGTTTAAACAGGAGACCATAAGGTTAACATTTGAAATATGACATAGATTCACCATTGTTGTTATCTGGGGGAGAACATCTTCCCCCAGATAAAGACATTGTAAATGGAAGCAATCCGCCTCACAAAAATTCACTTATGGGATGTGAAATGCAGAAAGAATATAAGTCAAATTTAAGTTTTCTGCAGAAGTAACATTTTTTGACCTGAATAAAACAGACAGAAGTGACTTATATGACTTAAAGCACAAGACCAAGCAATAATATTGCATAAAGTTCTAAGATACTTATTGGTAACATTGCATTTTGAGGAAACCAACTGCCTGCACTCTCCTCAACTTCAGACTGCACTCCCAGTTATCAGTAGAAGTAGGGGGTCCTATCGCTGGTTTTGGCTGCCCGCTGGTATTTAGAGTCAGTCATGAAAGGGTCTAATGCTCACTTTCCAGCCGTGACTTTTCCATACCGCAGATCCCCCTACGCCATTTGCGTAGCATATCTTTTCAATGGGATCTTTCTAATGCCGGTATTTAGAGTCTTGGCTGAAATGAGCGTTAGAAATCTAACGACAAGACTCCAGCCACAGAGAAAAACCAGGAGTTAAGAGCTTTCTGGGCTAACGCTGGTTCATAAAGCTTTTAACTACTGTGCTCTAAAGTACACTAACACCCATAAACTACCTATGCACCCCTAAACCGAGGCCCCCCCACATCGCCACCACTCTAATATATTTTAACCCCTAATCTGCCGACCGCACACCGCCACAACCTACATTATCCCTATGTACCCCTAATCTGCTACCCCTAATCTGCCCCCCCCCCCAATGTTACCTTACCTACAATTATTAACCCCTAATCTGCCAACCGGACCTCAACGCTACTCTAATAAATGTATTAACCCCTAATACAGCCAATAGAATGCGAGCTCAATCTGATTGGCTGATTGGATCAGCCAATCAGATTGGACTTGAATCTGATTGGCTGATTCCATCAGCCAATCAGATTATTCATACCTTAATTCCAATCGGAATTCGAGGGACGCCATCTTGGATGACGTCCCTTAAAGGAACCATCATGCATCGGGAAGTCGTCGGCCAGGATGGATGTTCCACGTTGGCGGGATGAAGATGGAGCCGGAAGAAAGAAGATTGAAGATGCCGCTTGATAGAAGTATTCAGCCGGATGATGGACCTCTTCAGCCCCCGCTTGGATGAAGACTTCAGCCAGATGATAGACCTCTTCAGCCCACGCTTGGATGAAGACTTCAGCCCGATGATGGACCTCTTCAGCCCCCACTTGGATGAAGACATCGCCCGAATAGGAGGAAGACTTCGGACCCTCTTCTGGATGGATTGGTGATACCCGGCGTGGTGAAGATAAGGTAGGAAGATCTTCAGGGGCTTAGTGATAGGTTTATTTAAGGGGGGTTTGGGTTAGATTAGGGGTATGTGGGTGGTGGGTTGTAATCTTTGGGGGGTATTGTATGTTTTTTTTTACAGGCAAAAGAGCAGAATTCTTTGGGGCATGCCCTGCAAAAGGCCCTTTTAATGGCTGGTAAGGTAAAAGAGCTTTACAATTTTTATTTTAGAATAGGGTGGGGCATTTTTTTATTTTGGGGGGCTTTGTTATTTTATTAGGGGTCTTAGAGTAGGTGTAATTATCTTAAAATTGTTGTAATATTTTTATAATGTTCGTAAATTATTTTTTTATTTTTTGTAACTTAGTTCTTTTTTATTTTTTGTACTTTAGTTAGTTTATTTAATTGTATTTATTTGTAGGTATTTGTATTTAATTTATTTATTGATAGTGTAGTGTTAGGTTTAATTGTAACTTAGATTAGGATTTATTTTACAGGTAATTTTGTAATTATTTTAACTAGGTAGCTATTAAATAAATACAAAGTTGCCTGTAAAATAAATATTAGTCCTAAAATAGCTACAATATAATTATTATTTATTGTAGCTATATTAGGGTTTATTTTACAGGTAAGTATTTAGCTTTAAATAGGAATACTTTAGTTAATAAGATTTATTTTATTTCGTAGAATAAAATTATATTTAACGTAGGGGGGTGTTAGGGTTAGGGTTAGACTTAGCTTTAGGGGTTAATACATTTATTAGAGTAGCGGTGAGGTCCGGTCGGCAGATTAGGGGTTAATAATTGTAGGTAGGTGGCGGCGACGTTAGGGGCAGCAGATTAGGGGTACATAGGGATAACGTAGGTTGCAGCGGTGTACGGAGCGGCAGATTAGGGGTTAATAATACAATGCAGGGGTCAGCAATAGCGGGGCGGCAGATTAGGGGTTAATAAGTATAAGGTTAGGGGTGTTTAGACTCGGGGTACATGTTAGGGTGTTAGGTGCAGACTTAGGAAGTGTTTCCCCATAGGAAACAATGGGGCTGTGTTAGGAGCTGAACGCTGCTTTTTTGCAGGTGTTAGTTTTTTTTTCAGCTCAAACGGCCCCATTGTTTCCTATGGGGGAATCGTGCACGAGCACGTTTTTGAAGCTGGCCGCGTCCGTAAGCACCGCTGATATTGAGAGTTTCAGTGGCGGTAAATTATGCTCTACACTCCCTTTTTGGAGCCTAACGCAGCCCTTCTGTGAACTCTAAATACCAGCGGTATTTAATAGGTGCGGAGGGAAAAACACACGCATAGCTAACTCACCCCTTTGGCCGCAGAAATCTAAATCTAGCCAAAAGTTTCTACACTAAGGAGTAGCAAGCCAAATAGATAAAGCTGATATAGAGCATGCAAAAGTAAAAATTACTAAAGATGAAGCCATTCACCCAAAATTTCCAAATCTAATACCAATCATGGAAGAATGAACTTGTATCTGCATTGAACCTTAAGAGAAAGTCGGATGGAGCTATCTACGACGACTCTCAGTAATAAGACTCATCATTTTAAAGAAAGAATTTCTGAGAATTGACCTTCCTGCTGTGCCTGAAAACAGAAAACTGTATGTAAAATGTGGTTAAAGGGAACATTTAGTATCCTAAAATGGGACCACTTAAATAGCCTGGAAAACTATAAAAAACAAATAAAATCCCAGAATTCATTTTAAAGTTTTTAAAGTATTGTAAGTGCTATGAAAAAGCCACAAATAGAAAGCATTTGTCTGGAAAAACCAGAATGAGGAACTGGTTGTGGTCCTGGAGGATACTAATTATAGAGGAAGTCAACCTTAAAGGGACACTGAACCCAAATTTTTTCTTTAGTGATTCAGATAGAGCATGCAATTTTAAGCAACTTTATAATTTACTCCTATTATCATGTTTTCTTTGTTCTCTTGCAATCTTTATTTTAAAAAGAAGGCATCTAGGGTAAGGCGCCAGCCAATTTTTGGCTCAGACTCTGGACGGCACTTGTTTATTGTTTACATTCTTTCTTTTTAAATGAAGATACCAAGAGATAACAATACAATTGGGTTCAGTGTGCCTTTAAATGCTATCAAGAACATAAATGAACCATGATGAACTAGGGAAAATCGGACTAAACAGAATCCATCTCTAGAGAATATGATTTGAGATCCAAATAGGTCAGAAGGTTCCCTCTTTGGGCTAGAATATAAGTGGAACACTAAATTATCACGCTACTGCAAACAGGAAAAATGTGCCCTTTTGCGAGAGCACGTTAAATAACCAGTCATTACAAGTGGCTAGTTATTGCTACCACAAGTTCGTGGTAGCAATTAGCGTTCAGAAAATGAACCAAAGATGAGATCTCTGGTTGATTTTCTAAAATTGCCCCAAATGCCCTCAAAATAGAGGACATAATATTTTTTTATTAAAAAAAAAATATAGCACTAGGCAGTTTTGGAGCTTTAAGGGGTCCATTTGGCATTGTGCGGACGGACATGATCCGCTATAGAGAACCATGTCCATTGCACATCTTGTGAACTGCTGGTGCAATGCCACCCCCTTCAGATTCAGAGCCAATCGGCCGCCAGCAGGGGGTTTCAATCAACCCGATCGTATTGGATCGGGTTGATTTTTGGTGATGTCTGTCTGCCGCTGCTTCATAACTTGTTTTTCTGGCGACATTTCAGTGCCGTTTTTTTTCTAACACCATTCAGAGCTTGATAAATAGACCCCATAGTGTTGATGGGAGTGGGGTGTTAGAAAATAAACGGCACTGAAAAGTGCCTTTACATTGCGGTCTATAGGAACAGTGTGTTCTCATAGACCGCAATGGTAATATATATGTATAGTATATGCTTATATACATATATATTTATGTGTTAATATGTATATACACATATATTAATACAAACAAAAATTAAGAAGGCGCTTGACCACTATTAGACACTATGGGGCAGATTTATCAAGTGTCTGGTAGACATGATCCACTGTAGCAATCATGTCCACCAGAAATCCATAAATAATGACACCATATGCTGTCAGCATTTATCATTGCACAAGCAGTTCTGGTGAACTGCTTGTGCAATGCCGCCCCCTGCAGAATCTCTGCCAAGCAGCCACTAGCAAAGGGTGTCAATCAACGTGATCGTATGAAATAGGGCGGATTGATGTCCACAGCCTCAGGGGCAGTGGACGAGTTAAGAAGCAATGGTCTTAAGACCACTGCTTTTTAACTCCTGTTTCCGGAGAGCTTGAAGGCTCGCAAGGAAACAGGTGCATTAGGGACAATATGGACCATGATAAATTGGCCCCTATATCCTAAATATCTGTGGTGACTCCTATATCAGTCTAATATAAATTAAAATAACAGTATTCCTTTAGATACTATTACATAAGGAATATATTGGAGCTAGAGAAACTTAAGACTGCTAAATAATATATATGAAATATCTGCGGTGACTCCTATTCCAATCTATCATTGATAAAATATAACAAATGGAGATATGATACACAAAACAGCATGGTTAAAATGTCGATTTAATATAAAATAACATAATACAAGGGATGTCTCCCTTTACACCAGGTTGCAACTAGTTAAAAATTAAATGTTCCCTTGAGGCTATTGAGTCCTTAAATTAAGGATAACATTTCCCCAAACTAAAATAATAGTACACAAAGTCCAGCCATCTTGTATCACCACTTTAGTGGGTTAGTTGCATTCTAACTACACAGTCAGCTCAATATACCTTAGGCTCCTGCGTGTTTCACCAGACCGCTTCTGCTAACCAGCACAAGGGATACTTCAGACTGTTACCTACAGCACACAGGATCTACTGCTTTGGTGCTACATTACTTTTGGCATTTCTGTGTTTTTCCAGAGCTGGTCATGTGACCTCAAGTGAGCGATTTAATTGGATGCCCAATACTTGCTTGTAATCTTCAGCTAAAACTGGATTTTCATTTTTTATCCTTATATGCCACAATGCTCATCAGGGTTAAGTGCAATTAATCTGTCCGCATGTTTTGCTGGGGGCTTCATCAAGAGGAGCCTATGGATGGTTCCTAGCAATGTGAACGTGAGCTTGCGTTCGCATTGTGATTTACTTGTAATACCAGAGCACATTACTGTGGCACTGGTATTACAAACTGTAACGCTAATATAGCTTGCATGCAAGAAATATTTAAAGTTTCACTTGAGAACAAATTGTTATAAAGTCCTTGATCTTATTCCTAAACTAGAACCAGGGCAAATACCCACTAGGTTTAGGATCAAGTGTTGTGATATAAAAAGGACTCCTGTCTTGACAGGATCTTTCAGGAAGAAACCAGAGTAACCTTCATTGAAGGAAATTTTTGCCAAATCCCAAAATGTAACCGAAGGAAATTATGATTATAGTCTAGAGATTCTGGACATAAAAAAGATAACACCATCTACCAGAAAAGATTCTGAATTGAGGGGTCAAGCTTTTTGTAAAAGAAACAAAAAGTTCTTAGATTGTTGCCTAATAAACACAAACTTTCAGACATGATAAAAGGAGGAAAATACTAGATTCCTAGATTGACTAAGAACAGAAATGACCATTAACATAATTATTTTCCTGTAGTCGTCGAGTCCTAGGGAAGGAAGCTTATTTCAAATAAGTAGATTTTTTTTTAACTAAATATGATTCCCCATTTGCGCCCCCCTGCATCATGTAACAGCCATTAGCCAATCACAGACTAGTATACATATACCCTATGAACTTGTGCACATGCTCAGTAGGAGCTAGCACCTCAAAAAGTGTGAATCTAAAAAAAATTGCAAAATTTATTAATAAAAGTAAATTAGAAAGTCTCTTAAAACGCTTCAGATAGAATGCTCTATCTGAAACATAAAAGTTTAATTTTGACTTTTGTGTCCCTTTAACTATACAAAAACTGAGAAAAGGTCAACCATGTCTGCTAAATGAAATGAGCCACAGAGCTCTTCTGGAAGTACAGTTAATAACATTGCCAAATGATTTGGACAATCTTTAACAGCAGTATCTTCTGAAACTAGATCAGACACATTTATACATCAAAAGAAATAGACTGCAATCTACTGCAGCAAAGTCAAAACTGCTGACAACGGAGAACCAACTTGCAGAAAAAAGTCCTTTCAAAAGAAAAAGAAAAAATTCTTATTCATAGGGCCCTGAAAAAAGAACTATCCTAAAATAGAATAGAAATCATATGGCTGAAGTGGAAATTGACATAACCTCCTAGGGAAGAAATCCCCAAAGCTCTACAATAAAAGCTAATAAAGGGAACATATTTCAAAC
This sequence comes from Bombina bombina, assembly GCF_027579735.1. Classification (NCBI taxonomy): domain Eukaryota; kingdom Metazoa; phylum Chordata; class Amphibia; order Anura; family Bombinatoridae; genus Bombina; species Bombina bombina. Next base: position 929,429,076 of record NC_069501.1, on the reverse strand, counting down.
ATAAAACTGAGGGCAAGATTACAAGTGAAGCACAATTTAGTGCTCCCTCTCGCACATTAAACATTAACTCCACTAGATGGAGGCTTTTACCGCACATCAGGTTGCGTTTGTATCACAAGTTGAAAGTAAAAAGTTTGTGCACAAGCATAAATCCGACAAGCGCAAAAAATATTGTGACCGCGTTAACTTATTCTCCTATAGAAGTCAACGGCATGCAAAAACGTAACAAAAAAACTAACACCCATACACATGCACTTACCTGACAGCGTATATTCAAGCGCACTAAACCGTACATAAATTCTTCAAGTACCAGAATATGTTCAAATTATTCTAAAATACATATTTCTATATATATTTGTATATACCTATACCTATAAATATTTTCCTATAAATATATGGGCCTAGAAATGTATTATACATGAGCAGTATAGAAATATACATTTAGTAATAAAAAAGTAAAAAAACAATTCTATGTGAAGAATATAATAATGTAAAATTGTAATGCTCGTGGGATACTCCTCTATCAGACCGAACTCGGCCAGTAGTCTTGTTATCCTGGCGTTGAGCCGGAATGATAGGGAATATCCTAGAGCAGAGAAAGTTAGTAAGATGAGGAGGGCGGCACTCACCACAGGCAGGACAGTCCCCAGCGGCAACGGCAGAGCAGTCCAAGGGCACACCACTAGAACGGTCAGGCAGGCAGGGTTCGGCAACAGTAAAGCAGTCAAAGGGCACACCACTAGAATGGTTAGGCAGGCAGAGCTCGGCAACAGCAAAGCAGTCCAGGGGAACACCATTAGAATGGTCAGGCAGGCAGGGTTCAGCAACAAAGAGGCAATCCAGAACAACAGGGGTTAATAAGTAGAGTAGTCAGACAGGCAGGGATCAGCAGCAGTATATCAGTCCAGCAATTTAGGGGTTAAAAAAGCAGAGTAGTCAGACTGGCAGAGTTCAGCAGCAGTATATCAGTCCAGCAATTTAGGGGTTAAACAGGCAGAGTAGTCAGACAGGCAGAGTTCAGCAGCAGTATATCAGTCCAGCAATTCAGGGGTATAGCAGGCAGAGTAGTCAGACAGGCAGGGTTCAAAAACATTAAGGCAGTACTGAAGTAATGATCTATCAGACCCAGGAGCACACAAAGTAACACCTATACTTGGGCAGTGAAAGATCGTTATAGAGGGACTTACATAGGCGCAGGATTGGCGCCACAGGAATCCAGAACTGGCATCTGAGAGAGAGGAGCGTGCAGCGTTGACATCAGCGCTGCACGCATCTGGACCTGACACAGCCCCTGGCAATGAGCAGAGAAGGAGACGCCGCACCCCTAGCAACGGCTAGAGCTGCGCGACGTTACAAAAATTGTGCCTTTAGATTTTGATTTGAACGTCTGTCAAACTGACACATAAAAACTTGGTAATCTTAAGGCGTGTTATTGAAATATTACATATAAAATATTTAAAAAAAATATTACAAATTATTAAACATACTGTAAAATATTCTAAATAATCCATAGAATATATCTATATTTTTTACTGTATGTTTAATAACATTAGTTTAGAAAGCATAAAAAAGATCCATACATAAATGCAATATACAAATAGTCAAACAAATAAGTGATACATGGATCTCAGGTCTAAATGATTTATATTATAGTGAGTACCACTAAATCAATTTTACTGTCCAAAGTAAAACAATTTACAGCATTAAATTATTATACTGAAACTTTAAGAGCAAAAGACCCCTTATATTAAAATAGGAAGTCAATCTATAAAATATATATAATATATGAGCTGGGAGAAATAGATTAGTTAGTTTGAAAAGAACAGTAGTAGTAATCGATGATTAGGTACTGCAAAGCAGAGCTGTGTGACGAATAGAATTAAATCTGCAAAAGTATGCACCTGTTGGTAATAAAATCAGTAGATATTACAGAAGGAACATTTATAGACTGTCCCATATCACAGTAAACCAGGTACACAGAGTTAACCAAGAACACAATGGGGAACACAATGGTACGAGTGAAGAGCTATATTAATGTGCGCCCGTAAAGGGGCAAATTTCTGGTTAATGAAAAAAAGTTGCCCCAATTGCCCCCAAAATAAAGAGGACAGTAGAGTATAATTAAATAAACATCTGTGCATCTTTATTTAAAAAAACAAACAAACTGTACAAAGCAGTTATAAGGGGGTTAAAGTGAGGGGATGTGAGGTGAAAAAAAGCCAGCACTGAAAGTGCCTTTACATGGCGGTGAATTTATATGTATATGCATATATACATACATATTTATGTGTTAATATGTATATTTACACATATAAACACTTAAATATATATTATATACAAAGAGAGAAGCGCTCTACAAGGAATGAAATACAGCTCATCAGCTAGTTCTATGGTGATTTACCACCCAGGAGCAGCCTCTTTTAGACCAGTGTGCTTTTACAGGGGAAGACTTTCCTGAAGTATATCTGATCCCACCAAGTAAGGTCAGTTCAGCCCCGAAATACCATGAAACTCTCCTCTGAACAAGGAACATGTCAACCCCAGACGATTGTTACGGCTGTTGTTAGTTTCGGGAAGAGCATTTCTCTCTCTGTATAGAATTTTTATTATGACCCTGGGGAGGTCTCCCTAAGGGTGATAGGGGAAACCAGGCGTGGACTCTTTGCCCAATGTGCTAAGAGGAATGTGGCTGCACCTCACTGACGAAGCCCATAGTAGGCTGAAATGATCATCTGGGGTTGTCATGTTCCTTGTTCAGAGGAGAATTGCCTGATATTTCAGGGCTGGACTGACCTTACTTGGTGGGAACAGACTGATATACTTCAGGAAAGTCTTCCTCTATGAAAAGCACCCTGGTCAAAAAGCGGCTGCTCCTGGGTGGTAAATCGCCATATAACTAGCTGATGAGTTGTTGTTCATTCCTGGTAGAGCGCTTTTCTTTGTATAGATTTTTTTTTAACCCTTGGGAGGTCTCCCTAAGAGTGATGGGGGAAACCAGACGTGGAATCCTTGCCCAGTGTGCTTAGAGGAATATGGCTGCACCTCACTGACGAGGCCCATAGAAGGCCAAAACAATCATCTGGGGTTGTTATGTTCCTTGTTAAGAGGAGAATTGCCTGGTAATTTGGAGCTGGACTTACCTAACTTGGCGGGAACAGACTGATATACTTCAGGAAAGTCTTCCACTGTGAAAAGCACACTGGTCTAAAAGAGACTGCTCTGAATAAGCAAACAACTTATTGCCTTCCATTTATTGCCTTATTGGCTGGGATTTTTTTTATTATATTTATATTGAGTCTAGGGCCAGACTCCATCCCGTGCCAGAGCACAGTATACTACATTAGGTGGTGCTGTCACTATTTCTGTATTTGATATATTTTTGGTCCATGATTAGCACACCTATATGTATTTATTCTTTTACCGTTGTGTAGATAATATATTACTATGGAAAGCAATAAGTTGTTTGCTTATTCATATCTGGATGCCTCACGAATAGCCACCCTATGCATAGGCAATAGAGACTTTTTGAACACTGAACCAGAGGTTAAGGAACCATTGAGTCTAGAACAATTGATCAAACAGAAAATTGTGTATGATCTTCATTCTGTCACTTTGGCAGAATATTTCAACGTATTCCTAGAGGCCTACGTAGTCACCTACACCCTACACTGTTTAGAGACAATCTAGAATACTGTGATAAATTTGAAGGCATTTTAAACAAATGATCTTATGATATCATTATTTTGACTATTGAATATATACAAAAAGAATTACCCAGAATGCAACAGGAGGTTGACAAGTTTGAACTATCTATTAAGGAGTTAAAGTCAGAAACTGACTTTTTACATTTCAAAAGCAAATTAGATAATGATGTGAGTATTTTTAAAAAAAGCTTGGAAAGTAAGAAATACAAGAAATTCCAGCGGGACCTCACTGATTATCTTAATAATAAATTTTATAGATGGTGCAATCCAGATTTTATACCATTTAGAAGATTCAGAAGGGGTACACAACCTAGCAATTACCAGGGTGAATCTTCCTCGGATAGTGAATATAGTGATTCTTCTGTCCCTTTTCCGTCAAGAGGATGTGGCACAAGGAACAGAAGAAGAGGCAGAGGAGAGGGGGGAGGAAAAACAGGCAACACAGGAGACAGCGGTTATCAAATTTCAACCAGACAGAACAGGAGGTAACCACTAAGAGTTTAGTGGTTAATATCTCAGATATTGACATTACGGATGACACTTTGAGGGTTTTACAAAAGGGATTGTCGTTTGTCCCTACCACTCTTCCGGATTTCTTTGCAATTGAATGTGACTTACATAGATTTTTTCGTAATCTCAGGTTAAAAAGTTTCTTTACAAATAAAGAAATAATGAATAAAAATGAGACAAGTGGTCCATTCCAGTTTCACTTAGAAAAAATCAAACCTAAGAGTACTTTTAATCCCCCTCATACCAATGCCTCTGTAGAAGCTTACATCATACTAGTTAAAAAAGACTTCGAGAAAATGAGGAAACACTTCAATGTAAAAGCCAGGTTCAATATGTCCAGACAGGAGAAGAAACTCCTTGGGGAAATTAAAAACCATAGCGATGTAATTTTGAAACCTGCCGACAAGGGCGGAGCTCTTCTGATCATGAGCAAGACAAAATATAAATCAGAAGTTTTAAGACAACTCCATGATCAAGAGAATTATATGAAAGTGTTAGGAGATCCTACTATGAAAATTACGAATAAAATACAGAGAATAGTAGAGGAAGCCTTGGCCTCTGACCTGATAATGTCCAAACAAGCCAAATTTCGGATTAAGGACAACCCAATCACACCAGTCTTTTATGTATTGCCCAAAATACATAAAAGGCTGTGTGATCCCCCCGGTCGCCCAATTGTGGCAGGTACGGACTCCATTTTCCAACCTATTGCCGTATTTCTAGACCAATTGATTAGGCCATTGTTGGGGTATTTGGACTCCTATCTACAGGATACCACAGACTTTTTATGTAAAATTGCATCTAAGACTGTCCCCTCTAATAGTCAATTGGTGACTATGGATATAGCCAGCCTATATACATCGATCCCCCATGATCTAGGTATTGAAAGTATATTCTATTTTCTAGACAAAGATAATCTTTATTCTCCCAGTGAACGGAGACTCATTAAAGATCTATTTGAGATTATTCTCTATGAGAACTTCTTCCTGTTCGAAGACACATTTTTCGTGCAGAAAAAAGGCACGGTGATGGGCTCAAATGTAGCCCCGACATATGCAAATTTATTTTTTGGGAAATTAGAGGAAGATTTGGTGTTCAAAGATCATGGGTACAGAGATCATGTACAAGGCTGGTATCGCTATATAGACAATCTTTTTTTCATTTGGACAGGGTAACCACTAAGAGTTTAGTGGTTAATATCTCAGATATTGACATTACGGATGACACTTTGAGGGTTTTACAAAAGGGATTGTCGTTTGTCCCTACCACTCTTCCGGATTTCTTTGCAATTGAATGTGACTTACATAGATTTTTTCGTAATCTCAGGTTAAAAAGTTTCTTTACAAATAAAGAAATAATGAATAAAAATGAGACAAGTGGTCCATTCCAGTTTCACTTAGAAAAAATCAAACCTAAGAGTACTTTTAATCCCCCTCATACCAATGCCTCTGTAGAAGCTTACATCATACTAGTTAAAAAAGACTTCGAGAAAATGAGGAAACACTTCAATGTAAAAGCCAGGTTCAATATGTCCAGACAGGAGAAGAAACTCCTTGGGGAAATTAAAAACCATAGCGATGTAATTTTGAAACCTGCCGACAAGGGCGGAGCTCTTCTGATCATGAGCAAGACAAAATAAAAATCAGAAGTTTTAAGACAACTCCATGATCAAGAGAATTATATGAAAGTGTTAGGAGATCCTACTATGAAAATTACGAATAAAATACAGAGAATAGTAGAGGAAGCCTTGGCCTCTGACCTGATAATGTCCAAACAAGCCAAATTTCGGATTAAGGACAACCCAATCACACCAGTCTTTTATGTATTGCCCAAAATACATAAAAGGCTGTGTGATCCCCCCGGTCGCCCAATTGTGGCAGGTACAGACTCCATTTTCCAACCTATTGCCGTATTTCTAGACCAATTGATTAGGCCATTGTTGGGGTATTTGGACTCCTATCTATAGGATACCACAGACTTTTTATGTAAAATTGCATCTAAGACTGTCCCCTCTAATAGTCAATTGGTGACTATGGATATAGCCAGCCTATATACATCGATCCCCCATGATCTAGGTATTGAAAGTATATTCTATTTTCTAGACAAAGATAATCTTTATTCTCCCAGTGAACGGAGACTCATTAAAGATCTATTTGAGATTATTCTCTATGAGAACTTCTTCCTGTTCGAAGACACATTTTTCGTGCAGAAAAAAGGCACGGTGATGGGCTCAAATGTAGCCCCAACATATGCAAATTTATTTTTTGGGAAATTCGAGGAAGATTTGGTGTTCAAAGATCATGGGTACAGAGATCATGTACAAGGCTGGTATCGCTATATAGACAATCTTTTTTTCATTTGGACAGGGAGTGATGACGATTTATTAAGTTTTGTTCAGAGGCTTAATTCAGCCAATGCATCATTACAATTCACTATGGAAGCAAGTAAAATTAAAGTGAGTTTTTTTGGATACAATGATATCTGTTGTGGATCATCGCTTGAGAAGTGATTTATTTACTAAAGACACAGATAGAAATAACACCTTACTTTATGAGAGCTTCCATCCACCTTCCTTGATCAAGAATCTCCCATTAGGCCAACTTAAGAACTAAAAGAATAGTTGATGACCCAGAAATTTGTTTGAAGAGATTAGAGGAGATGTCTAAAAAATTCTTGAACCGCGGCTATCCTATCGAAATTGTAAATCAGAACATGATCAAAGTTTTGGAGACTGACAGGATGAGTCTATTATCTAGAAAGATTCCAGACCCCAATACATTTTCAGTTCCTTTTGTCAGCCACTTTAGGTTTCACAGCAGAGCTCTTAAGAGGTCAATACTCAAACATTGGCATTTACTTAAGGATGATGCCCAGGTGGGAACTGTATTCACTGATACCCCATTATTCTCGTATAGAAGAAATATAAATCTTAGAGATGAATTGATTCGTGCTGATTGGGGTTCGCAGAAGAAACAAGTTGAAATGGTTAAGAAAGGTTTATTTTCTTGTATGAACTGTGCCCTATGCCATTCTATGCAACACGGTGATAGCATCACTCATCCACTTTCTGGCAAAAGGATTCCTATTCATGGTCGGTTTTCATGTGCTTCTAAATACGTGATATACGTCATTAAATGTCCGTGTTGCCTAGACTATGTAGGCGAGACCACCCAAATGGCCAGAGATAGGATACATCAACACAAGGCAGCGATAGGCAACAATGATGAGGATGCCCCAGTTGCACATCATTTCATGAGATTTGGACACAACAAAAGTCAATTGCAGTTTCAAATTGTTGATGGGGTACCGCCCCTACATAGAGGGGGAGATAGACAGCAACTATTATTCAGAAATGAAGCTCAATTGATCAGAAAATTGGACACTATGGTACCCAAAGTTTTGAATAGGGACATTTCTTGGGGCAATTTTATTTAATTTTCTATCTTGCAATTTGATACATATTATACACGAACTTCCCATTTTGTCTTGATTATTTGGACATATTACTCATTATGGTGTACCTCTTACTCCATTATATGTATAAATCTTATGTGGTTGCATCTGGGTGATTTATCATGTTTAATTATATCATTTAGGATCTATGGTTTGTCTCTGTCCAGTGCGGAGGTGTGGTTGACATTGTGGGCCACTATATATTACAATTTCACACTATGGGTATGTGATACTCAAGCTATGGGTAGTTCTTAATATATTTGATACAATTTAGTATAGACCAAAATCTTGAGGTTTAACATAAATTTATTCCTGCATTTATTTTTATAGAGTGTTTGGTTCCTACGTTACTATAGTGGGTATTGATGTTGCTGTACATTGGGACAATGTGTTTCATTGTCTGATCATTAGGCATTATGGATTAATATATATATTCCCAGAAATTTTATTAGCCATTATTCTAGTTATATTCTATTGTTCATGGGTTTGTACCAGTGTATTTGTTATAATTCCATTGATCATTGATCAGATACACCCATCACGCTTTGTTTTCAATTCAACTTTTTTATTTTTTTTGAGGCATCTAGTTTTGTCCGCTTTATAACTTTATGGGTTAGTATTTGTATCCCCTGGGAATTTGAATGCATTCTTTATTTTCATTTTTTTGTATTTACAATAACTTGATTGGAACTTAGAGACACTCAAGCAGATTTAGTACATATGTTTTGTACCTTTTTGGTACGCACTAAGTACCTAATTTCTCTTCTTTTTTCTTTTCTAAGTATGTCCGGGTTTAACTAAGTGTGCATGGGTGGTATATTTGTGAGTAATATTCATATCCGTATGCCATTTTTAAGTATGTATTACAAATGTATTAAAATTGTAAACATAAGGTACACTGTGACGTTTTGGAGGTGTAGGCAATGAACAACCAATAGGCATCCTTTTTAACCTGTTCAAATATCACCTTCCGACGTCAGCTGGCCATTCCTTGACAAGGGGAGGAGTCCCCGAAACACGCATCGGAACCAGCAGAGACACAGTCACCTGTACTTTCCTGCACTACTATAGCCGCATTGCACGCCAATTTCTGTGAATGGTTGGCCCTATGGAAGGAGCGAGATGGAATTGAAGTAAGAGCAGTCCATTTCCACACCGAAGATTTCGCCGGGGAAAAGTCTCACGGTATTGGTCCATCAGGTAGCACTCAGACGATACAGGTAACATCGTGTAATACGATTGACTTCTATTTTCACTGGAATATTTGTTACTCGTTTTACAATACAGGGATCTTGTTGCCAATAGCTATCGTCATACTCTGATACAATTTGAGAGCATTCAGTCTCCACATGCTATGTTAAAACCATACCGTGAGTGAACATAACTTAAAGGGTGTGAGGTTGGATTTTCTGTATGAGTATACCTCACTATAATACGGCAACCAATATTACTATAGTGTGGCTATATATTTGGCAGTACATTTGGAGGGACATTTATCAGCACAAGTTTGTCTTTTCAAAGCAATATTCTATAAGCATATTAGCGCTACTTTTCAAGAGTACTTGCTTCACGATAATACAAAAGACACTTTAATATGCATCAGGTGGATCTGTCAAGCCCTATATGCTTATTTCCATAGGATTTGGGATACAAGGGCTACTACATACAACTTTTTTGCATTTCATAATACTTTGAATCCTGCTCAAGAACTTTGGTTTTCTTTTTTCAGGCTGAATACAATTAAGGGTATCTATATGCAATGTATAACACTTTGAATTCTATATAAGAGATTTGTCTTTCTTTCAGCTTGGATACATTTATTACAATATAGACTTTGCTTTTCTGGTATAATTCTTGCAGTTTGGATACATTTAATACAATATGGATTTTGCTTTTCTGATACAATTGATGCAATATTAGGATAATTTAAGATTGTGAAGTTTTGTACCTTATATCTTTGATTAGTTCTTAAAGCTGTATTAATACTTATTTGTGTGTGATAGGTTGATTGTGCCTGCACTCCCTGGGGACGCCCAGGAGGGTGCATTATCTTATTTAGATTTAGAGCTTATTTTTCTTTTTTAGGATTGACGAGAATTTATAGAATATTTTTTCTTTTTTTTGGTACGGATGTGTTTGGTGGATGGGGTAGGTGTGGATGCGAGTAAGCTTTCATCTTATTTTGTTCTTCTTCTTCTTTTTGTAATACTTATAACATTTATTAAAGTATTTTTGCATACTACTCTAAGACTCCTTGGCTGGGATTTTTTTGATTATATTTATATTGAGTCTAGGGCCAGACTCCATCCCGTGCCAGAGCACAGTATACTACATTAGGTGGTGTGGTCACTATTTGTGTTTGATATATATATATATATATATATATATATATATATATATATATATATATGTATATGTATATATGTGTATACATGTGTATATATGTGTTTATAGGTGTAAAAATGTATATGCACACATACACTTACTGAGCCCTTTAGTTGGTCTACCTGACCGTGGTTTGGTTTCAACAGAACCCCTCATTTTCCACTTCTTTATTAGAGTTTGAACACTGCTGATTTGCTTTCTCAATTCCTTGGATATCTTTTTATATCCCTTTCCTGTTTACAGTTCAACTACCTTTTCCTGCAGATCCTTTGACAATTCTTTTGCTTTCCCCATGACTCAGAATCCAGAATCGTCAGTGCAGCACTGGATGAAATATGCAAGGGTCTTTCAGGAGTCCAGAAACTCATTGACCTTTTATACACACACACTAATTACAAGCAAACAGATCACAGGTGATGATGGTTACCTTTAATAACCATTAAAACCCCTTTGTGTAAACTTGTGTGCATGTTATCAGGCCAAAATCACCAGGGTATGTAAACTTTCGATCAGGGTCATTTGGGTAGTTTCTGTTATCATTATGATTTAAAAAGAGTAAACACAGTTGATTGATAATAAATGGCTTCAGCCAAACACTAACCATGAGTGAAAGAAAAGTTTTTGTGTTATCATTCATATTCTCTGAAAAATGGCCAAGAAATCATAAATTCTGCCAGGGTATCATCTTGTAAACTTATGAGCACATTTTACATATACATATATATATAGTATTTGCAGAAGAAAGCGCACTCCAAAGGACTTGTATGATAATTCACCTTTATTCTGTGAACGTTTTCGAGCTTAACAAGCTCATCCTCAGACAGACAAAATATGAACAGTTACACTTACCACCACCGTGACTAAATACCCGACACACCACGCCGTCATGCTCTACACGTTAGACACACCCCCTGGGGGGAGCGGTCAGCCGTGTCAATGCAACGGAATAATGTGTAAACCCAAGTGACATAAAAAGTGTTATAGACTAGGCAAATCTAATTGTTTTATTACTTATTAGGTCCTGTCCTGTGCTTGTCTCCTGCAGTAGATTTGCCTAGTGTATAACACTTTTTATATCACTTGGGTTTACACATTATTCCGTTGCATTGACACGGCTGACCGCTCCCCCCAGGGGGTGTGTCTAACGTGTAGAGCGTGACGGCGTGGTGTGTTGGGTATTTAGGCATGGTGGTGGTAAGTGTAACTGTTCATATTTTGTCTGTCTGAGGACGAGCTTGTTAAGCTCGAAAACGTTCACAGAATAAAGGTGAATTATCATACAAGTCCTTTGGAGTGCGCTTTCTTCTGCAAATACTGGATAATATTTTTGCAGCACCCAAGGCTTAACTACTGAAGTTTGGAGTGCACTTTGTCTATCTTTATATATATATATATATATATATATATATATATTAGGCAAATGCACTCTCTGGGTTTAAATAAATGTGATTTATTGCGTGTATACATTTTCGGGGCCTTCACCCCTTTCACAATATATATATTTTTGTATCTATACCTGTATATATTCTTATAAATATATAGGCATAGATATATATATATTGCAAGAAATATTCGTAGATATATGTAGAAATATATTTTTAAAAATAAAAGGAATAAATGCTTCTAAGTGAAGAACATAGTAATGTGAAATATTAAGCTTTAGGCAGTTGATATAGCGCAGTGTCTGGTTAGCATGTGAGAGCTAACTTTGATACCCACGCTAATCTGGTAACAGCAATTTATTTTAACTTGAGCACAGTAAGTGCTCAAGTGCAAAAAAAATTAGCGTGCCACTTTTAATCTGGGCCTTATTATTTTGAAATTATTTTTGCAATTATAAAATGTATATTAACCTATGACGTCATTTTTATAAAAAAGGAAAAATAATGGGTCTTTCTTTTTTTCTTTCTTTTCATGAGTATGAAATGACTATAACTTGTTTACTAATATATAAATGAAATAACAAACATTTAACATTATACTTTTAATTCCCAACTACATTGCTTGTCCTTTCCCACTAACTTGCTGTTCCATCACTCTTGGGCATACACCAATTTACATCTCTCCTGCTATCCTTAAAGTAGGTACCCACTATCCTAATACAAAGTGTAACCCCCTAAAACACAGAGCAAGCCCCCAGTCACAGCTACATCAACAGCACAAAAAAATACCTACTTATAGGGGTGGCCTGGAATGTCTCCTTGCTGTCCGGTTTCAGTTGGACAAGTTATCTACACTTCAGTTCAGGCACTTATCAACCCCCCCTTTTCTGCTCAAACCCTTGACCTCTCCCTGACTTGTCCCATTCTGTCCCAGTTGGCCTTTCATCTAGGCTCCTCTGTCCCCAAAACTACTTAATGGCTAAACTTTAGCTTATATTCTGAACCTAAACTATATATTTATACTTTTACGTGTACACATATCAGAAGAATATTGTTTTTTTATTCTAAATGTGAAATGTGCTTAAAATTATTCACTGCAATAGTTTGCCAGTTATACTTAAGAAGACAGACATTTTCTAGAAGCAAAAATTTAGGCATTTCAATTTAATATTATTGTCGTAATTTACTGCAATAAAAAAGCTCATTTTATTTAAAATTTTAGTAAAGTATTTCCACTATAACTAAATAGAAGCTCAAGAGAACAAAGAAATAAAGACAATATGTTTCTGAAACAACAAAATTGTACCAACATTTTAAAAGACAATTTTCACAGTAGGTTCTTTGTTTACAACATATTAAGGAAACTTTAGTGCTGTAAAATTCTTAAACTAGCTGAGATAAACAAAGAAAGAGATAAAACATAGCAATCAATTTTAAAATATGTATTGCATAAAAGCAGAATAAATTCATGTGCAGCCCAATATGATATAAAACAATTTTAAACAGCAAGGAATGCTATAATTAAACTATAAGGTACAAATTATAAATATTTCAAGGATGTGTTTATTTTTATAGAATAACACTGTAGGTATTACTTTTTTATTTGAGTTCTTTATAGAGTAAGAGGCTCCCTCCGACTTTGGGTTTATGATGTATGCAAGTGAGTTGTTTGTAACATATGGGAACCAACAGAGGCATTGTGAAACAACAGAAAAACAGATGCACAAAGATGTTGGTTTATTGAGTTTAAAACAACTAAAAAGTACAAAACTATACATATAATCCAGAAAATGAAATTTACAGAAATATGGAAAAATAATTTAAACTTTCAATATGTCAACATGTTCTAATGGTAAAAGAAATAAGTAATATCATTATTTTATACAAAAAAATAAGGATTACAATGCAAAATGCGTTACACAGCAGCTAAATTGAGAGATATTTACCTAAAGTGATCTAGAACAAATGATATATTTAAACTATAAGAAACATACTGTAATGCTTCCATTGGTGTGCGTTTCTATGCAGTAACACCGTAGATGCTACATAAGTGTAAGACTCCCCTTGACTAGTTTAGGATGTATGCAATTGAGTTGTTTTTAACATATGGGGAATGGCAGTGATATTGTTGTGAAACAACAGCGAAAGCATTTAGATGATTACGTTTAAAACCATAAACTACAAAACTATTTGTAGAGTCTAGAAAATGCAGTAAATGACATATGTATGATGATTTATTAAACATTATTTGGGTGTTCTTTTGGTAAATAGTACAGTTAGTACATGGCCACCATGCTGTGACATTGAAATTACATTTGTTTGCTCACAATGTCAAGAAATTGTACATAGTATGGCTTCTTTAGTAACATAAAGTACAGTATTAACAAAGTCCTTAATGACATGACACCAGTGATCTCACTGATTAACTTGCGTACAGTATTATTTAACTCTTCATCAGTAAACTTAGATCAAAGCACTACATTTTATGACCAAACCCTAAAGCTGATTTTAAAAAATCTCTGCTACCATTTTTATTTTATCCGCAGTGCACACTTTCCAAATACAGAGGATGTTTTTCTTACATGCACAGGTATATGTAGTCTACAGGTTAGGTACAGTATATGCGTTATGTGAAACGTGAGTCAGGGAAACATTTGGAAAGCATTGTCTCTCTCTCTTTTAATCTGCTTGCGTAGACAGTTTAAGGTATACTTGTAAATCCAATAGAAGTTAATTATTCTTTCATTTCCCACTCCATTCCAACGGGTAGTGAGAGCTGTCACTTCACTATACCACATCACTTGATAATATATTGTTCTAGATTCCCTGCATTTGCAAGAATATACAAATAGCGTTGATTTCAATGAGCTATAGGGAAAGATAATAATAAAGACAGCTTCCGCTATAAAAGGAGCTTAGCCGCTCAGTTTGACTATAGCTATACCTATTGCTTCTACTATTTTTGATTATTATCATCTCTGTCAAGCTTAAGTGTTTTTAACTAGTATGCGAGTCAGTATGACTGAACTATATAATCTAATAAAATGATGTAATGAATGAATGATAAATGAAACAAACACTAATTCACTAACTTTAATTGGGATAAAGACATTCTTTTTTGAGGTATTACTCCCAAGTTGTAACTCATATTTAATAGTGAGTATATACTTGTCTTTTTCCACTATGGGTGCTAGATAATAATAATAATAACAATAATAAATAAACAATGGTTCATAAAATAGGTACAGTATATATTCACTATTCAATAAACATTTAAAAACATAATTGAATTATATTGCTCATATTAAGGAAAAAACATTTGTAATATTGTACATGCTCATAGATTAACTTAATTGTAAATATGTATGTGATAATGCAGAGACATTAGGTAAAATAAAAAACATAATTTATTCTTACCTGATAAATTAATTTATTTCATTCTGGTGAAAGTTCATGATTCATCACTCCGGTGAATTACTCTTCTCTACCACTAGGAGGAGGCAAAGATTCCCAAACCCCAAGAACTATATAAAAACCCCTCCCACATCACACATACCTCAGTCTAACGTATAGCCAAGCAAAGTGAGGTAAGAAAAAAGAAATAAGAGCCATAAAAGGAGTAGGGAAAAACTAACCCCAAAAAACATTGACTCTCACCACTATGAAAGAAATTAATTATCAGGTAAGCATAAATAATGTTTTCTTTCATACAGGTGGCAACAGTCCACAATCCATTACTCCTGGGAACTAATAACCAAGCTGTGAAGTCCATGAGTAATAAAATAAAGGGAGGAATTAAAAAAAACTTTTTTTTTCCACTGAGAAATTAAATCCACAAGGACCTTTCTACTAAAGGCTGCTTCAAAAACATCAAAATGGTAGAATTTTGTAAAAGTATGAAAAGAAGACCAAGTAGCGGCCTTGCCAATCTGATTAACTGAAATCTCATTCTTCAAAGCCCAAGAAGTGGCAACTGACCTAGTAGAATGAGCAATAATCCACTATGGTTAAGGGTAACCTGCCTCAAAGAAAGTCTTTCTGAATCAAAAGTTTCAACCAAGAGGCCAAAGAAAAAGCTTTCTGACCCTTCCTAGGACCAGAAAAAAGTATGAACAAACTAGAAGTTTGTTTCAGTTAGTACTAGGTCTCCAGACTGAACTTGAGGTGCCTTGCTTTTGAGCAGAGGAGTCAAGCTTTTGTTCCATATTCTTACGAAAGAAACATAAATAATTAGAAGCTTTAGATTTCCCTCTGGACTTCCTGTCCTGAGGAAGAAAAGCTCCTTTACCTCCAGTAACAGTAGATATTATAGAATCTAAATCAGAACCAAACAATGTATTGCCCAGAAAGGCAAGAGATAATAATCTGAATTTTGACACCATATCAACAGACCAGGATTTAAACCATAAGGCTATCCTGTCAATGATTGCCAAATACATACTTTTGACATTAATCTTCATAATATCAAATGCAGCATCACAAACTAGACACTCTTAACTAAACTCAAAAGATTTGCAATAGCAGAGTCATCACAATACTGCTCTAAAATGCTAGACAACCAGTAAGTAGAAGCAGCAGCTACATCAGAAATATAAATAGCTGGCCTGAGGATATAGCCTGCATGTAAAAAGGACTTTCTATAAAAAGACTCTAAACCTTCTATCTAAAGAGTCTTTAAAAGAAGTACTGTCTTCCAAAGGAATAGTAGTATATTTAGCCATAATGGCAATGACCCCATCAACCTTGCAAACTGTTTCTGACAAACCAATATTAGTAACAGGTAAGGGATATAACTTTTTAAACCATACAGAAGGAGTAAACAAATTACCTGGCTTAGACTATTCTCTAGAAATCATGTCAGAGAGAGCATCAGGATTCGGGAAAACCTCAGGGAGATTAAAAGCTGCATTTAAATGATTACAAGGCTTATTATCAGAAACTTTAGGATCTTTAACATCTAAAGCAATTAAGATTTCCTTTAAAAGACAATGAATATGTTCAACTTTGAACAAAAAAGAGGAAATATCAGGTTCAACTTCAGATGAAGATTCCTCATCACCAGAGGAAACTTCACTATCTGAATACATAATAACAGTATCCCTGGTTTCAGGGAACAGAGAATTTAAAGAAGGTAAAATCTTAACTGATCTTTTACACTCTCTTTAAGGCGGGAAGGCGGCTAGCACCTCAGAAACTGCAGCCTTGATAAAGAATTTCATAGTGGGGGAAGCTATGTCAGTTTTCTCCTGTAATGAACACAACAGAAGGTGTGTTAATACCCAAAGAAACAGCATTAGGTTGCATTAACGATTCTAAACATGAAGCAAATGAGCTGAAAAAGGAACTTTAGCTTTTTTACAATAATCCCATCTAATAATGGTAGAAAGGTGCGACTTAGTTCCTTGGGTAGATTTAGGGACACATTCAGATGGATCCATTATAGCATATGGCAAAGCAATGCAATAAACACTATACACCCCATAAAAACCTCTTGAGGTATGGAAAACACTTAACCCCTCCTAAATATCTTTTTAAATAAACCTAAAGGCTGACGTGCAAAACTCAAAATAAGTGCCCCAAAAAAGCCAAAGCATGCAAAATAATAAGGGAATAATGTAAAGGATTCTGTCCCAGGGCCATATATATTAGCAAATATTTATACAAATTTATAAAGTGCCCATAAAATAGCTATAGAGTGTTTAAAGTGTATCATAAATGATAATTATGAACAGACACTTGTACACCAGCAAATAAACAGCAGACAGCCAAACCAGTACTTAAACATGTCAGTGGAGGTTTAAGAAATAAGAGTATAAAGGAAGGCAAAAGACAAGTCCCTGCGACTGATTAAGAAAGGTTTATGAAAAATTTCCTATGAGGTAAAAAAGAATTACAAACCATACCCCATATACATCCCTCTGAAGCTTTGTACACTGAGGGGAAACTGGGCCTCAACATAGACTGAAAACCCCTTTCTCTGAAGAATGCACATCATCATTCTTCAACCACCTCCAGTAGACTGAGGAATGTGTGAGGGGGTTTATATGACTTTTTTGGGGGAATCTTTGCCTCCTCCTAGTGGTATAGAGGAGTAATTCCAAAGTAATAATAGATCATGGACTCTCACCAGCTGTATGAAAAAACAAAATGTGTGCTTACCTTATAAATTTATTTATTTCATGTTGGTGATTGTCCATGATCCATTACACATGGGGGTCTATTTATCAAGCTCCGAATGGAGCTTGATGCCCCGTATATCTGCGAGTCTTCAGGCTCACCAGAAACACAAGTTTTGAAGCAGCGGTCTAAAGACCGCTGTTCCATAACCTGTCCGCCTACTCTGAGGTGGTGGACAGAAATCAACACGATTGAATGCGATCGTGTTGATTGACACCCCCTGCTAGCGGCTGATTGGTCATGAATCTGCAGGGGGCTGTATTGCACCAGCAGTTCACAATAGTTGTGCGGCGGACATGGTTCGCTATAGTGGATCATGTCTCAATGATAAATGGACCCTATGGAATTCACTTCCTTGCCACTAGGAGGAGGCAAAGATTCCCAAAACTTTGAAGAGCACTTTATCTCTCCCACCCCACTGGTATGTCAGTCATAATTTTAGGCAAGTAGGAAAAATAGCAACGAAGGTAGGAAAGGACAAAGCAGGGAAAATAAAAGTGCAAAATGGTATGTCTACAAAATTTACAGATATAAAATATTTACTAGATTGGGCAGTGCTTATGGACCACCATGAAAGAAATTAATTTATCAGGTAAGAATACATTTTGTTTTCTTTCATAAGGTGGTTAGATTACACAATCCATTTCACATGGGAACTAATACTCAAACCATGGAGTCCACAAGTAATTTTGGGGGGGCAAGTTTTTTCTTTCCAATGGCATGGAGAGTCCACAAATCCATTCAATTACTTGTGGGAATTTAACTCCTGGCCACCAGGTGGAGGCAAAGAACACCCCAGCAGAGCTTCAAGTATCCTCCCACTTTCCACAATCCCCAGTCATTCTTTGCCTGTGTACATTGTTGGTGGTGTGCAAAGATGATGTCTGAAGAAATATGAGTTTCTAATCCTTTAATGGGTACTTTTCCCTGCAAGCAAGGATTGCAGCTATGCTGTGTCCATGTACTCCTCTTTAGCAAGATTAATGGTGGCTTTTAGCAGTTGGAAAATGGCGTGGTAGTCTTTGCTTACCTTTCAACATGTATGCTACCTATTTATAGAAAACCAGGGTTGTTTACTCTGTTGTGTTTACAGGGCTCTGTCAGAGGTCGGCTGAGTCTGTCATACCTTTTGCTGTACCTGCCCTGAAGCGGATCCAAGGTAAGTGCTTTTGCCTTCTAGGTGAGAAAGAAGGAGCATTTAGGTATATCATCTTTACGAGGGTGGATCTTTATGGGACTGTACATCCTTTTAATTGGGGGATTTATTTTGGGCAGCAGATCAGGGCACTGCTCTGTCATAAATAAGAGAAAGGCTCTTTATTTTTGGCTTAAGACTTTACCCTTATTCTGGTAATTTTCTTTTATGAAGGGGCTATGTTTTATGCACATTGACAGAATGTTTTTACCCTTAGGTTTATGTTTCTTTAAGATTTTCTTTTTTGTTTTGCGGTTCTTTTTCCTTTCCCGTGCTTGTTCCGCTCTCGGAGGATGCCAGCTTTTCAGTCTGGGGAGCAGTTTGGGGTTCCTTAAGAGCTCAGGGACTTTGGACTCTGGAGGAGTCTTCCCTCCCTATATATATCTTAGAGTTGAGAGCAATCTTCAATGATTTGACAGCTTGGCCTCAACTGAGTTTGCTCCAGTTTATCAGATTCCAATCGGACAACATCACTTCGGTGGCATAAATCAACCACCAAGGAGGAACTCTTTGGCTATGAAGGAGGTGATTCACTTTCTTCAGTGGGCAGAGACTCACAATTGTCACCTTTCTGCTATCCACATCCCAGGGGTGATCAATTGCTAAGCAGTTTTTCTGAGCAAGCAGACTTTTTATCCAGGGGAGTGGGCTTTTCATCCGGAAGTATTCTCATTGATATTTCTCAGGTTGGGAGTTCCTGAGTTGGATCTGATGACGTCTCATCTAAATGCCAAGCTTCGAAGGTACGGGTCCATGGAGTCTTAATCTTGTTCTTAGGGTTCTGCAGCAGGCTTTGTTTGAGCCTATGCACTCTGTTGGCAATAAATTATTGTCTTGGAAGGTTTTGTTTCTTTTTGCTATTTCCTCTGCTTGTATAGTCTAAGAGCATTCGACTTTACAGTGTGACCCTCCGTACTTTATTTTTAATGTGGATAAGGCGGTCCTTCTTACTAAATTGGGTTTCCTTCCTATGGTTGTTTCAGACCATCATATTAATCAAGAAATTGTCGTTCCTAAGTTATGTCGAAATCCTCCTTCTCAGAAGGAGTGTTTGTTGCACAATTTGGATGATGTGCATGCTCTTAAATTATATCTGCAGGATACTAAGGATTTTCGTCAGTCTTCCCTTTTTGTCATTTCATTTTCTCCGGTAAACGGAAGGGTCAGAAGGCCACTTCTTCTACTCTTTTCTTTTGGCCTAGAAGTGTTATTCGGTTGGCTCATCAGCCTCCTGAGAGAATTACGGCTCATTCCAGTAGGGCTGTCTCTTTTTCTTTGGCTTTTAAAAATTATGCTTCTGTGGAACATATTTGCATGGTGGCCACTTGGTTCTTGTTGCATACTTTTTCCAAATTTTACAGATTTTAAGTTTTTGCCTAATTTGAGGCTTCTTTAGGGAGGAAATTTCTTCAAAACGGTGGTGCCTTCTGTTTATGTTCTCCTTCCATTCCATTCTGTGTCCTCTAGCTTGGGTATTGGTTCCCGCTAGTAATTTAATGGATTCATGGACTCTCCATGCCATTGGAAAGAAAACATAATTTATGCTTAACTGATAAATTATTTTCTTTCCTGGCATGGAGAGTCCACAACCCACCCTTATTTCTTATGATGGCTTTTGCTATTTTCTAAACTTCAGGCCCCTCTATACCCTTTGGGTCCTCTTCTCTTTCCATGTTTCCTCGGCTGTATGACTGGGGATTATGGGAAGTGGGATGATACTTGAAGCTCTGCAGGAGTGTTTTTTGCCTCCACTTGGTGGCCAGGAGTTGAATTCCCATTAGTAATTTAATGGATTTGTGGACTCTCAATGCCAGGAAAGAAAATAATTTATCAGGTTAGCATAAATTATATTTTTATAAAAACAGACATGTATTTTCCAGACACTGCTGCCTAGAGAACTTTTCTACAAAAGGCCCCTTGCAAAGAAGAAAAAAAAATCAAATAGTAGAAGTTAGTAAAAGGATGCAAGGATGAATATGTTGCTGCCTTGCAAATTTGCTCAACAAAAACCTCATTCCTGAAAACAGAAGAAGCAGAAACAGATTTGGTAGAATGTGCTGTAATATGTTTTAGAGGAGACTTACCTGTCTCGAAGTAAAGTTTGTGAATCAGGTGCAACAGCTGAGGCCTCTTTGGCCTTTACATGGACTGTAGAAAATAATGATCCAATTGAATCTTTTGTAGTATGTTGGATTTTTTTTTTTTCAAATTAGGACAAAGAAATTACACTATAATATCTAGATTGATATTATCAGAAGAGACAACCTTATATAATAAATCAAATTTGTTCTTAAAAGCAGCTTTATCTTGGAGAAAAATAAGAAAAGCAGGATTACTGAAAAGAGCTGATTACTCAGAAGTTATTCCAGCTGAACAAATTGCTAGTACAAAAAAAAATTCCAAGATCTCTAGAGAATGCATTGGTTCGAAAGTCTATGGTGGAGAAATGGGCTTTATAACAGGACAGATCCCAATTAAGGCCTGAGCAAAATTCCAGATGTCAAATAGATCTTTTTGTGAAATAAAACAGGCAGAGCTGAAATTAGATCTTTTAAATAACTAGTTGATAAATTCTTATTCAAACCCTCTTGTTAAAATTAAAGAATCCCAAAATGTCAACTGAAGCCATTTTTCCCCAATAAAAATAAAAAATAACCAAATCTTGTGATATATTTTTCTACTAACATGATTATTTGCTTGTAATAAGGTTTATTCAACCTTATCAGCTTAGAAAATGGTGTTAATTTTTCAAGCTTTCAAGTTTTGAGACTCACAGTCTTCATGATATAGAGGACCTTGAGAGAGAATGTTGTGCTTTAGAGGAAGAGGCTATGGAGGAATCAGGACATCAGCATCAGATCCATATACCAAGGTCTGTGTGGCATAGCTGGAACAATCAAAATTACAGATGATATTGAGATATCACTCTAGGCAGAAGAACTGTTGGAGAACAAAATGCAAATAAGTTAAAATAATCAGGGAGCTACTAGAGCATTTACTGACTCCTCTTGGGGATCCCTGTGTCTTGACAAATACCTTGAACGTTTGTTATCCAAACAATAAGTTATTAGGTCTATCTCTTGCAAACCCCATCATTCTTCAATCTGGTGTAAAGACTATTCCTCTGATGTAAAGAGTATTCCTCTACATGAAGAGGTCAATGACTCTGATAATTTGCTTCACATTTGATAATCCATGAGATATGGCAGAAATTGTGAAAATATTCTTCTCTGCTCAAGATAGGATATGATAGACTTCTTTGATAGAGAACTGCAAGTTCGCCTTTTGCGATTGATGAATGCCACCACTGTGACATTGTCAGATTGGAAATGAAGGAAAATTTCCAGTTGAGGGGAGTCCTGAAGATAGCATGCAATTCTTGGAGGTTGACTGGTAACCTCGCCTCCAGAGCAAACCCACACTCCCTGTGCTCAAGGACTCTGATACTGCACCCCAAGCCAAGAGACTTGTATCTGTTGTGGTTATTGACCATGTTGGATGGATAAAAGTTGCTCTAGGAAATTTAATTTTTCTCTATCCATCAGGATAGAGAATTCCTTGTAGCTGGATACAAAATGATCCTTCAAGAAAAAAGAGAGTTGTCCTTGCACTACTGAAAAATATGCATAACTAAAAAGGTCTCTGAAAATGAGAGAATGTGAATGCAACTGAGGCCACACTCATTAGGCAAAGAACTTCCAAACAGATAGCAACAAGAGGATTGTATAGAGACTTTAGTTTCACATATGTTATACTGCAATGTTGTCATTCTTTGAAACACTGATTCTCCAGCTATGATTGCACAGAAAAAACAAATGTATGTTAGAATAGAGATACTGCTAAAGGCAAAGCTAGAGCTAGTACCAAGATATTGTGCTGATAAGAAATCATCAAAATATCTTGAGCTCAAATTGTGGACAAAACCAATTCTAGAACTTTTGTAAAAAAAATTTGGAAGCGAGATCAAATGGAAAAAAATAAAAACAAGCAGAAAATGTTTTCCCTGGAAGGCAATGCAAGTAATTGATTATGATCCTAAATAGAAATATAAAGGTAAGCATCCTTCAAATCTATTGTGGACATAAATGTCCTTGATGGACAAGAGGAAGAATAGTTTGAAATATTTTCATTTTGAAAACAGAAACCCTAAGAAATTTGTTTAATGACTTTAAATCCAGAATTGGTCTGAAAGTTCCCTCTTTCTTGGAAACTATGAACAGATTTGAATAAGAACATTGGCCTTGTTTTGGACTAGGAACTATTACTCTCATGATCCATAGTACAATGAAAAAAAAAGGCTTACACCTTTACAGTATTCATTGGAACATGGGACAGAAGAAACCTTCCTCTGGGAGGCCTTAATCTGAAATCAATCTGTATTAGTGATTCACTATATATAGACCTTAAGGTCCTGCATATATTAAGACCAGGCCTACTGAAAAAGGCATAATCTGACCTTTACCAGAAAATAATCTGAATTAGGGGACACACCTTCATGTAGACTTAGTAGAGGAAGAAGGCTCTTTGGACTGGTTAGTAGACAATGACCTTTGATTGAAAATGAATGAAAGCAACTATAAACTTTTTTGTTTCCCTTAGGCTGCTTATCTTGAGGAAGATACCTCCAGTCACAGCTGAGACAATAGCATCTAAGTAAAGATCAAATAAAATATTTTCTTGGCAATGAAG
The DNA here is from genome assembly GCF_027579735.1 of Bombina bombina. Classification (NCBI taxonomy): domain Eukaryota; kingdom Metazoa; phylum Chordata; class Amphibia; order Anura; family Bombinatoridae; genus Bombina; species Bombina bombina. Next base: position 929,405,581 of record NC_069501.1, on the reverse strand, counting down.
ATATAAAAGTCTAGGTCTTAAATCCATGACTGCTGACAGACTTCAGCCACAAGGCTCTTCTGGTTAAAATCATATTTTTTTTTTATTGATTTTAATAATGTCAACTATAACATCACCAATGATAGCATTAGCTTTCCTAATATGTTTCAAACAATGCTGAAACTCTACATCAAAAGAATCATCAGAAATTTGGTCATAAAATATATTGCTTTACATAGTTCAGTAAAATATCTTTCTTCCTAGGTTATGCAAATGTCTTAATCCATGAACGTTTTAAAAACATAAAGGCAACAGTTCAGGGTGGAATCTTGGAACTGTTCAGGCCTGAACAGTTCCAAGATTCCACCCTGAACTGTTGCCTTTTGCCTTCTGTCTCTCGTGGGCCTTCTACTCACGGTTATGGTACCTGGGATCTCTGGACTCTCCCTGGTGGGACGAGGACTCCATCTTTTGATCGTATCATCAATGGGTCTACCGGACGACCGGTTGGTTCCGGACTGCTTATACTGCACATTAGTGCTTTTTTACCACGTGAGTAGGATTCCTAATATCTACTAATATCCTTTGTGTAAAAGTCTGATTTGCACTATGTGGCGCCCTCTATCTTCTCCTTTCTAGATCATCATTTCCTGTGTCGTGGCGTGACATTCTAGAGGAGCTGCCTCCAGCCTTGGATTATTGTTTTGAGATTGAAGCAAATCATATTAGCAGGACTTCCTTATTCGATTATATATCTTTGGACTTTCCACTTTATCCTCCAGTTTACATTTGTATTTGTGTTTATGTATGTTAACTAGCATATGTATCAGGTATGTTATTATATACATTATATATGTGAATTTGAACCATATGCACCACAAAGTTATACATACACTGATGATTAGGATATATATGTGCCTCGGATTGTGACTATTGGAGCCAATTGCACATTTTTTACTCATCATTGCACATCCCATTTGGGGATATCTTTTTATGACCTTTTTATTTACATATATATAGATCTTATCATCACGTGGCGCCTCGTTCAGGTACCTGTTTGGCTTTGGTTGCCATCTGTGTACAGTTTGTCTTTTATTACCATCCTCTAGAGATATAAAAATTGGTCCTTGACAATATTGGTTGCTCTCTGTGGTTCACAAATAATCTGTCTATTATCCGTGATTAAGAAGACCATCTAGATATTTCAGCCTAATAGCCACAGTCTGCAAATCAAGCTGTATTCGGAAGTTACCAAAATATTCAGCATACCACCTCTGACAACCGATCCGGAGCATTGAGGCCTAAGGCAGTCTCCTTAGTGAGAGGCTTTCAACAACTCCTCCAGTATCTTGTAAGCCGGGTATACAGTGCACAGACACTAAGGACTTTTGACTCTACTTTATTATTTCAGCTCTAACTAAGCAATGGAGAACATCCAGATATGTATTGCTTATCTGATCTCAATTCTGGAGGAACATAGAATTCAACTCTGCAATGTCATACAACAGGCATTTTATTCTGAGTCCCACAGGTGTAAGAAAGTAGCAGAGCAGCCGCAGGTAACATACCCACCCAGTCCTTTTAAGGAGGCTAGTACAGGAGCAGTGGAGTATGTCGTACCTGACAATGGCAATAATGGTTAAAAACCTACCTCTGCCCCAAACGCTAACATGAAACAGCCTGGCATTCAAGTCTCAACTGAAGGTCCTTCTTTGTACACACTTGAAGATGCAGCTTTGCTGCAGTGATCCCCACATAAGCAGGTCCCTGACGCTAATAGCCCTACGCAACACCGGAGAGAACCGGCCAGCCGGTCCCACTTAATTGAGCAGGGACACAAAGAAGAGGACATGCTGAGCATGTTTGTGGGGAGCCACTATAGAGAGATACCGAGCCCAGAATCCGATGGAGCAGATACACTGCCAGAGGCCTGCCTGATTGTGCAAGCGCTAAGGTAATGCGCAGTTATAGGCTCTCACAATTTCTATCTGATGTCGCAAAGCTGGGCAAATATGAGAATGCCTTTGGCGAAAGTTGTGGTAGTCACAGGGTATGAAGAGTTACAGCGGTGAGAATGACACACCAAGCTATTGATCTTCTTTACTTTGCCCCCTGCAATCTTTGATCTGGTGTCGGATAGTGAGGTAAAAACTTTTATGAGTATACCATATGTGTTTATGGTGATTTTCACAATTTGGACGATTTCAGGATGTGTTTTATTAATTTTATTGTGTCGTCTGCTACAGAGGTGCCCTGTAATCCCCCTAACGAGGCATAAAAGGTTTACAGATTTCTTCTGGGGACTTGTTCAATAGGGTAATCAGCGTTATGTAGCTGATGCAGCTTAAAAGCGATCTCTTTTGCATCTATTAAGCCAACCAGCTCCACTTAAACTCATAAGCATATCCTACCCCATGTAAATGGTTTCCAACATGGAGGTACTTACTTAGAGATATATATATAACGTACAAGTCAAATTGTTATTTAGCAACAGGATACATAAATATGGAGCTTTCAAAATGTTCTTACATCTCTTTATGCAATTCAGCAATACCACAAATGATAATAAGGTGCTCTTGATAATATGGAGTATTGTCAGTACAATTTTTTCACTCAGAGGTTTGCTAATAGGTCTATTACAGCTATACTGTTAAAACCCTACACTATTAATATTCTAGCTATATACTTCTGCTAGTTGTAGACTAGGGCTTATGCAAAGAGAAGCTCCTACTATGTCTTCATGATTGATATAAGGTTCATCTATTGTCCTACCTGTTCCCTGCATTGTCATATTAATGCTGTATATAGTCAGCAGCTAATTTGATTCCTATTGAAATTAAGTCCTATGCTCACCTTAGTATCAGCTATTGCTGTTCATCTCCCCACAGCTTAAATGGTGTTAGTTGATCAAGATCAGAGCCACCATGTTAAACGATTCCAGGTTATTTAGGGGGCATTGAGATGATATATACATGTATTTACACCAGTATATCTGTTTATTTACATATGCCTTTAAGTAGTTTTGTTTTTGTGAGGTGTGCTATTTTAGCAATCACAGGAATAATTCCAACACAGTATAGAGTTTATACCATAACATTTTATAGGACCCTCTCACTTAACAAGTTTCATATTATAGTCTCTGGAGGGTATATAATTATCATAGGAACAAGAAGCTAGCTATTTCTACCACTTTTTAAATGTCCTATCTATGTTACAAATTGAGCTCGGTGGGTTCATATCTCACTAGTTGTTGTTAATTGAATTTATAGATTTCAATTATAACCTTGTTGGTCTATTCTATGTTATTATATTTATATGTTCACATTTGTTTAATTGGACTTCTGTGCTAAGGACTATCTATATTAATCAAGTCAGACTCTATACCCATTAGATATATTCCCTGTCTATGCAAAATCATACCCTCTATATGGTTCGCTAGGTATTATATAGGGAACCTTTTCACATAGTATTTTCCTTTGTTCATATAAGAAACTACACTTAGCTTATATTTATTCAAGACAGCCTCTATGGCACAACTTTTTACAATGTGTAGAAGGGGCATTACATTTATATCCCTATGCTATAAGAGATGTTATCTCAGGCACTTAATGTTCTGTGACCCAGCTATGTGATACAGTCTGTCATTTTTGTATACATTTTTGGAGTTTATCTTTTTATTATATATCTATTTATATGTGAGGCTCATAAAATCCCATTGTTGCCTACACCCCTAGATGCAAAAATATACCAACATATATTTTCATGCCATTACATATGCACAACCTTCTATACTAATATCTATGGGAGCCTTACTGTTGAGTGTAATATGATATTTTCCTTCAGAGCATGTGTTTCTATATTTCTTATATGTGGAATACCTATTTATATTCTAAGCATATGTACCTCACTATCCATGCTATGCTACATACCTGCTTAAAAACTAGGGACTAGCCTAGAGCTTTCTACTATAAGTCTAGTTATCTAGAATTTGACATGCTCCTAGAGGAAGTACACAACAGCAGGCACCTATATGGGGGGGGGGAGAATCAGCAGAACCGCTACCCCTTGAGGAGGGGTCATCAGTCACAGTACCCAAAGTACCAGTAGAAAGTGTAGTTAACCTCTAAAGCTACATAGTATCAGAGACAGTGAAGAAGGTCTTGAGCTTGGGGCTTGGTTTTGTACCGTCCAATAATTTTAATCTTTTTAACACATTACTAGATGTGAATAAAATGATAAGAAACATAATACTACACAAGATCCATAAACATAGTCACTCTGAAGGGTACCAACAAGTTGATACACAGATTGTTCAAGATTCTGAGCATAATCTGGATTTCACTGAGGATTGTGATAGAATAGCCTTAGATACACTATATTAGGAAGGCTCCACTGTTGTAGTAGGAGGGAATAATGTCTTCCCACACTTTAAGAACAGGTCTAAGTTTTACCCTATCCACAATTGGGGAGAAACCATAGTTGCCTTCCAAAAGAGGGTAGAAAGAGACCTTACAGAACTTAAATGTCAGAGGAATGACTTGACCCCCCAAAGAAGCAGATTGAATCTATCAAGAAAAGAGAGAGAGGCACTAGTGTCCCTTAAAGAAAATAGGAATCTTGTGATCAGATCAGCTGATAAAGGGGGATCTGCTGTTGTAATGGATAGGGGGCATTTTGTACAGGAAGCCCTATGACAACTAGAGGACCATACTCAGTATATTCGGCTAAGTGCCTCAAAATGATTTTTGAGGGAGTTAAGAGACCTTGTGGATGATGGCATGGAAGGGGTTATATAGATGATGAAACAACAAGGTTTTTGATTGTGGAGAAACCCGTCATCCCAATCTTTAACCACCTGCCAAAAATCCACAAAAAAAAATCCTCCAAGATAGAGGGATGCCCCATTGTAAGTGGGATTGCCTCTTTGTCTGAAAGACTATCATAGTGGCTGGATGAGATATTGCAGCCACTAGTGATTACACTCCCAAGCTACTTAAGAGACACAAAACATCTTTTGGGTATTATCAAGGATATGGAATGGTTAGATTCCTACTCGTGGCTTACAGTGGACGTTAGGGCGCTATACATGTCTGTTCAACACAGTAAGGGACTGGAAGCCATAAAAAAAATTCCTGCAGAGATCAATGCTGTATGACGAGGGCAGCTGTGCATTCATACTAAGAGTGACAGAATTCCTTTTGATTTATAACTTCTTTAAGTTTGAGGATTGTTTCTATCTCCAAAGATTTGGGACAGTGAAGGGGGAGAAGTTTGCCCCCTCCTATGCCAACCTATTTATGGGGTGGTGGGAGCTGTCCAACATCTTTGGGGATAGTAACCCCTTTAGATGGAACATCATCTTTTACAAAAGGTATATTGATGATTTGATTCTTGTCTGGAGGTGAGATGAGGGCACAGCTGTCCTTTTAGTGGATTGGCTGAACTCAAATAATATAGGTATTAGTTTCACCTACAAATTCCAGAAACACAAGGTGAACTACCTAGATAATACATTGGCTGGAGAGTGATGGGGAAAAAGGGATAGTTAAGTCGGACATGTATAGGAAACCCATCACAATACAATTCTCCATGCCAACAGTAACCATCCAAACAGGGTGTTTAAGGTGATTATTAAGGGCCAAATGCTCAGAGTGAAGAGAAACTGTACCACACGGTCACAGTTTGTAGATCAATCAGAATCCCTGTTGAATAGATTGAAGGATAGGGAATATCCAGCACCCATGGTTCAAGGGGTGAGGAACTATGTAGCAATCCTAGACAGGAAGGATTTGCTGAAAAGGAGAAATAAACAAAGGAGAAAAAAAACTAGTCCCAGGTGACTAAACAAGCATTTTTCCTGACGACTTATAGTGATCAGTTTGATGAGGTCTGTAAGATAGTCAATAAACATTTTAAGATGCTAGCTGCTGATGAAGATCTGGCAGATCTAGTGGAAAAGGGGTGCAAGTTCTCCTATAGAAGGGGTGTTACAATAGGGAACATGGTCTCACCCACTGCCCTAAAACCAACAGAACCCGTAACCAGCTCATGGATAACTATGAAAGGAGTATATAGGTGCCACAATCACACATGCAAAGCATGTGAATATGTATCATTAGGAGATGGGTTCAGGTATGAAAAGACAGGTGAAATGTGTATACACAATAAATGCTACATTTGTAGAACATCATATGTAGTATACCTTTTAAAATGTATGGAATGTAAAATCCAAAATGTAGGTATGACTACAAGGGACACCAGAGCAAGGATAAGGGAGCATATTGGCAACATTAAAACAGGCACTCTGCCTACACCACTAGTCAGACATTTTAGGGATTTCAATCAGAAAAGACCAGAAACACTCAAATGGACGATAGTGGAACAGGTCCAATTTGGACATAGAGGAGCGGATAGAGATAAAACACTTGCAAGACAGGAGATCTTTTGGATTTTTAAGTTGAAAACAAGGACTCCAAACGGTCTAAACTCAAAATTTGATCTGATCAACACCTGGGAGTGACCTTTTTTAGGTATATCTGAGTTTGTATTTACATATAGACTCAGAATTTGATCTGATCAATAGTGATGTCACGAACAGTTCTGCCGCGAATAGTTTGCAGTGAACATAGCATGTTCGCGTTCGCAGCGGACGGTGAACATATGCGATGTTCGATCCGCCCCCTATTCATCATCATTAAGTAAACTTTGACCCTGTAGCTCAAAGTCACAAGACACATTCCAGCCAATCAGCAGCAGACACTCCCTCCCAGACCCTCCCACCTCCTCGACAGCATCCATTTTAGATTCAATCGGAGCCTGCATTCTTAGTGAGAAGAGGGACAGTGTAGCTGCTGCTGATTTAATAGGGAAATCGATAGCTAGGCTAGTGTATTCAGTGTCCACTACAGTCCTGAAGGACTCATCTGATCTCTGCTGTAAGGACAGCACCCCAAAAAGCCCTTTTTAGGGCTAGAACATCAGTCTGCTTTTTTTTTTTCCTGTGTAATCTAATTGCAGCCTGCCTGCCAGCTCAGGCTCACAGCGTATACTGTGCCCACTTGCCCAGTGCCACCACTCATATCTGGTGTAACAGTAGTGTACATTTAAAAAAAAACCAACTTTTTTTAATTTGAAATAATAGCAGTCATTTTCCTTCACACGTGTGCAATTGATGTCCTGCCAGGGCACAGTGTGACACCAGTGCAAGTCATATCTGCTAAAAAAAGTAGTGTACATTTAAAATAAAAAAAAAAATTTTTTTAATTTGAAATAATAGCAGTCATTTTCCTTCACACGTGTGGGTTTGAGGTCCTGCCAGGGCACAGTGTGACACCAGTGCAAGTCATATCTGCTAAAACAGTAGTGTACATTTAAAAAAAAAAAAAAATCCTTTTTTTAATTTGAAATAATAGCAGTCAGTTTCCTTCACACGTGTGCGTTTCAGGTCCTGCCAGGGCACAGTGTGACACCAGTGCAAGTCATATCTGCTAAAACGGTAGTGTACATTTAAAAAAAAAATAAAAATCCTTTTTTTACTGTGAAATAATAGCAGTCAGTTTCCTTCACACGTGTGCGTTCCAGGTCCTGCCAGGGCACAGTGTCACAGCAGTGCAAGTCATATCTGCTAAAACAGTAGTGTACATACATTTTAAAAAAAACAACCTTTTTTATTGTGAAATAATAGCAGTCAGTTTCCCTCACATGTGTGCGCTCCAGGTCCTGCAAGGGCACAGTGTCACACCAGTGCAAGTCATATCTACTAAAACAGTAGTGTACATACATTTAAAAAAAAAAAAAAAAACTTTTTTTACTGTGAAATAATAGCAGTCAGTTTCCCTCACACGTGTGCATTCCAGGTCCTGCCAGGGCACAGTGTCAAACCAGTGCAAGTCATATCTGCTAAAACAGTAGTGTACATACATTTAAAAAAAAAAAAACTTTTTTATTGTGAAATAATAGCAGTCAGTTTCCCTCACACGTGTGCGCTCCAGGTCCTGCCAGGGCACAGTGTCACACCAGTGCAAGTCATATCTACTAAAACAGTAGTGTACATACATTTAAAAAAAACAAAAAACTTTTTTTACTGTGAAATAATAGCAGGGAGAAAGGGGACCCCCCAAGCGCCTACCAAACCGGAGGCAAAAGGGGAAAGCAAAATGGGAAAGCACTGTAAGTTTACTACAGTTGAAATTTAATAACAGTTTAAAAACATACAATATATATCATGGATCCATGAGATAAAATAACAGATAAAAACAGTACAAATTATACAAACAATGTGTAAAATGTCGACAACAAATAATCAGCAACAGATATTCAACGGTCCTAGACTGAGATTGCACGGGACTGGGTAATGGGTGTTAAACCATATAAAATCAAATAACTAGTGTCCAAAAGTGTTCAATAGTGCGAAAAATCCAAAATTCAAAATCCAGAATGTTAAAAATAAAAATATATAAATATAAAAATCCAGAGTCAATGTGATGAAAACAAAGGTGTCTTTAAAAATAGTGAGTTGTAATTCTGTGGCGAACAAGAAAAAAATGAAAAGAAAAAATATGCAGTGTAGGCAAAGTGAAAAAATATCAAATAGTAAAAATAGTCACCCAAACCTAAATGGATATTCCTTGTAGTGATCCCACAGTGTAGATAATCCTTGAGGGTGGGAGAGGAGGAGAAGTAGTGTCCACAGGAGTGAAAAAACGTACTAAAAGACTGAACCAGTTTGGCCCAAAAAACGATATCCACCTAAAATACAAAGACAAATATGGTGCAGGTAACTTCACACAATTGTACATAAAAGGGAATAGGCTTACCAATACTCAGTCGACGCGTTTCGGCCCCTGTCAGGCCTTTATCAAGACTGAGTTTATTTAGGAGAATGTGTCCTTATAAAGGGTATTGTAGCCAATAATCAGATTGAATTTTTGCGCCAAAACTTTAAGCTCCGCCCACTTCCTGTTGACTGCATTGTGGGTATGGGCATTGTATTCATAGTAAGGGCATTTTCTCCAATACTATTCCTATATTGGTCCTGTATTCTGCATTGTGGGTATGGGCATTGTATTCATAGTAAGGGCATTTTCTCCAATACTATTCCTATATTGGTCCTGTATTAGTCCTAACCAACTAATCTGTGTTAGCTTAGAGAAGGGAAGTGGTCTACCTGATATCTGTTATGTGTGTATAGTTACTTAATACCAAGGTTAGTACCGGATGTTGACTTCCGGTTGGTACGGACACTGATGTCACTTCCGGTGTATCTGCATATAGTATAGCAGATTTTAGCAAAATTCTAAAATACCCAACTTATTGTGCCAGGATATGGCTATAGTGATTCATCTGTCATAATGAGATTGGATAATTATTTTAGAGAGTAATTATGCTATATGAAGTGTTGACAATTGCCCACGGAGTGTTATTTCCGATAACGGCAAAATGTGACGTCATTTCCGGTTCCGGAATGTCCTCGGAGTTGTACTTCCGGTTTCGCTAAATTTTAAAGTTGTTTCCGGTCCGTTCTTAAGAATAGACGTGACAGGCTAAAATGATACAGGGTAGTAGTATGGGACAAACATATTAGTTCCGGACTACATAGGAGAGGACATAATCATCTTGTATCTATTAGAAACAGACAGACCTTACTTTAGGATAAACGTGACAGGCTAAGATGATACATGTATGGGACAAACATGTCAGTTCTGGACTATACAGAAAAGGACATAATCATCTTGTGTCTATTAGAAAGACATAACATGTATCTAATAAAAAATTATATAATAACTTTTAAAATTCACTTGTGTGTATCAATTGTAGCTCACTTGCAAGCTGTATATACAAATGGTGTGAATAAAAAGGTTGTGAATAAAAATGACTACTTGAGTGGGTTACTATAGAAACAAGGGAGATGGCTATTTGGATAGCATAACAAATCAGATACAAATAGATAGAGATAGAAATAAATGGTAATCAGATAAACATCCAGATTAATAGCTTATACAAATAGCTTATGAAGGTAAGTGGGCTTATAATAGCTCATAAAGCCTCATTTCAGGTAATTCCACATATAATATAGAATTGATCAATGTAGATAGGTGGTCGAATATTTTAATCCCCAAAATCGTGACGTCACTACCATGTTTGGGGTGGAATTTAGTTAGTTGCTGAAATTTGCACCTGGGGCCGTGGATCACATTAGATCCGTATCTAAACCACATTGAATGCTAGAGAAATACGCATCTAGGCAAATTTAGATAGTTGAACTATGATCAGATATGGCCGAAGAACGGCATTGACTAGGTCTTGGCGTCACGACAACTCATATGACCCTATTGGTGGTGATTAATGAACTGTCTCTTGATTAAACATGGAGAAAATAGGGAGCTAGCTTATAGACTCATAAGCCTTAATCAAACTTTGTGGAGATAAAATAATTGATGGTATGGCACTAGAGTAGGCTGACCATATTGCCGCTTTAAGAAGGAACACATATGAAAAATACATATGTCAGGGTTCTTATACAAAACCATTTCTTTAAACAGCCCTGAAAACAGCCCTGACACATGTATTTTTCATATGTGTCCCTTTTTAAAGCGGCAATATGGTCAGCCTACACTAGAGGGGACTGGTATGTATCTCGGAAATATAATAAAACAGTGGTCGTAAATATATACATGAAACCATGACCTTGCACATTGTATGTGTATTGCAGAGTATGCCCCTCAGGGTCTTCGAATCTAGAGACGTAAAATCATATAAGCTATATCGCCTTAGCGGCTATATACATAGATAAGTTATCTAGTATACTACATAACGATATTCCTTAGTGGGAATAGTTATTTATGGAAAGTGTAGGGCTCTAGTTGTTCTAGTAGTGGGCACATACGACTTTAGTGGGCTGCAAAGAGCTGCAATAAACAGAAGGTTTATCTAGAGTATACCTTAATTCGATGTTTCATCGATGATAACTGATCATGATACACTGGTGTTTCTGGGGGTTTTGACGAGAGGGCATTTATGAGGCAGGATTTATGTGATTTTAAACAAATGGGAAAAGTCCTCTTTATTATTCAGTCCCTTAGGATGGAGGCAGTCAAGGGTAAAGATCCATTTGGATTCTGTAATGAGTAATGTTTTCTCAAAATCACCTCCTCTCCATCCTTTGTTGACTTTCTGAATGCCCATGAAGGACATATCTTTAATGTTTCCATTATGTTTTAGGGTGAAATGCTTGTACAATGATGTTTCCATGCTGCACTTCTCAATTTGCAACAGATGTTCTCGTATCCTATCTCTTAAAAGCCTTGACGTTTGGCCCACATATTGTAGGCCACATGGGCATTGTAGCATATATACAATCCCTTTATCTTGGCATCGTATCATGTCATGGATCTTGTGTGTTGCTCCTGTATTATGACATTTAAATGTTGCAGACTTAGTTCCACACTTGCAGGCTTTGCAGGACGGACAGGGGAAGAATCCTCTGATCTTCTTCCCAAATACATCTTTTACTCCAGCTTTCTCTTTTTTAAGAATACTGGGTGCAATCCTATTCCTCAGATTTTTAGTTTTCCTATATATGAACCTAGGTTTGGGAGGTAATTTCTCACCAATCAGTTCATCCTCTTTCAGAAGAGCCCAGTGCTTATTGAAGATTTTCTCAATAATATCCTTATTCTGACTATATTCAGTGATCATTGGTATATCGAGGAAATCGTTCTTCTCCTCTTTAGCTTTCGCCTTGTATTTAATCAGATCTGTGCGTTCAATCTTCTCTACTTCGGATATTTTCTGATCCAACATCCATTCGGTGTATCCTCTCTCTAGGAATTTTGATTTAATCACTTGGGACTGTTCTTCCCACTTTTCTTGGTGTGAGCAATTTTTCCTCATTCTCAATAACTGCCCCTTCGGTATGTTACTCTTCCAGTTGTTATGGTGGCAGCTCATCATGTGAATATAGTTGTTGCTATCCACATCCTTGAAGTGTGTGGAGGTTTCTATCTCTCCTTTGTTGATCTTTATCTTTAGGTCTAGGAAGGTTATTTCCTCAGTGCTCCACTGGTACGTGAATTTCAAGTTGTTTGAGTTGTTATTCATCACTTCGATCGTGAAGTCCAAATCCTCCTTAGTCCCCTTCCATACCATCAGGATGTCATCTATGTAGCGCCGGTAGAGGACCAGGTCCGCGCTCGCTGGGCAGGATTCCCAGAAGATATGTTCCCACCTCCCCATATAGAGGTTTGCGTAACTTGGCGCGAACCTGGTCCCCATAGCCATGCCACAGACTTGTTGGTAATAGTTTCCATTATCGTAGAAGTAGTTGTGATTTAGAATGAATCTGATACTTTCCAGTATAAATTCCATGTGGTCTGTTGGCATTTCAGCATCTTTTGTGAGAAAGAATTCTACCGCTTCTATCCCCTGTTCGTGTGGGATACTGGTGTACAGGGATGCTACGTCACATGTAACCATGATGAATCCTTCTTTCCAAACAAATTCTTCCAACAGATTTAACACTTGGGTTGAATCTTTGAGGTAAGATGAAAGTAGTCTTACATATTTTTGTAAATTCAGATCGACGTATTCAGACAAATTGCTGCTTAGGGAGCCAATACCGGATATTATGGGTCTCCCTGGTGGATTTTGAAGAGATTTGTGAATCTTCGGAAGGTGATACATCACTGGAGTAATGGGATAGTTGACTTTGATATAATTTAATTCTTTCTCATTCAGAATTCCCAGTTCTTTAGCTCCATTCAACATATTCACTAGTTCCTTATTGTATGTCTCCACTGGATTTGTTGGTAGTCTCTTATAGGTGTTGCGGTCACCAAGAATCCGTTCATTTTCTCTTCTGTAGTCACTGTCGTTTAGGATGACGATGCCTTTATCTGCTGGCTTAATTACTATCTCATGATTTTTCTCCAGATTTGTAATCGTTCTGATTTGTTGGTTCGTGAGATTATGTTTCTTAATCCTCAATCTTTTTGGTTGGATATCTCTTATTTCTTTACATACGATGGTCTTGAAGGCTTCAATTGCTGATCCTTTGCTGTTGGTCGGATAGAACATTGATTTGGGTTTTAGCCCAGTATGTCTATAGGGGTCTCCTTCTTCTATGATAGTCTGTTTCTTTGATACCCAAGTAGAATTTTCTACTGGTTATTTGGCAAAAAACCTCTTGAGGGTGAGTTTTCTAGTGAATTCTTTCACATTGATGAAGGTCTGAAATTTATGAAGGCTCCTAGTGGGTGCAAATGAGAGCCCGAATTTGAGAATCGTTATCTCATCACTTGTCAGTGTATGGTTACTCAAATTAAAGATGCCATCAGTGTTCTTCTGATTTTCTGTATCGATTACACCTGTGTCAGATTTTTTTCTTCTTCTTTATTTTGACCCCTCCTCTACTTCCTCTATGGGTCTTCTTCCTGTTCTGGAGGACGTGGGTTCTTCCCATTCCACGGTCTTCTGTGATCTCGGTAACTTCTCTCTGATGTGGTTGTGGTCCAACCCTAAAAAAGAGGAGGAAGATGATTCTGCTCCATTGGTAGCGTGATTAAGGTAATTATTCCTTGATTCTATCCTTGCTGCACGTTGTTGAGTATTCCACTCATCTCTTGTGCTTATATCTCTTGGAGATTCTCCAGATTGATTATTATTGGATTTCATCAATCCTCCTTTCCATGTGGGGGTCTTTAATGTATCTCTGTTGTCATGGTCATAATTAGTCTCACGTCTTGTTCTAAAATCCTCTGAATAGGAATCTGTTCTGTTGTATTCATATGGCCTTTCATAACCTCCTCGTCTTCCTTGATATGAGCTATCCACATCATAGTCATTTCTTGGTTGGTCAAAATAATTCCTCCTTGGTTGGTCGAAGTGATTTCTTCGTCTGTGTGGATATGGTAATGCCCATTCATGGGTCTGGTTCCTCCTATTTTGCCAAAAACCTCTTCTTCTCTCTGGAGAGTATTCTTCTCTCCATCTTACATTCGGATTAGTATCCTGATCCCAATTGTCAGGATATCTTGTATGATTATAATTGCCCCTGGGTCTTTCCCAATATCCCCTCTTAAAGGGAGTTGGTTGTGTATGTCTATTCCGATCATATTGTTGTCTGTGATAGTCTCTGGGGGCACTGTGTGTATCATGACCATTTTTCTTTTTGTAATGACCAAGTCTATTAGGGTGTGTTTTATATTCTTGATCGTATACCGAATCCTGACACTTAGGTGTGGTTTTAGAGGTACCTTCCCTAGTGTTAATCTGTGGTGTGGTATCCTCCGTCCTAGTGTCTGATTCACTCTGTTCTTTCGTATCTACATCCCTACTTGCTCTACTTTCTAATTCTCTAAATAGTTTCCTGTTTTTTTTCGAAATTACATCCTCTCTTACCTTCTTAACCTTTTTGATTAGATTCTCTTTTTTGTCAGAGATCTCTTTGGATTCATGTCCTAGGCTCTCTAGGTTTAATAGAATCTCTTCGTTTATCTTTATCTCACGATCCATCTCTAGAGTTAAGGTCTCCCTATATTCTATTATCAATTTCATCAATTGTCTTGATGTATTGATTAGCACCAATCTCCATTTCTCAGATATACCATCTGAGAGAGGGAATGCACACTCTTTGTGAGTGATGAGTCCCTTGGGTATGATATCTAATTCAAGACATAGCAGTCAGTTTGTGAAATAATAGCAGTCAGTTTCCTTCACACATGTGCGTTCCAGGTCCTGCCAGGACACAGTGTCACACCAGTGCAAGTCATATCTGCTAAAACAGTAGTGTACATTTAAAAAAAAAAAAAAAACCCTTACACTACCTGAACGATACAACATCATACCTGATGTTTTAAAGCACGTTATTCCAAACAATTTAGGAATGTTAGGTGATTTATGCCCTTTATGGATTAAAACCAGACTCTGCATCCACTATGTAATTTTCCATGGGAGTTTGCCATGGATCCCCCTCCGGCATACCACAGTCCAGGTGTTAGTCCCCTTGAAACAACTTTTCCATCACTTTTGTGGCCAGAAAGAGTCCCTGTGGGTTTTACAATTTGCCTGCCTATTGAAGTCTATGGCGGTTCGCCCGGTTCGCGAACTTTTGCGGAAGTTCGTGTTCGCCGTTCGCGAACTCAAAATTTTAGGTTCGCGACATCAATACTGATCAACTAATGGGAGTCATGCCCCCCCTAACTAAAATCCCTGACTGTGTATGGTGGTACAGCCTAACATGGAGAGGTTAGATTCAGTTCTATGGTTCCAGAAGGGGTAAATATATATATATATATATATATATATATATATATATATATCATCTAATAATTAAACATAAAGATAGAGAATTAGGGTGGAAAAGGTATTTTTGGGGGGACTAGACTCAGACTTGTGATGTATACACTAGGTATTGAGACACAATAAGGGACATAGTGTAAGAGAAGGCTGGTTTAGCCCCAAAATCAATGTTCAATCGCACATATATGTATATATAAGCATAACCTTCCTTACATGCTATCAGGTTATTTGAATAAAATGTATAGCAGGTACACATAGACTATTATTGTTGCTATTATGTGTGTAATAAGAAAAATACTAATACTAATGAGAGAATGAGGTATGGAATGATCACTTACATGAAAATATTATGGAATTAATTTGATCTATAAGAGATCATAAATTAAAGATACTAATTATGAATTTAATGAGAAAGGGGAACCACTACATGTATATTTGTAAGACACATTAGGGAGGAAATATGATAGAGAATCTTTGTGTATGGGAAGCTACCATAAGATTTATCGTAGTAGGCATGGCTAGACTTTGTTTTAACACGTTTTTCCCAATTATAGCTCTAGGGTGTGACTGCGAGATCATTAGCTATGACTATGGCATAACTGCCGAAACGCATCAGCAGACCATACAGCCACAGCCTACAATTGTGTTTTTTGTACTTTGTGACTTTTTAAACCAAATAAAGGATTACCTTTTTAATTTACCACTCCAGGACCTTGTTTGTTCTTTTTGATGTCTGGATGCTCCTAGGGGCCCATATATATATATATATATATATATATATATATATATATATATATATATATATATATACAGTTCAAATCTTTACGTCAGTTTCCTATACAACTTGCTCTTAGCATAATATTGTTAACTCGTTATTATCTAGTTTACTTTAAAGATAAGGATGTTGTGTTATTACCATTTTGTTTGTGTTCTATAATATAAAATAAGAAAAATGAAGTTTACCACTTGGGACCCAAGAGTGGTCTCCTATTGTCCAAAACTACCGGTTGCTTTACATCTTTTATAGTACTGCGAGGTCCAAACATGGCCTCATACAGTATATCATTAAGAAGGCATATAGTCCGACTGGCAAACATTCGGCTAGATTACGAGTTGTACGTTAGGGTAAAAAAGCAGCGTTAAGAGGTCCTAACGCTGCTTTTTTTACGCCCGCTGGTATTACGTGTCTTGCAGGTTTAGGGTCACCGCACACTTCTTTGGCCTTACCGCAAAATGACTTACGTAAACTTCGTAAAGTCTTTTTTCTATGGGACTTCCATAGCGCCGGTATTACGAGTCTGTCCTGGGAGGTCAAAAAGTGAGCAGTACACCCTACCCTGTCAAGAGTCTTAACGCATTTAAAAGTCAGTAGTTATGAGTTTTATGGTACAACGCCGTAACATAAAACTCACAACTAAAGTGCTAAAAAGTACACTAACACCCATAAACTACCTATTAACCCCTAAACCGAGGCCCTCCCGCATCGCAAACACTATAATAAAAATTTGAACCCCTAATCTGCCGCTCCAGACACCGCCGCCACGTACATTATATTTATGAACCCCTAATCTGCTGCCCCCAACATCCCCAACACCTACATTATATTTATTAACCCCTAATCTGTCACACCCGACATCGCCGACACCTACATTATAATTATTAACCCCTAATCTGCCGCTCCAGACATCATCACCACCTAAATTATATGTATTAACCCCTAATCTGTCGCCCCCAATGTCGCCGCCACCTACCTACATTTATTAACCACTAATCTGCGGCCCCCAACGTCCCTGCCACTATATTATAGTTATTAACCCCTAAACCTAAGTCTAACCCTAAACCTAACACCCACTAACTTAAATATAATTTAAATAAATCTAAATAAATATTCCTATCATTAACTAAATTATTCCTATTTAAAACTAAATACCTGTAAAATAAACCCTTAGCTAGCTACAATATAACTAATAGTTACATTGTAGCTATCTTAGGGTTTATTTTTATTTTACAGGCAAGTTTGTATTTATTTTAACTAGGTAGAATAGAATAGAATTAACTATTTAATAACTACCCAGCTAAAATAAATACAAATTTACCTGTAAAATAAAACCTAACCTAAGTTACAATAACACCTAACACTACACTATAGTGGATGAAGACTTCTCCCGGCTTCATTGAGGACTTCGACCCGGCTTAGATGAAGACGTCTCCCGAAGGGCTATTGGTAGTTTAGTTTAGGCTAGGGTTTTTGTTTTTTTATTTTGATAGGGCTATTAGATTAGGTGTAATTAGTTTAAATATCTGTAATTTGTTTATTATTTTCTGTAATTTAGTGTTTGTTTGTTTTTGTACTTTAGCTAAATTAATTTTATTTAGGTAATTGTATTTAATTTAGGTAATTTATTTAATTGCAGTGTACTGTTAGTGTTAGTGTAACTTAGGTTAGGTTTTATTTTACAGGTAAACTTGTATATATTTTAACTAGGTAGTTATTAAATAGTTAATAACTATTTAATAACTATTCTACCTAGTTAAAATAAATACAAACTTGCCTGTAAAATAAAAATAAAGCCTAAGCTAGCTACAATGTAACTATTAGTTATATTGTAGCTAGCTTAGGGTTTATTTTATAGGTAAGTATTTAGTTTTAAATAGGAATAATTCAGTTAATTATAGGAATATTTATTTAGATTTATTTAAATTATATTTAAGTTAGTGGGTGTTAGGTTTAGGGTTAGACTTAGGTTTAGGGGTTAATAACTTTAATATAGTGGCTGCGACGTTGGGGGCGGCAGATTAGGGGTTAATAAATGTAGGTAGGTGGTGGCGATGTTAGGGTCGGCAGATTATGGGTTAATAATATTTAACTAATGTTTGCGAGGTGGGAGTGCGACGGTTTAGGGGTTAATATGTTTATTAAAGTGGCAGCGACATTGGGGGCAGGCAGATTAGGGATTAATAAATATAATGTAGGTGTCATTAATGTTGGGGGCAGCAGATTAGGGGTTCATAACTATAATGTAGGTGGCGGCGGTGTCCGGAGCGGCAGATTAGGGGTTAATAATATATTGTAGGTGTCAGTGATGTCGGGGACGGCAGATTGGGGTTAATAAGTGTAAGAATAGGGGTGTTTAGACTCTGGGTTCATGTTAGGGTGTTAGGTGTAGACATAACTTTTATTTCCACATAGGAATCAATGGGGCTGCGTTACTGAGTTTTACGCTGCTTTTTTGCAGGTGTTAGACTTTTTTTCAGCCGGCTCTCCCCGTTGATTCCTATGGGGAAATCGTGCACGTGCATGTACGACCAGCTCACCGCTGACTTAAGCAGCGCTGGTATTGGAGTGCGGTAATAAGCAAAATTTTGCTCTATGCTCACTTCTTGTCTTTTAACGACGGGTTTCTGAAAACTCGTAATACCATCTCTGCATGTAAGTGAGCGGTGAGACAAAACTGCTCGTTAGCACCGCATAGCCTCTAACGCAAAACTCGTAATCTAGGTGTTTATGTTTACTAGTATTCCAAAACAATGTCATATAAACATGCTATGTCTATCTATTGTTTAGCTTATATTGGTTGTATATATGAAAACAATCTCTTTGTACAGCATTTAATGTCATATATTGATTGCATGCCTTGATTTGAACCTCAATACAAATATATAAAAAAAAATGGTCCTGAGTTTTTTAGAGATTGCATTTGTGTTTTTGATACATTTTTCCATATTTTAAGTTTAAGTCTTAATAAAAATAAATAGTTATGTTTTAAAACTTTAAAGTGTCAGTAAACGATATTGTTATCCCTTGCACATATACTCTTAGTATGTCGTTTTAAATTTTTTTTTTTTTTTTAAAAAGTGTTTATAAATTAAGTTATAAGATTGTTAACTTAGCTGTTCTAAGCGTTGATCAAGCCTTGATTCTCCGCCCAGCCATCCGCTCCTGCTATGGGAGTTATTATTTTTTTCAAAGTCAATCCCATGGCCGGTCTAAAACAACCCCGTTCCTCCCACTAATGCTTGTTCACAAGCCTATGTTTTTTTCTCCGTCGATCAGGACTGCGCATGCGCAATATAAAGTTTCGGCTACGCTAGGCTAAATACAAGATCGCTATTTATAGTGAATCTTTAGTTTGTGCATCATATTTGGATTTTCTTTTTGCAATCCAAAATTAAGAACTGCTTTTATTAAAGTGACACTAAGTAAGTATGTATGATTGAAATTTATTTCAATATAAACCAAAAAAAACATGTTTTTATTAATTCAATAAAATAAATAAAGATATTACTTACATGGGATACAATGTATTTTGTATTATATTTATAAATGAATGTCATCTTTCTTGATAATTAAATATTTTTCAAATATAGTTAATAATTATTGATCTGTGCAATAAAGAAGAATTAAATGGATATTTATTGTGATTTAAAGGGACAGATAACATAAATTTTAACAATTATAACTCAGAGAATTCAATTTTTAAAAAAAAATATGATAATTTTATTATCAACATTCTTTATTATTCAGATATCCTTTGTTTATAATTATCAATCTACAATGTTAAAACAATCACACAAGGCATATGCATCTACTGAGCATATCTATATATGCTTGTAATCAAATATTTTTAGAGAATGAAGTTAGAAAATATAAGTAAATTAGACAGTAGTTTAAAATTGCCTGATCTTCATAAATCAAGTATCTTTAACGTTAATAAAAAAAATACAATTTGCTTCTTATTTCTTAAAGGAACATGTCTCAAAAATATCTTTTTAAATATTTTATAATATAATAATCTTTGTTTAAATTCATGATTATGCTAAATGTTGACCAATAAGTGACTGCCAATATTTATTCATGAAAGTGCATTTTGCAGGGTCATATGTTGTTCACCAAGCTCAATTTGTCATGTTTAAAGATAAAATATATATATATTTATTTATATATTTAAAATAATAAAAAAAACATATATGTATATTAAAACCATTGCATTGTTATAAGATAAATATGGATACAGGCAATAAAATATTCAATAGTTATACCAAATAATACTATTATTTAAATTGAAAGTCAAGAAAAAATAAAAAAAATCAAGATTTAAATAGGGGGTGTAATTTAAACAACTTTTCAATTGATTTTTATTTCAAATTTTCATTTGTTTTCTTGGTATTCTTATTTGAAAGCTAAACATTGTAGGTTCATGTGCTAATTTCTTATACTTTAAAGTCTGCCTCTAATATGAAAACATTTTGTCATTTTTTTCACTAATAGAGGCCGTTATTTCATGTGATTTACATAGATAACATTGAGCTCCGGAACGTGAAGCTCCTAGGAGTCAGCATTGATTGGCTATAAATGCAAGTCTGTCAAAAGAACTGAAATAAGGTTGCAGTTTGCAAAGGCTTAGATACAAGGTAATCCCAGAGTTAAAAAGTATATTATTAGAATTGAGTTGATTATGCAAAACTTTGCAATTGCTAAGTAATGGATTATCCACATTTTAAAAAAAAAACTAAAATGATGGTGTTTACTGTCCCTTTAAAAATAAATATTTTAAAATATGTATGTTTTTATATTTTTTTTTTTTTTTTTTTTTACAGATCTTTTCTATCTCTACATATACATATCTATCTATATACTCTATCTTTCTATATACTCTATATATTTATTTATCTATCATCTATCTATGTAATTTATCTATCTATCTTTCCATCTATATATCTATCAATATATATATGTATCTGTCTATCTTTCTACTCTATATAATTATGTATCTATCTACTCTATTTTTATATCTATCTACTCTATATATAAATCTATATATCTATTTACATATCTATCTACTTTAATTATCTATCTTCTCTATATATCTACT